>NC_137003.1:36257866-36855366 GCF_032717465.1 Coenobita brevimanus | reverse complement strand
TCACCATCCAACCTCGCTGTACATTCACTGACTTCACCTCTCTCAAAGACCATCACTTTACTCTTCCCTACATTCACCTTTAGATTCCGTTCCTTACACACACTCCCAAACTCATCCACCAAGCCTTGCAGCTTCCCTTCGTCTTCACTCAACAACACAGTATCATTTGCAAACAACAGTACAGGGAGTTTCCAAACACTATCCTCTCTCACCAGGGCCACTCCAACATCCACTATCCTACCTTGTACCTCTTTTATTACCCCATCCATGTACAGATTGAACAACCATGGAGACATGACACATCCCTGTTTCAACCCAACTTTCAAAGAGAAAAATTCACTTAGTTCACCATCCACACTCACTGCAGCCTTAACACCATCATACATACTCTTCACAGCATTCAACAACTTTCCATCTACTCCATATATTCTTAATACTTTCCACAATCCTTGTCTATCCACCCTGTCATATGCTTTCTCCAAATCCATGAAAGCCGCATACAACTTCTTTCCCTTCTCTAGAAACTTTTCCACTAAAGATCTAAGAATGAACATCTGATCTACACAACCTCTTCCCTTCCTAAAGCCTTCCTGTTCTTCTCCAACTAATTCCTCTGTTCTTTCTCTAACTCTGTCAATAAGTATCCTACCACACACTTTTCCTATTATACTAAGAAGACAAATGCCCCTATGATTACCACACAATTCTTTTTCCCCTTTTCCTTTGTACAAGGGAATAATTATACCTGACTTCCAATCCTCCCGGACTCTACCTTCCTCCCAGGCCAGTCTGCACATCTTCCACATCCATTCTACTACTATCTCTCCCCCAAGCTTCAGCATTTCACCACACACTCCATCAATTCCTGGGGCTTTCCCCAAGTTAACTTTCTTCATTGCTTTCACAACTTCTATCCTACTGATTTCTTCCTGTCTTCTCTCCTCCCCCCTTCTCCCAGCCATTCCCCAGCCACTTATACTCGCATTACTTCCATCCTGTATGTTCAACAATTCCTTAAAGTGTTCTCTCCATCTGCTCACTTTCTCACCCTTCTCCACTAGTAATCTACCATTTTTATCTTTCACTCCCCTGCTAACCTCACTTCCACCCTGTCTTACTTTCTTCACCTCTTACCAGAACATTTTCTTACAGTCCCTCCACTTTACACTCAAATCCCTTCCAAATTCCTCATCCACTCTCTTCCTACTCTCTCTTACTAATCTTTTCACCTCTCTCTTTCTTTCTACATATAACTCTGTCTTCTGCCTCTCAACTTCTTCCACACCCCTATTTCTCATCCATTCATTGTATGCTTTCTTCTTTTGTGCCACAGCCTGTCTCACCTCTTCAGTCCACCACGCTGTTCCTTGCACCCCCCCTCCGTCTTCTCTTCATCCCACACACCACATCACATGCTGCACATATTTCTTCTGTAAATATCCTGCACACACCTTCAACATCCCCCATCTGCTTCAATTCATATTTGCCCAATCGTTCCTCCACTTCTCTCTTATACTTTGCCTTTTTCTCAACCTCTTGTAACCTTTCCACTCTCCTTGCAACTACTCCTTCCTCTCGTCTTTCCTTTCTATTTCTCCATCTTACTTGGATCCTAATTCTGGCCACCACCAAGTAGTGGTCAGAAAGTCCACTCCCCCAACCTCTATAAGCTCTTGCATCCATTACACATCTTCGCATCCTTTCATCCACACACACATAATCAATCATTGCCTTCCTTTCATTCAGTTCACCACCCACCCTTCTCATCACTCGCCATGTATACCTGTGGATCATTTTATGCCTGAAGAGGGTATTGGCTATCACCAACCCCCTCCCAGCACAAATGTCCACTAACGCACTGCCATTCTCATCTATCTCAGCAGGCACACCCCACTCACCAACTATTCCATCCACCTTCACATTCCCTACTTTACCATTCATATCACCGATCAAAAACACTCTCTCATTCCTTCCAAATTTTTCCATGCACACGTCCACATTTGTCCGGAACTCTTCTCTCACTCTGCTAGCACGATCTAGCTGAATTATAGTAAATGAGAGAATTATAGCAGTGAAAATGTTGTCTGGTAAACTTATGATTTCAGTTATATCAGCTTATGCACCACAGGTTGGCTTGGATGATGAACAAAAAGAATGATTCTAGGATGGCTTGATAAGTGTGGCTGGTGGTATGGGTGATGATGAGACTGAAGTTTTGCATGGGGATTTAAATGGTTGTGTGGGTGAAGCAGCTCAAGGCTATGAAGGGGTGCATGGAGGATACACATATGGTATGAGGAATGCAGAAGAAGAAAGGACACTAGAATCTGAGGAAGCAATGAATATGATTATGTGAAACACACATTTTAGGAAAAAGGAGACTAGATTGATTACATATGAGTCTGGGGGAAATAGTAGCCAGTCTGATTATTTCCTGGTCAGCAGTGCTGATAGGAGGTTGGCGAAGGATATTAAAGTTACAGGGAGCAAAGCATATGTGCAGCAACACAAATTACTGATAAATGATATGGTGCTTATGAAGAAGGTGGTGAAGAGAAGGACCAATGCACCCAAGAGGGAAATATGGAAGTAGAAAACCAAGCAACAGGGGATGCCTTCTATAGTGAGATGAATGGAGTGGTGGCTGAACAGGAAACTGTTGAGAAATGTCATACTGAGCAGTACAGAGCTCTCAAGAACAATCTCTTGAGAGTTACCGGTTCAGTGTGTGGACAGACATGGGGCCCTCTATGACGAGGTAACATGGTGGTGGGATGAGGGTGTAGAAGCTGCAGTTAAGGAGAAGTAAGGACATGGCTGCCACGCATAGGGCTTAAAAAGAGGTAAACAGGGCAAAATCTGTGTTTCAGAGACTTTTACTGGTTAACCTAAAATGTGCTCATAGGTAGAATGTGGTACTTAAATTGGCAAATCAGATGATGAGGGAAAACCAGAATATCATAGGTGAGCAATGTGTGAATAATGGTGAAGAAAAGGTAGTGGTGGACAATGAGGATATTAACCCCTACACCGCGGGCATGTTTACCGATGTTTTGCGTGTGCAGCGGGGTTATTCGGGGGCCGACAGATTCTCAAAAAATATTTGCCAAAAATCAGTTATTAGTCCTAGAATATTAAAATTACATATGCTTATGGCACATACCTTCAGCTTTCTCCTGGAATGTTTGTTGAGCCTTCGTCAGTTACCGTAGGACTTGTGGAGACCTCTGAAGTTGGGTAACGAAGTCTCCACTTTACACTTCCCGACAACCCGTAATATGATTACCACAGCCAGATATTAACACTATAAACACTACTCTATGATTTTCAAGTAGTTTGGGATCCATACTAAAAAAAAAAAACCACTGTGAAAGCAATGAAAATTATGAGCGCGTCTGACCATCGCACTTGAGCTAGCTCACTCTTGGTACTCTGTCATTTATTATTCATAAAACCCCTCACACTTTATATTTCTATTACTATATAACACTTATATATATCTACAGTCTTTATCCATAAGTTTCCTTCAGTAGTATTAGTTTATTGTCACTGTAGGGATTCAATTTCTTTCAGTAAAATACGTAGCATTAACTTTCTCGTCCTGTATACTAGCATTGAGAGTGAATGTCACTTTCATCTTCACTCTCATAACTCATAGTATTCAAACATGCTAGAGTGAAACTTTCACTTTCATTACTCCTAGGGTATATACTCGTATTCTTATAATACTACTCATTTACATTTCTATTTACGTTCTCTATTTTATTTATGTTATTTACATTTCTATTTTATTTACATTGTGTTATGCACTGTCACTTGAAGTAACTTATAAAACTATTTTCCATTGTTCACGTATATTTACATTCATTACTTTCACTTGCTGTTTACACATTATTTACACATTATTTACAATTCCACTTGCACTGTTTTACTCAATAGAAAGATCATAGTCACTCTTTTATCAATTGTCAGCCCTTTATCTCTTTCCACACGAGGTTTAGTAGGGGGTAAAGGTCACAGGGTCCTTTGCATGGGGGTGAAAAAGTCCCTGAAGTCAGCAAGAGGAAAGAGACGTACCTCCATGTCGAGAGATGAGAGTAAACTGATAAGGGAGGGCCGGGTGGAGGCCTACTTAGGGGATATTCAGTACTACCAGTGTTAGCTCTTGAAACAGCTATGTATAGCACTGAAATGATTGGCAGGAAATCTAGACAATACATTATAAATTAGGTAGTTCCAGGTGAATGTAAATATCACTTAGGCTTCTCCCTTCCCTCCTTATATGTATATTTATTACAAAAATAGATTATACGGCATATTTCAAGGGGAAAAAAACAGCGAAAATTAGCGAACGAGTGCACGTGAGGTGTTGTCAGGTGATAATTTGCCAATTCCAGGTGTATGGCACTCTCACTTTTACCTTATTTCTTTCTTGTATATATTATTTGGTATAAGAATAGGGCATAGGGCTTATTTCAATGGATGAAATCAGTGAAAAATTCCAGGGAAGATTTACTTAGCGTAGCACGGCCGGGCAGGCGAAAGGATAGGGTAATGGAGGGGGGGTAGGGAGGGGAGTCAAGAACGGGGAGAAATGGCTAAATTGTCAACAATGGATGGGAGGACAGATGAGATTAGGAGTGCTGACTAGTGTTGGACATTGGCAGTACTGATAGATGATACAAGCCCCCACTTGGAAGCCCGGGTGAATGCAAAATAACACAGAATCACAAAAGCAACGCCCCGCGGTATGATCCCTTGCTCCCAAGCGTCACGAAAGTGACGCCCCGCGGTTAAGGGGTTAAAGAAGCCTGGAAAGAGTATTGCAACCAGCTGCTGAATGATGAGTTTGACTGGAACAAGGAAGGTTTGGAGTTAGCAGATCCAGTGTTTGACCTTAGATTAATAATGCTACTTTAAGCAGGGCAACAGGAAGAATGCAGATGAGAAAGGTGGTGGGTGTGTCTGGATTGACTTTTGAAATGTTGAAGGCCTCAGAAGATAAGTGGGTTTAGTTACTGATTTGATAAATTTGATTACTGTATATGAATGTGTTGTTCCTAATGACTGGCTGAAGAGTGTGATTGCAGATGTTTATAATGGGAAGGATGATGCCCTAGAATGAGGAAATTAAAGACGCATAAAACTTTTGAACCAGATAATGAAGGTAATGGAGAGAGTTCTAAAAGGTTAGTAAGGGAAAGAGTGAATACTAATGATATGCAGTTTGGGTTTATGGCAGGCAAGGGGACCACTGATGCAACATTCACTGTCCGATAACTTCAAAACTATATGGGAAATACAAGATACCTGTACTTTGTTTTTGGTGATTCGGAGAAGGCCTTTGATAGAGTCCCAGGGAAGGTGGTGAAGTAGGCAATGAGAAAGCATGGGATCAAGGAGTAGCTGGTTAGAGTGGTTATGGCTATGTATGTGGGTGCTTGCACCCAGGTGAAAGTAAATGGAAATCTGAGTGATGACTCTATCATGAATGCATCAGGGGCCAGTCTTGAGCCCCTAACTTTTTGTCATGGTCCTCCAAGCTCTGTCACATTTTTTCAGAAATGGACTAGCATGGGATATGTTGCATGCTGATGACCTGGTGTCAACTGCAGAGAATGAAAGGGAAGTGGAGGAAAGATTTAGGATGTGAGGAAAAGGAAAGGGGTAAGGGTTTGAGAGTAAATGTAGATAAAACAAAAGTGATATCAAAGTTTGGTGGTGGTACTGCCATAACAGAGTGTGGCCATGTGCGGTTTGACATGAGGATGTCGGAAGTAACACATCTTGTGTAATATTTGTGATAAGTGGGTGCATATGAGGTGTAATGGTATTAGAGGTATGCTGTTTAATAATGCTGATTTTGTGTGTGTGGTGTGTCAGGGACAGCATTTAGAGATTAACAGGTATGCAAAGACTGATTCTGCTGGAGTCTCTTGAGTGTGTGGTGGATTTTTGTTATTTAGAGGACATGTTATGTCTTGGGGGTGAGGCTGGAGCCAGCTCCATGGCTACGATAAGGAGTGGGACTGTTGCATCTCCTACCACTGAGAGGGCTCTTCCTCCATGCTAAGGGATCTATGTATGCAGCATGTGTTAGCAGTGTCATGCTGTCTGGTAGTGAGACCTGGGCAATAAAGGAAGATGAGATTCATAGGCTCAAATGTACAGAAATGACAATGAGAAGATGGATGTGTAGGATGTCCTTGAATGCAAGGCCTGAGGGGGCTAGGATTGTGACTGAAGAGTTGAGAGGAAGGATGGGACTTGACTGTACTGGTGTTGTGATAAGAAGGAGTAGATTAAGATGGTTTGGGCACAGGTGTGGAAGGTGAGAAGTGGAGTGTTGGGAGTAGGGTTGGAAGAGGCCAACTAGAAAGAAAAGACCTGGGATGAGGTCACGGAGTGTGACTTCTGGAATACAGGACTGCACAGAGAGGCTGCCAGAGATTAAGCAACGTGGAGAGGTGCCATTAGATAATGAAGGCATGACAGTATGTTATAAACAATACAATACAAAAAAAGCCACTAGGTAGCGGGGGCAAAGTTTTTTGGCCATATGCTCTTGCTGGCATCATCCCCTGTGACACAGTAGGGTACGTTGTGTGGTATGTAAAAGCATGCAGAGCAGTGCATGAGACTGTTAGAGAAAAGCATTTGAGAAAGTATTCTGGCCTGCTCTGTATTTAGTGTCGCACTGAAAGGTCAGCAAAAGGAGGTCAGGATACCCTGATGGCTAGTGAAACAGGAGCTCCAGCTGTCCTTATCACCAACATTCCTATCCTCCGCCACTGGGTGACCAAGGCTGACGCATGCATGTTGGAGACTTTATAAATGGTACGATGCAAATAAAGTGGGGAACCCCAGGGTACAGGCCTATAAGCTTCATGATTATGAGCCGATAGGACTGAAGAAGTTAAAAAAATGAATAACTACATGAATTAAAAAAAATATATATAAATACATTATAAATAGTGACAAATGCCACACCACCAACCTCGTATCTTGTCTCTTTTCTGCCCAAGGAGATGTCTTATGGATGTGTTGCCACGAAGGGCCAATGTGATTGCAGTCTCTATCACCCCCTCCTTCACTTCGCTTTCTGACAGCTCTTTTACCAAGTCACCTACCCATGCCTCCACAGTTTCGCATCTGCAACATTACAGAAAATGATGGATTACTGGAAAAGTAAAGGTGGTGGGCTACTTGTCCATGAAGAAGGACGCATGAAACAAAGAAAGATAATGCCATAGAAACACTGATAATGAAGCAAAGTACAATGAAGGATGAGAGAAATGGACCACTGATTGTGGAGAACAAAGCATAAGGAGATATATTATATAGTAACAGGAACAACATTAAATAATGAAATGACCATAGGACAGATTCAACAAAAGAGAATAAAGTACTCACAAAAAAAACAAAAGTTTTCAGCTTCACATAGTTCATGTTTGTCACAGAGTATGAAATGGCTGTAAAAAATATCAGGATAATCCCTTTAACCCTCCCGTGGCCACCGAAGTCGAATGACGTTTAGCTGATAATTGGATGCAGGCGTCGTTTGAGCGCGGCCGCTAAATAAAAGGCCAAAAATTTTTGGAAAGTGAATGAACATTCTGAACGTCTTCAGACTGACCTACACTACACCCCCTTACATCCCATCAAGCATTTCTGAGCCTGCTGCTGTGATGAGTGGATTTTCGATTTTTCCGCTTGTGGCTATGCCTTAAGAGGCACAACTACACCCGTTATCTTGACACAGACAAAAAATATCATCTTTGTCCTCCCTTGCGAAACACACACAACCACCCTGTTTATGATTATGAATAAATACAGGCATAAACATAAAAGACATGATAATGAGAAAAATACATTTTTGTCTTGGTATCTTTACCTATTTGCTCAGGTTTGTTTTACTGGTTTGGATCATTCAATGCATTGCGACTTGTAGAAAATTGAAAACTTTTGGGAAGTGAACGAACATCTGGGACATGAGACTGACCTTCACTTCACGCTCTCAGACCTCATTCATCAGTTCACCACCTGCTGCCGTGATGAATGGCTGTACGATTTTTTCGCTTATGGCCATGCCTAACCACTCATTATCTCGACCCAGACAGAAAATATCACCTTTCTTCTCCCTTGCGAAACACACACAGCCGCCATGTTTACGATTATAGGTAAACATAGGCATAAACAGAAAGGACATGAAAATAAAAGAAAAAATAATTTTTGTTTGGTATCTTTACCTATTTGAACAGGTTTGTTGCACTGTTTTGAATTGTTTTACATATTCTTTGCCTTTTACAAGCATAACAGGAAAGTCTGCCGTGTTCATGTGATGCTTTCTTGGGTGGAAAGGCCTCCCTTCCCTTCCTGCTAATCAGAACGTGCGAGGTGCGAAAGGCAGGTTGTTTCGCATTTCAACCCTCACTGTCCAGCCTGTACACTCAAGGGATGATGTTTATCTCATTTAAGTCTGAAAACAGAAGCTCTCACCTCCCTTTTCCAACAAACTCCACCACCCACACTACAAAAATGTCGATAAACACAATAAACACCGAAAAATGCAAAATAAATTCATCATATAATTTTTAAAATTCAAACCTCGCATATTATGTACTGATAAACTTCAAAATATGCATATCTAGATATTTCACACCTTTTCAGCACCACTGACAATGTTTTTTGGCTAAAAAAAAAAAATATGATGTTGCATCACTGCATACCTACGTATGACTAGTATCAGCTGCATAAATTTACGCAAATTCTGCGTTTGATTGCACGCCATGAGATACTGTAGGTTTAGGAAGCTGAACTTTGCACTGCTAGGTGCATCGGAACTTCCTTTTCAATATGGCAAGGGAAAAAAATCAGTTTTCGAAACTTCAGAAAATGGCCCAGGCATCAGCCAGAAGTGCATGTAAAATTCCGGACCTGTGGCCACAAGGGGGTTAAGTCCAATGCAATTGTTTCACAGATTCTTTTCATTACAGTGCTCCATCTCTATCCTTTTACTACAACGTTCAATGATCACTCTTCTGAACTGTCTGCTTGCACTGCTTGCACCGCTTGCACCTGTCCCTCATTACAGTGGGCACAAAGCACCCACTCAGCAATGCGTTCTTACCTCTTCTCTGTCCAGTTCTCTAATGCCAAAGTTAACTACTTCTTACAGTCTTTAATGTATGCAACTGGTCAACTCTGGTGCTGTCCTCCTCAATCTATATTTCACTCTGCCTGCAGTCAACAGTCTTTCATTGGCAATGTGAGCAAGCACCTTAAAATTAATGGAAATTACCTTTGGCTCTCTTTTGTAGAATTTTTCAAAAAAGAACAATGTTTCTGCAGACTTCCAAGGGATGAAGGTGTATAGGACGATGCTGGAGGAAAAGAAGAGGGCGGCCAGGGAGACTACAATCTTTGCCTTCTTCAAACAGGGCCCCACCACGCCAGCAAGCTACAAAGGATCTCCCCAGCCCTCGACAAGCAGAGCACCTTCCTGGCCTTTAACCAGTATAGCAACTCCCCAACCTTCAACCGGCAGAGCATCTCTCCCGCCATCAACCGACAAAGAAACACCCAAGGTCTCCTCCCATCGAGGACGTGCTCGGCCCCTAGTGCTGGACCTAACCTCCAACCAATCCCCATCTCCTGTGCCACCTGTGTCTCCACAAGCCACTCCATCGCTGCCTTCCTCGCCCCAGCCTCCATCTCCCTTATCACTTCAGCCACTGTCCCTGTCTCCCTTGCCACGATGTGGGACACTGCATCTGACTCCATCGCTACCTCATCAGTGATCGCAACAGTCTCCCTTGCCACCTCACTGGTCATCGCCGCTGTCTCCCTCACCATTTCCTCTGCCACTGCATCGCACTCCATCGCCTCCCCAAGAGCCATCACATCGCACCTTATCGCCACCGCCTGAGCCAGCGCTTTGCACCCCACTGTCACCGCCTGAGCCATCGCATTACTCCCCATCGCCACAGCCTGACTCATATGCATCGCGCTCCATCGCCACCCCCAGAGCCAGTGCATCAGTCTCATGCTACAATCACCCCACCTTTCCCCCACCTCTGACCCTCCCATGCAGATGGGGTTTGAGGACTTTGAGGAGGATGAGTGAATGCTAGGGAGCACCACATGTCCCCTAGCCTAGGCGGGGATAGCAAGGATGATGACTAGGACCAGACATGGACTTGCAAACATAGTGATGAGAGGTGTTTGACATTTTCTAACCTATTTTTTATGATTTTCAGATTTTATATGTTGGTTTTAGTGAGTTATTTACAGATGCTAGGCTTACAGCTATTAGGCCATTTAGATTGGCTTTAAACTTGTTTTTGGGGTTCATTTGGGTGGGTTTTTGGACTTGGTTGGGAGGGTTGGGAGGGTTGGCTGATAAACGCTTCCCATTACTTTACATGTTAAAAGTACCCCAATATACGATATCCCGCCTAACGATGGGGTTTTACCTAACTAATTACATCGTTAAACCAGGGTATAACCGAATATAATAATACTGTACTGTACACTGATAAACATGTCTTTTATTTACCTTACTGTGGTGAACATAGCTGAAGTGGTCAGGCAGTCCAGATTGCTTCTGACTCCATCGGACTTTTTCTGATATAAAAGAATTTAGTCTGGTATAAGGTCAGGTGCGGGTAAGGGGATGGGTCTGTTACGATGTGGCAGGGGTAAACCAGCACTGCTGTCGAGCCCTGCTGCGGATGTCACTGATTGCATTGCGTAGTTGACCCTTGTGCGGTGTGGTGCGGTGAGGATTTGTCCGTTCTCCCCTTTGGGGCTAAGATGCGAATGAATGTGTTTGAATGGATGAGTAAATGGGGAGTGTGTCGTCCTGTCTCAGCTACTTCCCTTTCCTTGGGGGAAGCAGCCTAGGTATATAGATAGATAGATAGTCTGGTAGCACTCACCATCCACTCACTCGATGTAGTACTGCTCTCGAGTGTCTGCCCTTTCCTCTCCTCTCTCCTTTCCTTCCTTCATCTTCTGTCTTTCTTTACTTCATTCTTTCCTCGTCCTTCTGCCTGCGGGTGACTTTACACTCCTTCTTTTGTCTTTCTTCTTTCATTCTTTCCTCTCCTGCCTATGGGTGACTCTACATTGACTTACCAGCCAAATGGTTTCCTGTACACCAGGAAACCATTTACTATGCTGGGTAGTAACCATATAACCAAATTATGGCACCTGATGGTTTAGTGGGTAAATGAGGCACTCCAACTGAACTGAGCTGGTGAAGGTTTATATCCAAGGGATGGTTGGGGTTACTGCTCACGTAATGTTGCTCAGGGATGAGTAAGGCTGGTCACTCTCATCTTAAATGTCAAGACCAACATGCCTAGCCCCGGGCTCCTACACTTCTCATGGGGCAAGGTAGGATTGAATGATGGATGGATGGAGCTCCTCCATTCCAATAAAAGTGAATTCCAGTCTATTAAAGTCTGTTATATCGAGGTTTTACTGAACATACATACATACATAAACATTTACAGGTTACATCCAGCTGGAGTAACTTAACACACTATAAGACATCCAACTTTTGGTTATATGGTTACCAACCCAATGTAGTACATGTTTAGTCAGTCACCTAAAGGTAGCACTATACTGAAAGACTGGACAGTGAGTAACCCCACCTACCTTAAACAGATCATTTTAGATCTACAACACAAAAGGATTATTAGTCTTTAACAACACAGCTGAAATGCAATTCTAACAAGAGATTGAACTTGTACACAAGAAGGTGCAGAGCATTTAAAAAAAAAAAAAAAAAAAAAAAAAAGTGAGGAACAGTATGAGTTTAGAAATAACATTGGGCATTCTTGGTAGCTAGGAGTGATTTCCCTCATTGGATGTTATTGATGCCTTCAGACAGCTATGTACTGAGTAACATGCCAAATGATTTCCAGCTCTCCAGGAAACTATTTGTTACACTGGGTGATAACTACAGAACCAGCAACTGAACCACTGGCAGTCGAATGGGTTATGGTGCATCAGCTGGATGTGGCCCACAATGGTTTAGTCCTACAGCTGGTTCAAGGTGAAGGTTCACTTAGTGTCAGTTAAGGATGTGTGCCTGGTCCCCTAGCCTCTGATGTCTGGACTGAGTAGCCTTGCCCTCGGATCTTATATTCCTCATGGAACAACCCAGAACTGGATAATGGATGGATGGATGGATAGAAGGATGGATAAATGAATGCACGGATATACGATAAAAATAAAATGCACAAAATAAGCTGTTTATTGCATTCATGGATTTAGAGACGGTTGATGACAGGATGGAATGGGAGGGATTACTGATGGTTCAGAGCATATCTGGTGTTGAAGGGAGTTTGTTAAGCACATTTTAATCCAATTTTTCATGTGATTAGGTGGGGGAGAGGTTTATCAAAACTTTTTGTGTGACAGTGTCACAAAGGGATGTGTTGTTTTACCTTGGCTGTTCATTATGTGAATGTGGAGTTCAAAGTAAGGACAGCAGGAAACAAAGATAAATTAGAAGAGACTCCCCTCCGGTTAAAAAGGATTAGCTAACTCTGAAATCTACCCAGCCCACTGTCAATGGAAACTGGGATAAATAATGTAATGATCATGACATGACTATCAAAATGATCAGTTTCTATGATTTAGAGTGTATGAGTGAACTTACTGCCAAAGTTGCCTGTTGTCAAAGTCTGTGGCAGCCAACAAAATGTGTAGAAGGAGGGAGCGATCCTTTTTGAGGGGATGAAGACGGATGTAGCAGGTGTGGGCAGCTGTAAGAAGGGTGGTGGCCGAGAGAGATGAATGTGCGGGTGGCTGATGGGCTGAAGTGAGTTGTGGTGCTGGGGAGGAAACCAAAAGGACCAGCACTGCATCCACTACACATTTCAGCCGATAATGTCCATCTCGGTTTTCATCAAGTAGTAGCTCTGGGTGGGAGATAAGAAACTATTAAGAATAGAGTTATAGGAGGCACGCAAAAGAACAACAGCTAATACCTGCACCATAGGCACCTAGTGGTCTAATACTGTAGTCAGAATTCTCCATTCAAAGTAAAACCTAGTAATTATCAAAAGGTTCAAACCCCAAGGTGACAATTAATGTTTTTCAATCACAGAGTGCCACCACAGAGAGTAATTTGGTCATTTACCCTTACATAAAACATACGAATGGTAATAAGCTAACCTAAATGGCCTGAAATGGATATACAGTAAATGAACCTCAATGGATCTGAAAGGCCCTGAAGAGACCTTAATTGATCAGACTAAACATTCATATCATTTATAAAGGCTCCAGCATGCTTGCATGCGTTGGTCTTGGTCACCAAATGACAGCAAACCATGCTGCTCAGTCTCTGGCAGCCTTCCTGAATGACAGCTAACCATGATGCTCAGTCTCTGGCAGCCTTCCTGAACAGACCTTAAAATGATCTGATTAAACATGTTTCATTTACAAAGGCTCCAACATGCTTGCATGCACTGGCCTTGGTCACCTAATGGTGACTCTCCATGCTGCTCAATCTCTGGCAGCCTTCCCATTCATTCCCTTATCCCTGAGGTCACACTCTATGACCTTGTCCCAGGTCTTTTTCTCTCTGCCTCTCACAACCTCACCCCCAGCATTCACACTTCTCACTTTCTGCACCCAACTGTTATCCCCCATCCTCCCCCCATGCCCAAACCATCTCAATATACCCCTCCTCAAAACAATAGCAATACATTTTAGTCCCATCCTTCCTCTCAACTCTCCAATCATAATCCTAGTCTACCCAGGCCTCACATTCAAGGACACACTACACGTCCACCTAATCACTGTCCTTTCTGTATGTTTGAGTCTACCAATATCCTCTTCCTTTAATGCCCAAGTATCACAACCATACAGCATTACACTCCTAACACATGCTGCACACAAAGATTCCTTAACATGGAGGAAGAGACTTCTCAATGTCAGGAGAGGCCACAGCTCCCTGAACTTCTTCCAACCACTCCACATTCTAAGCACACCCCAACCTTTGGCACATAACATGTCTCCAAAGTAACAAACTCTTCCACACACTCAAGAGACTCACCAGCTAGATCAATCCTTTTACACCTAACAACCTCGACTGGCTCTCCCCAACATTATCTATCTATCTATAGCCCGACGCCCTAATCCCACAAAGGGTGGCCACAGACAAAATGCCTCCAAGTCGCTCTGTCACCCACCATTTGACTACCCTCCTGCCAACTCACTCCCCCCCTCCCTTATATACCTCTCAACTCCATCCCTCCACCTCATCCTCGGCCTTCCCCTCCCTCTCCCTCCCTCCACTTCACCTACATACACACTTAGCCAGTCTTTCATTCTCCATTCTCTCCACACCACACACATGAAACCAGCAATACCTCGCAGTCTGCCTCTAGTACCACTACAACTACATAAGCTGGAATTACTACCCACACCCTTGTGGCAAACTGTGCATGGCCACTCTCCCACTTCTTTGACAGTACAGCCACCAATCCTTGATACCATCAACTTTGTTTTATCTGCATTTACTCTCAGGCTCTTGTGCCCCATCCATCTCTCCACTTCCTTCATCCTTCCTCTGCCTTCCTTTCTTTCTCTGCAATCGACACCAAATCATCAGCACACAACCTCTCCCTCAGAAGTCTATCTCTGAAGTCACTTGAGAGGGTTTCAAGCACCACAATAAGCAATAAAGGGCTCAAGACTGACCCCAGTCAGGGAAAACTCATCACTCAAATCTCCATTCACTCTCTCCTGGGTGCTAGCGTCCACATACACCACTATAACTACTCTACTCAGCTCCTCCTCGATCCCAAGTTTTCTCATTGCCCACTTCACCACCTGCCTAGGTAATGTGTCAAAGGTCTCCTCCTAATCAACAAAAATAAAGTACAGATCCCTTTTCTTTCCTATGTATTTAACCTGATGCTGTCAAACAATGAATATGGCATCAGTGGTACCTCTGCTTGGCATGAACCCAAACTACATCTCATTCATATTTGCTCTTTCCCTAATCATACCTTCTAGAACTCTCCCCATTATCTTCATTAACTGGTCCAAAAGTTTTATGCCTCTAGATTATCTTTTCCAGGGCATCACCCTTCCCCTCATACACATTTACAATCACACTCTTCAGCCAGTCCTCTGGGGCGAGACAGTCATATACTGTATTTATCAATTCAATAACTAAAAATCTATCTCTATCTACAGCTAGACGCCATAATCCCGTAAAGAGTGGCTGTTCGACTTTGAATTAGTTGTTTTACAGGGAAAGGCACTGACTCTATGCCAGCTCACTTGCTGACACGTAGGGAACAAGTATGGGTTGGTTATATGGTTACCACCCAACACTGTAAGTGGTTTCCTGGCTTACAGGAGACCATTTAGCTTGTCATTCAATGTAAAGCTACCTGAAAGGGAAAGAAGAGTATTAAAAAGGTGACAAGAAGGATGGAAGAAACAGGAGGAGAGGAAGATGAGGGAAAAAGTAGGCAGCACTGCATAAGTGAGTGGACAATGGTTGCCACCACGTATTTAAAAAAAAAAAAAAAAAAAAAAAAAAAAAAAAACTAAGTGCGTTGACTGGACCTAGATTGAACACACATTAATGAACATGAACTGACCTGGCCACAGTAAGTCCTTACATTAATTTATTTCCCCTGGTCCTGTGGCATATGCAACATTAGGATATAATTTTTGTGACTCAATTCATGTTCATATGCCACTTACATATGCCAGTGACAATATGTTTAACCCATGGATTGTACAATTACCTTTTTTATCCCACCCCATGATATGCAAAAATGTAGGAAATTTTTTTAAAATTATAAACTTCAAGATAAACATCCAGGGCATCATTTGGTGAAAAGAAAAAAATCTCTCTCTTCGTCTTTGCATAGCGCCATGCATAAGTTTGCGTAGGGGTCGAGTTGTTTACGATGATGCACAGCCAGCACAACCTGAGCTGTGGCTTGCAACGCGACGCTACCTAACCTGAGATGTGGCTCGCAATCCATAGGTTAAAATAATAAGTACTTGATTCATCACGTAAAATTTCCCAGGTAGTCACTCCTCCCAGCACAGAACCTTGCACTCTGAATCCCTTTTCCGTAAACACTGAGTTCCTGTCTGCTTTATGGTGGCCATAGATAGAGAATCTGTATATACAGAGCATGAATTATGGAGGAATGACTATAGTCAACACTTGAGCAATCTCTCTCTTTCACCTCATCACTCACATCCTTTACGTTCCACATTGCAATGAACTGGAGGGATGGAGTGGAGAGGTATATGAGAGAGGGGGATGTGGGCTGGGGGGAGGGCAGTGAAAGAACGGGGTACAGGGTGACATGGAAACGATCTGTTTGTGGCCACCCCTTAGGGGATTAAGGCTTCTGGCAAGAGACAGACAATAACACTTTGACTTTCACATGCCCTTCTCTTACAACAGACACCCCATTCTAATTCATACTAAACCAGGGTGAGATAAGGTTAAATCTGACTATCACTTTCCCTCCATAAAGCTTCAGTCCTGCAGTGGAATTAATATGAACTAATAAAGAATAACCAAATACAGAAATTTCACTTCTTTTCACAGATATGAATCTGCCACTGATTTGTTCCTTGCTTTTCAGTTTCTCTTTGTTCACTCTGAGCTGTCCTCATGTCCATTTTTCTCCATTTTCCTGCCAATTTCACTCTGCATACTACAGTAAAAGTCCTCCAATCCAACCACCATTAATTCGAGTATCCCAATACTCCGAATTTTTCAAGGCAAAATTTTTTAAATTTTTCTGGGCTTATTTCGATTTTTTCTGGCCTTTATCTAACTTTATCTAAGGATTTATCTGGCTTGGACTTGCTCTTGGACTTGGATGTACCTCCCTGCAACTACAATATTCACTTACACTTCTATGCATTTCTAATGTTTAAAACAATAACTCATATATTTTTAAGTGTTTATTTAATGATCATGTACATATTTCTAATGTTTTCAAAGGTCCCTCCAAATAGTCTGAAAGACCCACAGTCTCCTGCCATTTGGATTACAGGAATTTTACTGGATAATCATAATGATCAGATAAACCTATGCACTGTCCCCTCACAACTCACATCAGTAACACTCCCAACCATCCTTCTATTTGCACATAAGCACTTAAAGCATCTTTCATCATGCCCTCCAGTCTATAGTGTACCATGTGTATTTCCATTATTCCTTGCATTTGAAGTATGAATTGTTTAAACACATTTTCTCTCCTGATCATACTCTTCAGTTGATATCCATTATCATTTCCCCTGGTACTCCAAACTGACCCATTAAATCACTGACAGGATCTTTACCAGCTTTTCCATTCAGATTTCCCATCACAAATACACTTTAACTCTTTGGCATATTTCTAACACTCTAACTAGTTAGTTTAAAAACTTGTCTTTCCTTTTCATGCCCCTGTCATCAAGAAGTACAGAACATAGGATATATTCAAAGGCACTTTCATTGCTTCGGACCTAACATTCATAGTATCTTGAGCTGATATATTTATTATCACTCAATCCTCACTGTTACAGTCACATCCTGGTATGTGATGGCTGAGTATGCAATCAACTGACAGAACGATTAATGAAAACTTATACCCAGTTAATGATAGTGAAAATCGCTTATAAAAATTTTTCAATGGCCAAGAACAATGATCCTGTGAGGAAACACATGTCACCCACACAAGCCAACAGTCATATGTTTGAGCCAAGATGACTCCCCAGTATTTACATGCACATCGAAACACCATCACTATTGCAAATTAACAGTTCAAGTGCATGACAAACAGTGCCGTGTATGATGTTAACCCCTAAATGGTTGCCAGTGCTGAACGACACTTTACTGTAATGTGGCTGGTTATGGTGATACATCGCATTCTGTAAAAAACTGCAAACAATCTTGGGAAGGAGACAAAGGTCTGGGAGATGTTGACAATGACCTACTCTACCCTCCAAACCACTCAGGCAGTCAGCACATCTCATGAATCAGTCATGAGTGGATGTCCATCTTTTGCTCCCCTGAAGTGTTAGTCTAAGTTGGAATAAGAAAGTAAGTCAAGAAAAGAAAGAAAGTGTGTTCCCCAGATAGTGGCAGCTTATCAAAGTTTGCTTTTGACCTGGAAAGGGAGGGGAGAGAGATAAACATCCCCTGCAATTACTTGTTCTACCCACTCTACAACCCACAACCCTACAAACGTTTTTTTCTTTTACTCATTTTGTGTCATTTTTCTTTTATTGTATTGTCTTCCTTGTTTTTCTTTGTATTTGTAGAAAAAATATTTACAGCAGAACCTCAATTATCCGGGAGCCACGGGGAAGTCTAAATGCCGGAAAAACAATTTTTCTGGATTATTGAATAACACCTACAGTAAAACCTAGATACAACGGACTCCAATAGACCGGAATTCGCCTTTATTGGACTCAAGGAGCTACCGGACTAAATTCCTATATATTGGAAAAAAAGTCCAATAAAGCCAGAAGCAGTGCGGACTGTCTGACCACTTCAGCTATGCTCATCACAATAAGATAAATGAAAGACATGTTTCAGTGTACAGTACGGTATTATTATATACAGTATATTGTACCACCTGATTAATGCAGTGAAGCTATAACACAGTACAGTACCACAATGGTAGTCAAAACATCTTAAAAACCATTCATGCGATCTGAACTAATGTCTGATTCATCGAAAAAAAGTCTGGTTTAACAGAGGGAAGTCCGGATGTCACTTTTATCAGATTTTCGCATTTCTCGGAATTGTCTGGGCCCTAATTACCGTATTTCGCGGCATGTAAGACGCAGCATTGTGAAAGACGCACCCTAATTCTGGCAGGGCAGTTCTGTGAAAAAAAACTTTGCCCCAACCAAGACTGCAGTAAGGTTTCTTGATAAGAGCCATTACCACACAGATACACACTCACCTTTCAGAATCTATTCATTACTGATCATCAGCCTTTGGTTTCTTTTTTGATATACAAAGAATGGTACAGGAATAAGAAAACAATGCCCCTTCTTGACAAAACGTGACTGATATGAGCCACTATCACTTAGATACAACACTCACCTTTCAGAATCTATTCAGTGCACATCATCCTTTAGTTTCTTCTTTTATGTACAAAGAATGATACAGGAAAAGAGAAGACAAAACCCCATCTTAACAAAACGTGACTTCAAACCACGAGGCCATCTCAACTTTGTTGATAAAAATGTATCAGTAAACTGATCTAAACACTGTTTTTAATATTTTATGAATTTAAAACCACAAATGAAGTCAATAAACTCTATTCTTTCATTCACTGACGAAAACATAAAATACAATGAATGTTCACATCAGTTCATTTATCCTAAAAGAACCCCGTCATATTCCACACCTGTTACGGAATTTCCTCGCATTGCCTTGACTCAAGCACAATATCAGACTACTACCATCATTAATCATGCACTCTAACTAACCTGTAATTATCTCCACAAATAATATAAAAAGGTAGCACTTGTAAATACACAAATTACAATGTTTTACAACCAAAGTTCAATATAGCATCATTAATCATGCACTCTAACTAACCTGTAATTATCTCCACAAATAATATAAAAAGGTAGCACTTGTAAATACACAAATTACAATGTTTTACAACCAAAGTTCAATATAGCAAGGCTGCTTGGGAACAGGATAGACAGCTGTTTTTACTCTCTTCTCTCAGTATCACTCCTTCACTGTCAGCTATGTTTGCCTTGCAGCATCAACAATTAAAAATGTATGCTTCACTGATCATAATTTACTATAAACATTCATTTCAAAACATACTATGGTGAAAACATCCATTGTTACACCTTAGTAACACTGCTGCCTCCCAGTTGCTAGACAGCAGTCTCTACCCCTTCCTCTCAGTATCACTTCCTCACTGTCAGCGATGTTTCCCTTGCAGCATCAACAGTTAAAAATACGTTCTTCACTGATCACAATTTACTAAAAACAGACATTCATCTCAAAACATGTCGAGAATGGTGAAACTATCTCTTAGCAACACTGCTTCATCCCAAGCGCTAGACAACTGGCTCAACCCTCTTCTCCCAGTATCACTCCCTTACTGTCAGCTGTTTTCCTTGCAGCATCAACAATTAAAAATGCATATTTCTCTTACCAGAATTTACTAAAAACAGACATCCATCTCAAAACATTCGAGTACTGTGAAAACATCCATTTTTGGTCTTAACACTGCTGCCTCCTAGTCGCTATGGTACACACACACACACGCACACATGTACACACCACATGCAACATTCGCTCACCTCTGAAACATTTACATCAGTCCGTTTTGGAGTACCCAGTGGCTTTATTATATGCCAAAAACATCAAAATGTATTTGGTTGTTCAATATAAATATCATCACTTAAGGACATGAAACATCTCAAACAATTTATTCATCCAAACATCGTCAGTGCAAGACTAAAGGTGTACAGCACCAATGATCCTAAATTTTCCATGGTTGCATCTGTCATGATCACCTAAAACCTATATTCACTTCATATTACTGACATGGTGAAAATTTCACTTGTCTTCAAATCCTGAGAATTCATCACTACTTCCCCCGAGTCCTGAAGCATCACTGGAAGTCATCACCTCAGTCATCATCACTGTTTCACTGTCACTTTCATACAGTAAATGGTCCTCAGTACCATCCATTGAATTGCTTATACCACACTTCATACGATTTTAACTTGGCAATCGTTTTAACTGAGCACAGGCGATATTCAGACTTGGGGCATTTGATACGGCCCACATTAACCTCCTCAGTACATGTTTCCTGAACTGAATAAAATCATATGGCGAGCATGAATAAACTACCCTATAAAATACATTGCTGGGCTGAAGGGATTATAATAAGCGGATTATCAGTTCCCTAGCCTGACTCTTCCCACTTCTACTTCCTTAACTACACCCACACCAAACTCTCACCTACACCTTAGATTCTAGTCGTTGACCGTAACGTCCAAAATGGCAAACGATTTTACAACCTAACCTAACCTAACCTAACAAATTTGGACGTTACGGCCTAAATGATCCATATTGCCGATCATGAGAGCTTTGCTTAGGCAGCAGAGATGCAGAGAGTGAACGTTGTCAATCATGCTGATCGCTTCGTCTGCTAAGAATACAGCAGAAATGGCGGACGCTGATATGAATGCCCGTCAGGCACTGCTATTTCAGATATTGCATCAGTTATGCTACTAAGTGAATTTTATCCTATTTTCATAACAAAATACTGTAATTGGGTGTGCCTTGAGTTGCATAGACATTGCTAAAGTACTTCACTTAGCTGAAAAAGTGAAGCTGTAACTTCGTTAGCTTGCTAGAGTAGGGTGTACGCTAGACACTAAACTGCTAAGTTGCTAAACCGCTAAACCCCTTGACGGTATTGGAGTTGAGCTGAAAACAAACCGTGAATGCTTTGTGTTCTTGAACTTGCATGTTTTAATATCTGCTGCATATATACACTCACAAAATATCACAAAAGTAACTGACCTAATTAGGGTTACTGAATTTCCATACGTGACGAAAGTCTGTTTTGATGACTTGGCAGTTTCACTAGCCAGCATCTCTCCAGCATGATTGCTTTGCTAGTTAGTGAATGGATGGCAAGCAAAGTGGTCATGATTGCCTTTCAGAAGGTTAGCAGACGGTTCACCAGTGAGCATGTTAGCTTGCTAGAGTTGGGTGTACGCTAGACACTAAACTGCTAAGTTGCTAAACCGCTAAACCCCTTGACGGTATTGGCCAGTTGAGCTGAAAACAAACCGTGAATGCTTTGTGTTTTTGAACTTGCGTGTTTTAATATCTGCTGCATATATACACTCACAAAATGTCACAAAAGTAACTGACCTAATTAGGGTTACTGTATTTCCATACGTGACGAAAGTCTGTTTTGATGACTTGGCAGTTTCACTAGCCAGCATCTCTCCAGTATGATTGCTTTGCTCGTTAGTGAATGGATGGCAAGCAAAGTGGTCATGATTGCCTTTCAGAAGGTTAGCAGACAGTTCACCAGTGATCATGTACGTTAGCTTGCTGGAATAGTGCGGATGCTAAACTGTTAAATTGCTAAACCGCTAAATATCTTCACGATCATCACGATGTTAGCCAGTTGAGCTGTAAACAAACCCGCGAAAGTTTTATGTGTTTCTGATCTCGGGTGTTTCTTAAATCTGCTGCATATACACACTAGTGTATATTATTTTTAAAAATAAAATCAAGTCTGCATACTGTAGAAAACACCTGTGGTTGCTAAGCATTGAGATGATCATCTTTATAAGAGTTTCTTCTTAGTGTATCCTAACTAACCTGCCTTAGTCTAACGTGCAGGACGCATGGGGATATTTTAAGGTAACTTTGAGACAAAAAAGTGCGTCTTATATGCCGCGAAATACGGTAGTCCCTTATAGTGAGGTCTTACTGTATTTCCTGTTGTCTCACACCATACACTATAGAAGTAGCGTGACTTGCATATACAGTGACAGTACCACATACATAATAATTAAAGTAATAATACATAGAATTAATGTAATATGTATACATGTATACTATAAAATGTGCAATAATCCAGTAATGTGTAGCGTGTGCTCACCCATGACTCTTCGATGCTCCAGTAGGCTGCAGTAATCCACCTCCCAACCCACCCAAAAGCCACTCAACCTCTACTGTAATATTTTACTAAATGTCAAATACAACTGTATAATGTATAATAAACTTATGTTTATTGAAATAGTACTGTAAATATTAAATGTTAACCACTGCTAAAATCATTGTATCCTTCAACTATGCTACGTACATTATTTTTTGCCTTTTTTAAAATTTTCCTTTTATTTCTTTTTTACTGTATTTACTGTACATGATCACTCATCATCATCACTTATCATCACATCATCCACATCACTTTCAGATTCCAAGGGAGGGCTGGGTGGGGAAGGCAGAGGCGTGGGTGATGCAGGCTTATCGACGCGAATGGATAGGCTGGCTGGGGGTCGGACAGGCCTGATGGGGGAAACCGGTGGAGCATCCGTTTTTGCTGGAGTACTTGTTGGTGTGGATGTTGATACATCACTATCTAGGAACCCCACAAATGAACAGGAGGATACGAGTGAAATGTCAGCTGTTTTTGCATGTTTACCCCTCGTGAAAAGTCCCTGATGTCTGACCATTTGATTGCAACATGACGGTGATTTTGGATGTCATCATACTGGCTATGAAAATGAAGCAGTTCATTAGCTGTGTAGGCTGGATTTCTCTCCATGAATTGGATGATCTTCTGAAATGATTCATCAGCATCTTTCCACGAACATACGCCTTCCTCCTCTTCCTCATCGCTTGACTCCACCACTTCAACTTCTTTCTTTTGAGGCAAAAGAACACTGTCAATGATTTCCTGGTAAGACAGAACTCTTTCTGTTGGGGTTTATTTGTCTGCATCTAGCAATTTCTGCAGTTCAGCAGGTTCAAGTTGGAGGAAAGGATGGCGTCTAGGAGCTTCGATAATAATATCCTAGATTGTCTGATGCTCAGGCTCTTCCTCCCTCCCATCAGGTTGCAAGGCTATGGCTTCAACAGCCACACCCCCCCACACCTTAACTAGAGTCATCTTGGCAATTTTCTTCCAAGAATCAGCCAGGGCAAAAATACACTCCTTCAAGTTGAAAGATTTTTGGAATTCCAGCATACCACCAGTGAAGTTCAGACATTTGTGGGAACAGATTCTCCTGTAGGATGATTCTACTGACTGGATTATGCCCTGGTCCTGTGGCTGAATTAATGAAGTGATGTTAGGGGGTAGGTAACATAGCCATAATGTTCCATTAACCAGCTCCTTTGCCTCAGGATGGGCCCGACAATTATTGAGGAACAGAATGACCTTTGAATCCTCGGGAAGTCCTCTATCCCTCAGGTGCTGTTTGACTTGGGGCACAAAATGATGGTGGAACCAATTAGTGAATATGTATCTTAAAATCCAAGCACTCATTTGGGACTCATAATCAACAGGGAGATGGACTAGTCCCTTAAAAGCTCGCGGCGACTTATACTGTACTTCCCAATCACCAGAGGCCTAAATTTATGCGTGACTGCAGCATTAGAACACAGCAGGACAGTCACTTTCTCTTTATTTTTCTTAAATCCAGGGGCTACTTTTTCAGATGGCTCTGCCAACATCTTCTCAGGCATCATGCAAAAAAAGAAGAAAGTCTCGTCAGCATTGTGACAAAGTTCGGGATCAAGGTTGTACTCCACTAGCAATTCACAAAGTTTCTCTTTAAATCCTCAGCTTCACTCTTATCAGCCGACCTTTTCTCACCACAAATCTCGAGCTTCCTAATGCCGTGGAGTTTCTTATAAC
Organism: Coenobita brevimanus; assembly: GCF_032717465.1. Lineage (NCBI taxonomy): Eukaryota > Metazoa > Arthropoda > Malacostraca > Decapoda > Coenobitidae > Coenobita > Coenobita brevimanus. The sequence goes on along the minus strand of NC_137003.1, from coordinate 36,830,938 downwards.
AATGTAGCCAACCTAATCTGAGAGACATCAGACTGTGTAACATTTCAAAAGCTTGACTTTTTGCTTGCATATATCATAAATAGTACTGGACCCGAAGTTGTACTCACGTGTCAAATCACTCGTGCAGGCACCTTTCTCCAGTCTCTTACAGATGTCTATTTTCTGTTTCAGCATCAGTATCACTCTCTTAAGATTGGGCATACTCTTACCGGTAGGTGTACCAAGAGCCACAGCTGATATTCCACCAATTATTACAGAAAATTATGATAAAACAGCGGTGTGCTGCAGTGTTTACACCGTTAACCCTCAAAACAATGGCGGGGACTGCAGTGATGTGCTCTGGCGGTGAAGGAATAAAAACATTTGGGTGGGATGATTGCAAGGTGAATTTGAAATGCCGGTTAGGTACTGGATTTTCCCTGGTTGATCAATTTTGGAATTTTTCTTTAAACTGTCCAGTTTAGTGCCTATTCCGGTTTATTGGGTCGCAGATAATTGAGGTTCTACTGTGTATTTCTTTATTACTGTACTTACAACTACAGTATAACTTATCACCTCATCATCCCTTACCACTCCTTCCCCGGCAAACTGTTCTAATCTCTGGCCTTTTCGTTTTTTGACTGTGAGGGTTGTCCCTAAACACACAAACCTGCACCCATTATCTTCTATCTATCTATCTATTGCCAGATGCCTTAATCCCGTAAGGGTGACCACAAACAAATTGCCTCCACATTGCCCTGTCTCTCGCCATTTCACTGCCCTGCTCCCAACTCACACCCCCCTCTCTCATATACCTCTCCACTCAATCCCTCCATCTCGTCCTCAGCCTCCCCCTCCCTCTCCCGCCTCCACCTCACTCACATATACTCTCCTCGTCAGTCTCTCACCCTCCATCCTCTCCACATGGCCAAACCACCTCAGTGTGTTCCTCCTAACGCTTCCTATCACATCCACCTCCACACCACAATGCTCCGTTATATCCTCATTTGTCAGCCTGTCTCTCCATGTGACTCCACAGGCTCCTCTTAAATAACACATTTCCACTGCTCTCACTCTTGACTTGCATCCTTCCAACAACATCCAAGCTTCACTTCCATTATCTTAAAGCACACTAAAAACAGCATCCTTCTCCTCTCTTCAATATGCATTATACCACCCAGAGTACACAAATGACTCCATACAGGAATAAATGTTATAAACATTAAAAAAAAAAGGGGAGGGGATGGAAATTCATAATTATATTTTTATTTATATATACACATATTATGTGCTGAAATTTTTCATTTTACATATTTCTTGTTTTGCACAAGCATTTCAGCAACATGGAGAGTCATGAGGAGGATGGATGGTGAACTTGTTGAACGGACAGCAATGATAGACTATGTGTGGTGGATGGGCGAATGAGTAGGCAAGAGTGTGGAGAGTGTGGGGGAATGGAATCTCGGACCATCACTTAGTGATGGCCAAGGTAAGGGTGCAAAGAAAATGATTGAAGAGATGAAGGGGAAGACAAGAGGATACAGTTCCTGTGAGAAGAGTGGAGAAGTTGCAAGATAGTGAGAAAATGGCAGAGTATACGTGCATAGTGGAAGAAAGATTGGGAAGGTATGAATTAGAGCATATCGAAGAAGTGGAAGATGTATGTGAGATATTCACCGAAGAGATAGGTGCAGAGTGTGATGTGGTTTGTGGAGTGAGGAGGAAATTCAGGGGTGTGCAAGGGAGTGCAAGGTGGAATGATGAGGTGAAACAAGCTGTGGAACAAAAGAAGAAGGCATATGGTGAGTGGAAGATGTAATAGAGGTTGTGGAGAAGATGAGAGAGAGAAGAGAGAGGTATATGTGAGCAGGAGAAGGGAGGTGAAGAGATTGGTGAAGGAGAGTAAGAAGAAAGTGGATGAAGAGTTTGGGAGGAATCTGAATGTGAAATGGAGGGAGAGTAAGAAATTGTTTTGGAAGGAGGTAATGAAAGTAAGGCAATGTGAAAGGGGTAATAGTAGGGGAGTGAAAGATAGGAATAATAGATTGTTGGTGGAGAAGAGAGAGACATTGAGGAGATGGAAGGAGCACTTTGAGGATTTATTGAATGTGGAGAGAGAAAGCAGTGCAAGTATAAGTGGTTGGGGAATGGCTGGGAGAAGAAGAGATGAGAGGAGGGAGGAAGCGATCAGTAGGGCGGAAGTAGTGGAGGCAATGAAGAAGATCAAGATGGGAAAGGCCCCAGGAATTGATGGAGTGTGTGGTGAAATGCTGAGGTATGGGGATGAGATTGTAGTGGAGTGGATATGGAAGTTATGTAGATTGGCTTGGGAGGAAGGAAGGGTTCCGGAGGACTGGAAATCAGGTAAGTACCCTCGTGTCCAACACGGTAATATTGTCATGCATGGGTCCCGTGTTGGACCAAAAACGTGTTGGACAAACAACAGAGCTCATGGGGAAAAATGAATTATGTCAGCAACCCTAGGAAAAGTCACCCTAAATACCTACCATATACCTATACATATATTGGTACTACTGTAATTATAATAAGTGGTACTATACTATGAATTATAACTAACCTTTTAGGATAGTGTTGGTGGGCTTGCTGGGAATGGAAGGTGATATCCGAGACTGTAGGTAGTCCTACTGGGACCCTGGAGGATGGCTGCTGGCATCACTAGTGGATAATGGCTGCTGCTCCTCCTCGATCTCCCTCATAAATCCTTTGAAAATTCCTCTCCCCTTTCTTCTGCCTCTCGATGAATTCTAGCTTGGTGGCCTGAGGGAGGTGCCGCCACTTCTTGGGGTTCTTAGAGGGCTTCCTAGGCATCATGAGCAGGGTAAAATGCAGTAGCAAGGGCAGAAAATGCAGCGAGAAAAAAGCACCGTCCAATGCAAATTATGCAACTGAGTGGCGCTGTGGTGGGAGAAATTTAAACAAAATATCATGTGAGAACAGAAGCGTTTTTCATTGGGCGACATCACGATCACGTCACGATAGTGGGCGGGGGAGGCTACTTGATCGGAAGTTTTGATTGGCTGTCAGCATCACGGGAACGTCCATTATGACTGTGTTGGACCAGGGGTGATCGTGCTGGAGGCGAACTCTGTGGATTTCGCCCACTTCTCGGAGCTCCATCAGTGTTATGCTTACACACCCGTTTTACAGTACTTAAATTGTATTAAATCATTCTAATTTTTTGCTCTCCGTGCTGCACGCGAATCGTGCTGGACAAACGCGTGTTGGACGCGAGGGTACTGTAATTGTTCCTTTATACAAAGGAAAAGGGGAGAGAGAAGTATGTGGTAACCATAGAGGTATTTGCCTTCTTAGTGTGACTGGAAAAATATATGGTAGATTACTCATTGATAGGGTTAGGCATATAACAGAGGAGCTAGTTGGAGAAGAACAAGGGGGATTTAGGAAGGGAAAAGGGTGTATAGATCAGATATTTGTTCTAAAATGTATAGTGGAGACGTATCTAGAGAAGGGAAAGAAAGTGTATGCTGCCTTCATGGACTTGGAGAAAGCTTATGACAGAGTAGATAGACAAGGTATGTGGAAGGTATTAAGAATATATGGAGTGGAGGGGAAATTGCTGAGTGCTGTGAAGAGTATGTACGAAGGAGCTAGGGCTACGGTGCGAGTGGATGGTGAGCTGGGTGAGTTCTTTGAACTCAGTGTGGGACTGAAACAGGGTTGTGTGATGTCTCCATTACTGTTTAATACATACATGGATGGAGTTGTACAGGAGGTGCAAGGTAGGGCAGTGGATGTGGGAGTGGCTCTAATGAATGAGGGTGAGATTTGGAAGATTCCGGTGTTGCTATTTGCTGATGATACAGTATTGCTGTGTGAAGATGAATGGTAGTTGCAAGGTTTGGTGAATGAATTTGGGAGAGTGTGTAAGAAGAGGAATCTGGAAGTTAATGTAAACGAGAGTAAAGTTATGGTGTTTGAGAGAAATGAAGAGATGGTGAGGATATGGAGAATGTGAGTGCCTTCAAGTACTTGGGTAGTGTGATGAGTAAGGATGGAACCTTGGGGGATGAAGTGCTTGAAAGGGTACAGCAGGGAAGGAAGGTTGTTGGTTCACTGAAAGCAGTGATGAGAAATAGGGATGAGTATGGAAGTTAAGAAGTCACTGCATGATAGTATTGTGATCCCTACCCTGACGTATGGAAGCGAGGTATGGACCATGCAAGAAAGTGAACAAGTCAAGAGTGAGAGCAGAGGAAATGAGTTACTTGAGAGGAGCATGTGGAGTGACATGGAGGGACAGGTTGATGAATGAAGAAGTGAAGGAACATTGTGGGGTGGATGTGGTTGAGATTAGGAAAAATACACTGAGGTGGTTTGGACATGTGGAGAGAATGGAGAATGAAAGACTGACTAAGAGGGTGAATGTAGGTGAGGTGGAGGGAGAGAAAGGGAGGGGAAGACCAAGGATGAGGTGGAGGGATGGAGTTGAGAGGTATATGAGGGAGGGGGGAGTGAGCTGGGGGAAGGGTAGTCAAATGGTGGGTGTCAGAATGACTTGGAGGCGTTTTGTCTGTGGCCACCCTTTGCGGGATTAGGGCATTGAGCTGTCGATAGATTGATAGGTTTTAGCAACATATGAGGTGTTCTCATGGTGAATATATGGATGTAAAACCTTCCCTTCCCTTCACACTAATTCCCTCATGAGAGATGCTAATCTCGGGTTGTATCGAATCCTCCAAACTTCCATCCTTACTCATCACAATATCCAAATACATAATTGCACTCACATTTCCTATTTCATCAATCATACAGTAATTATTTTTAAAATAAAAATTCCCATATTATGTGCTGATTTTGTTCATATTACATATTTCTAGTTATTCCAAATCATTTCAGCAACACTGATTTTTTGGGGGGCAAAAATATGGATATTTCTCGATGCTGCACATTCGCTTATCCAGAGGCGTCCCGTTGACGTATGGATACGTCACCATGTTTTGTCACGGTGACACCCAATGACGTATCCATTTGTTTCGCAACTGCGAGGTCCATCATCTGCACATTTTTCAAGTTTCGTGGGTGATTTTTGGTAGGCATGTGTGGGAGACCTTTTTCTACCCAATGCCAGGTGGGGATACTGCCTGGCCCCACCTGACCCCTCTCCCCCCCTTCATGCCATTTTCTCGGCAACTCACCTGTTGGCAGTGACCTATCGCACCACGGTCTCTTCAATGACGAAATTCAAGGCGAAAGTTATTCCCGAGGTGGAGGACAAAGAAAGAAACAAGCAGAAATTATGAGGTGGCAACATCGTAAAGGAAGGTGAGTTATGTTGATGTGTTTGGCGAGTGAAACAATGCTTAGATTGCCTATATTATTGTCCGAATACCAATATACTCTTGTTCTACATATAAATATGTACCAAATAAATAAATACAGTCACTACTCGTTATACTGTACGATGAACTGTATATGATAATTCACTAAAACGATAACAGAAAAGTTCCACCCCAAAATCTGTTTTACGATGAATTTCCTGCTATAACGATATTGCCCTTGGAAAATTTTGTACGAAGCGCCAGGCACTGCCAAGACGACCGTCACTTGTCTCAGGCAAGATGGCGGCCCTAGCGTGCAGAGCATTGTTTTGGTTCGGTTGCGGTCCTGCCACCCCTTCAAAGCCCTGTCTTTTCCACTTGTTCATGTGTGCTCCCCTGCTATCATCACCTCTCAGCCAAGCATCGTGCTAAAGTAGGCCTATACATCGTGTAGCACCAGGCCAACATTACGCAAATGTGACTGTTGTATTGTTGCAATGATTTACTGTACGTGAGTAACGCTGCCCGTACTGGTGTGATAGTGTTTGTTTTGGTCTTGGAGACGACTAGGCCCGACACAGGAAGTGATTAAGGTGGTTGCCAGTTTTGTTTTAGTCTTGAGTAGGTGACTTTGGGAAGCTGAGTTGATGTAACCCCCCGTTTATAATGTATTTCAATCTCCCGATTAATGATAAACTCATTATACATTAAGGTATGACCTGACGTATCCCCGTCGTATAACATGTAGTGACTGTCTCTAACCTCTTATGAGTGGTTTGGAATAGTTACTCCTCCCATAGATGTAATGCCACAAATTTAGTATTCATGTATATGTTTAGAGGTACTGTAATTTCTAAGTTAGATAGAGTGTAATCTGAATACTAGTCTATAAGGCTCCTGTTCTAAGTAGTAGTACATGTGTTGATGATCGATATAGGGACAACTTTATTTTTATATGTATATATCTCTGTATCTATGCATAGGTAGTGTAACTGAGAGTGTTGAGCTATGGGAGTTCCCCCCATCTGGTTGTTAACGAATAACAGATGTAGGCAACGTTCCCCCCCCCTTGCTTGTGGTGCGGGCGCCAAGTTTAAACCTTAACCCTTTTACCGCGGGCATTGTTTTGCCCCGACTGGCCTCTCCCGCGGGGGTTCCATCCAAAATGTAAACAAACTTTAAACCTTTATAACTCTGCACAGAATAAATCTAGAGCGAAAGTACAGTACTAACCTTTGGCTTTGCAATGATGTAGGTTTCATGATTTCGTTGACTATCACTGGATGGGCAGTGCCATTAGAAGTGAGCGATCTAAAATCACTATTTTTCGCTCACACACCATTACCTTCGCTCACACACCGTTACCAAATGCCAACCTCATTCTGATAATAATACTATAAACATATATGAACACTGCACATACGATAAACACCCACTCTGTGTTCACTGAGGCAGGTAAAAGGCACTGTAATTGCCCGCACTTCACTGCCACATCAGCGGTGTTGTAATCACTATTTTTCGCTCACACACCATTACCAAATGCCAACCTCATTCTGATAATAATACTATAAACATATATGAACACTGCACATACGATAAACACCCACTCTGTGTTCACTGAGGCAGGTAAAAGGCACTGTAATTGCCCGCACTTCACTGCCACATCAACGGTGTTGTAATCACTATTTTTCGCTCACACACCATTACCAAATGCCAACCTCATTCTGATAATAATATTATAAAAATATGAACACTGCACATATGATAAACACCCACTCTGTGTTCACTGAGGCAGGTAAAAGGCACTGTAATTGCCCGCACTTCACTGCCACATCAGCGATGTTGTAATCACTATTTTTCGCTCACACACCATTACCAAATGCCAACCTCATTCTGATAATAATACTATAAACATATATGAACACTGCACATACGATAAACACCCACTCTGTGTTCACTGAGGCAGGTAAAAGGCACTGTAATTGCCCGCACTTCACTGCCACATCAGCAGTGTTGTCACTCACACAGCTGGACAGATACTGATGCATGTCTGGTCAGGGGTGGGGTGGGGAGCCCAGGGGGTGGGAGGTGGGGGCCCGGGGGGGGGAGGAGGGAGGTGGGGGTCGGCTGGAGTGAAAGAACTTAATAACTACTCTCCCTTGAAACAATTGGTGCACGGAAAAAACGCACGGTATTCAAAATATTCACAAACATTCGAGAATGACACCCGCGGTTTGGTCCAGTTTTTGCAATGTCATTCTGAGATGACACCCGCAGTTAAAGGGTTAAACAGAATAATAATGGGTATGCAATTCTTTGTGAAATGCTTACTAATGAAGCTGCTAGAATCCAAATATGTGAAATTAATAGTCAAAAAGACCTAGTTAATGTAATTTGTGAGGACCAAATAGTCCCGCTTGCCTTAGCCGTCATTAGATGGCATATGCTACCCTAAACTCAAGGCAGGATGGCAGTAAATTCAGTATTTAAATATAGTAAGGAATGAATCTCAAATTTTCCCCAATTCAATCAAAAGTCCTAACGTCATGTGTACTCTACTATATAAATAGTGAAGAGAATTAACTCCCACCATATCGCAAAAACACAGTCTCATTTGATCTAGCAGTAGCGTCCCTACGTGCCCGATAAGCCACACTGGCTACCCAGACGTTGTGGATAACAGACGTTGATTCAGGAGGGCTGTACACATTCCTCCTTTCTTCCCCCCTTGCTTGTTTTAATTCTTGCTTGTCAAGAACAATCTGAAGTAATGTTGTTAAAAGCTTAACGTACATTGGCTACCCAGACGTTGTGGATAACAGACGTTGATTCAGTTCACAGACACCGTGACTTTGGGGCGTGCACGAGGCCATCATGTGATATTGCCCATACACTGATGTACACACACACTTACACTACCCATGAATAGTTTTATAAACTGAATGTAGTAGAAACTGAATTATGAATCAATCAGGTGAACCTTTTTTTATAGTAGATAAGGTACAGAATTTTGAAAGTTAATGTGATCATGTAACGGAAAGGCGAAATCAAACTCATCAACCGTTTTCTTTTCTCTTTTATTAACAGGTTAGGAATATTGGGAGTGTTGAAGTGAATTTAGTGGTTGTAAGGAAATGTAATTTTGAGTTGTTCCTCGAGGCTAAACAAGCCCGAGTGATTATGTAATTAGTGAATTGTGTGATGAGTTTAGACTGCCCCGACGAAATAGAACATTCATTCATTCATTGCCAGAAGCCATGTATCCCAAACGGGGTGGCCAAGGGCTCAGAGTTAATTGTTTTACAGGGAGGGGCACTAATCCCCCACCAACCCCACTTGACACGTTGGAATGCCAACAGCATCTGGTGTTCCCAGGCAGTCACCCATCCAAGTACTAACCAGACCCAACGTTGCTTAAACGAGAGTGAATATTTTTGGTTCGAGGCTATGCCAGCCCGAAAAGACAGTTCATGTCATTAAATGTCCCAGTCTTGAGGCTATTGACGAGCCCAAGAATAACTGATAATAGAGAATGTAATGTGATGAACTCAGGAGTCACTGTTAACCCCTTAAACGCGGCTGTGTACAGTTGATCCCCCCCGAGTGGCGGGGATGTATCGCGGTCTGAGTACCTGTAGGAAAATATTCGCCAAAAATCAGAGATTAACCCTAGAACATTATACTTGGTAAGGCAGATAGTACTTACATTCAGCTTTCTCCAGAGACAGGTGTTGAGCCTTCATGGACTACCCAAGGACTTGTGGAGACTTGCAAAGTTGGGTAACCAAATCTTCACTTTCACACCTCCAGCAACCCGGTTTCCCCTCTACCACAGCCTCATTCTGTCACAGTAAACTTTATACTACAACGTAAAGGTAGTTAGGAATCCGTATTTGTACAATAAGCACTGAAAATAAGGCTAAAATCAATGGAGCATACGGCCGACATGCACTGTGGTGGTGGTCTTCCCGTCACTCAACAAACATTTCCTTTTTCACAGCTAAAAACATGTATAATACATTATTTTCAATCATATTACTTCCCAAAAGATCACCACGGCGCGCTTTTTATTCTGCCTTACGTCCGCCACTTTATTCTCGTTCCTGTCGGCCGCTTGCACTCACTGGGAAGAGCTAGAACTCGCCATAATCTCACTTTGAAAGCCTGCAGTAAACTGACGCTAAACAGGGGCAAACCGTGAGAAAAAAAGCTAGTGTTACAACTGGGGAAACAAGCGTTTCCTAGTAGCATAAACTGCTTGTGAGAGGAGATCGCAGATTTACAGTTCTGAGCGCTCAGAGCGCTGCCATGTATCACAGCCAGGCTGGCCGGGCCGTGGTGGAGGGGGGACGGGGGGAAAACGTGATATTTGGCAACAACTGAGGTCAGTAGTACAAAGGTAAAGTATGCTAGTTGTAGCTAGAGGGTGGTGGTACTGATAGACAATACCAGCTGGAGCCTGCTTGCCCGCGGTTATTCAAAATTTACTCAAATCGCAAACGCGACGATCTGCCGTTCTGTCCTTTGGGCCGACCGTCGCAAATGCGACGATCCGCATTTAAGGGGTTAAATATTCAAATTGTTTCGCTTGGTAACAGTACTGTATTACTTTCGCCCAAACTATTACTTAATTTACAACTCTTTCACATATTATTAAAGGTCATGTAATTCAAAAATGTCTGTTGATTAACAAGTATAGAATTATTAAAGTAGAGTAAAGTACAGTATATGCAATTTTGATACCCAACCAAGGGAATTATGTCCTCTCACACATAACTCACTCCCCTTCCAGTTCAAGATTCCTCCGCTTTGGGAACGACCAACACACGTGGTACTGACTTATTCTTGACTCGGCCAAAAAAATACAAACGCTACCAAAAGTATCCTTTAAGCAATTAACCTTTATCATTCAAAGTCGAAGATACTCCCCCCCCCCTTTGTTTTTTCTAAGGTGAATACTTTATCAGTCATTGAGGGGAGACTAAGTTGAGTACCATTTGTATTATCAACGAGTAAGGTAAACAGAACCACAACGGTGGGATAAAAATCCTGGCGTTACATAGAAAACATTTTCTCTGGAGCAGGGCCCACAGAAGACGGTACCAGGTATTCAGAGGGACACCTGTATAATGCAATTATAAGCTCAGCTGAGCACTTTTATGGGCATTTTCCAATGTTTCTCATAAAAAGCGGAGGTTTAAGCCAAAAAAATAAAAAATAAAAAATAAAAAAAAATAAAATAATAATAATAATAATAATAATAATAATAGTAATATTAATAATCTGCCAAGATTGGGGGGGGGGAGATCAGTGATGAATAATCAGCCAGGATGCGGCGGGTTAATCTTCACCAGCGTGTCCAATGTCACTTTGCAAATTTTTTCGCAACTCATCATGAATCACAGGATGGATTTAGAATGATAAAAATTACCTTGCCAGGTACATCACGTGATTCTTTTCACACTGGTAAAAACAAAAAATCAAATTTTGAAGCTTGGAGAAATGGTCCCAGTGCCGGCCAGGGAGGCCCGTGAATTTCTGAAGGCACGGCCATGGAGGGATTAAGTGAAGAGATAACTTTTTTTAAGTGTAAAATACTGAAATTTGTGACTTAAATGCCTTGAAAAACACTCCATTGTTCTCCCCCAACCTCGGGGGGAGACCCTTGATGATGATTCGAACTGGCCTAGGACATACAAGTCATCCCCGCTATAATGATAAGATGCATTTGGGAAAACCCATCAATGAGCCAGAGTATCGTTAAATGAGGGCATTATAACATACAAAGTACAGGGATGCGTTTGGAAGCCTTGGGATTCCCCACCCTCAAACAACTCCAAAACCCATCGAAATGAGTCTAAAAACAAGTTTCTAGCTCACCCAAACCCCCAGGTAACTTTAAAATGAGCTAAGCTATGCCTAATATCAGTTTATAACTCACCTAAACCCAAAAATAAAATCTGAAAATCATTAAAATAAGTATGGAAAAAAATCAAACTTAATAAACTGTACCCAAAAATGACAGTGTTCACCTCTGCTAAGACTAAAATATGATGTCTAAAAACAGTTCATAAATCAAGGTAAACACAAAATTTAAGTCTAAAATATCAGCAAAATCAGTAAAAAAAAAAATAAATAAAAAAATAATAATAATAATAATAATTGTGGATTGGCCATCATTCGGAGGGGAAGTGTGTTAATTTTTTTACATCACTAAGGCAGCGTATTGCATGAACGGGGATCATATAACGGAGTATACCTTTATTTCACATGGGTAGCAGACTTTTTTTTTTTAGATTCTAGATTATGTGGCCTTTAACCCCCAACACATTCCCAATGAACCCATGTAAAATCGACAACAGTATACAACTTCTCAGCATGCGATCAGTTTTTACCTGAAGTAACCCTGTTGCATACCAAGTCATGACTGTACTCATTATCCATTAACAACTAAATTCCCTCTTTGCTCTGTCCATGAGTACTTACAGCTACTCTTATACATGTCACATCTTCCCAAATCCACTTTACCCTCTCATCTTCATCTTGCACAAAGTCTTCTTTGAACACTGTAGTGCCACGAATTTAATATTCATGTATGTGTTTAGAGGTACTGTAATTTTTAAGTTAGATAGGGTGTAACCTGAATACTAGTCTATAAATTCCTATCCTAAGTAGTAATTCATATGTTGATGATTAATGTAGGGTTAACTTTATTTTTATATGTATGTATCTCTGTATCTATGCATTGGGTGATGTAATTGTGGATGTTGAGCTACGGGAATTCCTCCGTCTAGTCGAGTAATGAATAACAGATGTGCGCAGCTTTTCCCCTCCTTTGTGCGTCGTTATTGGGCGCCAAGTTTAAACCTTAAACAGAATAATGATGAGTATACAATTCTTTCCGTATCCTAGTTGTGAAATGCTTACTAATGAAGCTGCTAGAACCCAAATATGTAAAATTAACAGTCAAAATGGCCTAAATAATGTCATTTGTGAGGATTTAATAGTCCCGCTTACCTTAACCGTCACTAGATGGCATAAGCTGCCCCAAAATTCAAGGCGGGATAGTGGTAAAATCAGGATCTAAATTAAGTAAGGATTGAATCCCAAATTTTCCCCAATTCAATCAAAAGTCCTGGCGTCATGGGTACACTGCTAAATAAATTGTGAAGAGAATTGAAACCCACCATATTTCAAAAACACACCTCATTTGATCTAGGAGTAGCGTCCGTCCCTGCCCGACGAAGCCGCACTTGTTACCCAGACGTTGTGTATAATGGACGTTGGTTCAGGTGAGCTGTCCACATTTCTCCTTCCCCCCCCCCCTTTTTCTTTGTTTAATCCTTACTTGGCATGGACCATATGAAGTAATATTGTTGAAAGCTTAACGTAGACTTGTTGCCCAGACGTCGTGTATAATGGACGTTGGTTCAGTCCCCAGACACCGGCGACGTCAGTGTGAGCACGAGGCCTTCCCGTGATATTGTCCATAGACTAGTCTGCATACACACTTACACTACCCATGAATTATTTTATAAACCAAATGTAATGGAAATAGAATCACTGATCTATCAAGTGAACTTTTTTTTGTAAATAAGAAATAGAAATTTAAAAGTGGTGTGATCTGGTAATGGAAAGGCGGAATTTAAATCCATTAACCGTTTTTTTTCTCTTAAATTAATGTTAGGAAATTAGAAGCGTGGAAGGGAACTTAGTGGTTGTGAGCAATAATGTAATTTTGAATTGTACCTCGAGGCTACACAAGTCCGAGTGATTATGCATTTTTTGTGATTATGTAGTAATGATGATTATGAACTATTAATAATTATGAATTGAAAGTGTTTGTGGATTATCGAGAATTACATGATGAAAGTATACTATACGGACGAAACAGAACACGAGTAATTATTTTTCTTATTGGTTCGAGGCTATGCCAGCCCGAAAAGACAACCCAGGCTCGTAAAAAGGTCCCTATCTTGAGGCTATTGTCGAGCCCAAGAATAACTGACAAAAAGAAAGCAAGGTACAATGATCTTATAAATCGCTTGTATGTATCAAATTGTTTTCGCCTGGTGACAATGTTGGAGGAATGATCATCCAAACCATGGTTTTAATGTACAATCTTCTTTCATATGACAAAGGGTCGTGTAATTAAAAAGTCTTTTTTTGAAAACCAACATAAAGTTATTAAAGTAGAGTAAAGTATATATCATCTTTCTTTCTTGGTGTACCTATTCAAGGGAATTAAGTCCTCATGCCTAATTCACTCCCCTTTCCAATTCAAGATTCCTTCGCTGAGGGAACGACGACCACCTGAGGTACTGACTAAATTTAGGCTCGGCCAAAAACTACAAACGCTACCAAAATTTTCTTAAACAATTATCATCTACCATACTAAGTCAAAATACCACCCCCTCCCCCCTTTTGTTTTATTGAAGTGAATTTCTTTTTCTATTAACCAAGGAGGGGAGACTAAGTCGAGTACCACCTGTATTATCAATGGGTAAGTTGACCAGTACCAACAACTGGTAAGATTATAAATTCTTTCTGGTATTACACTGGTGGGGATAAAAATTCTTACCATTACAACACTTCAACTACATCTACTCTTTTTACCTTCCTTATTAACACCTCTAAAATACTACACAGCCACAAAAGCCAGCATATTAATGCTGGGCTACATGATGGCACATGACTTGAAGCCAAGAGTTCCTGAACTGTTTAAGCATACAGACTTGATAAGCAAATTCCCAGTTCATATGACACTGTCCTAATAGTTGTCTCAACAAAGAGGCTGCATCCTAACTTCAAGCATATCAGAAAAACAAGTTCAGATATCTGTTTAAAAATTTCTGTGTGGAAATGTTAATGTGGACATTGATGCTGTGCCTCTGTGGTAGAAATCTCTGCCCTAGAGTGTGTAGTTTTAACAGTTACCATACTTACAGTCACACTTTGCACTGACTCTCATTGTAATACCACCCACACCAGAGGTAGATATCCAACCACAAACATCAAGTAGGTAGGTATCCAACCACAAAAATCATATAACTCAGGAAACACCACAACACAACTTACTGGCTAGGAAATTAGCTGCATCGTGGTGAAGATTTTGGGAGGGTGTGAGCTGGAGGGCAAGGGCAGCTAGGGACACATTGAGGTCATCACAGTGCCGTAGACCATATTCCTCACTCTTATCACTATCTCTGGAATTTATTTATATAGGGAGAAAGGCAGATGTAGATACATATATAGATATGTATGCAATGTACAACAAATCACTTGTGTTCAAATATGTCAGTAAGTTTGCCAGTGTCAGGGAGTTTTTCTGAAGAATGACTGAGGTAAGTATTCAGTATATTCCAAAAGCTACGATTATACATTATTTAATTTCAACCATTTAGCTGCAGATTAAAGATATCCAGAAATTATTTATTCTTACCTGTTTCTCTTCTTCTGCTTGGATATAGGGACATGGCAGTAACAGGGGAACCATCGCATTATTTTTGACATGTATCTTGACTTCAGTTGTTCAATAAACCATTTACACTGAAGACAGGGGAAGAGATATTTACATCAGCTAAGTCACCTCTACTTTACATTAAGTAATAATAATATCTCAAAAAAGATATCCATGTTCACAAAGAGTGGGGAGATCCAAATTACAGCACTCTTTGTTTAACCCCTTAAGTCCTAATCGCATCAATTGATGCAATTTGAGTTTTATGTCAAAATGCCTAATTGCATCAATTGAACGCGGCCTGTAAAAAACTGCGGAGAGCTTGCTCCACCCCGATTATGACGTATGTGGCTTCAGGCCAATGAGAACTAGCCCCTGAGGGGGGATTGGACCAACCCGGGCGGTGGGGGGGCGCCCCCCTCTCAGCCGCCTCCATGCCACCTTCTACTCAACTCCCTCAGTCCCCCATCACTCTCCTACCTCTACACACAACTGCATCTCTCCTCCCACAACAACCTGTGTCCCTTCCCACCCTCTCTTGCCCCTCCTCCCTCCCTGCTAACCTCGTCTCCCCCCTCCCCAAACCCCACCCATCTCTCCCTCCTTGTCCCTCACTACCCTTCCAACCCCCAACAGGCCCCCGAGTGTCAGGCCTGATGTATGTACCTGTTTTATATTATTTCTACTTCTTCCCAAATTTTTACACCTCACTCTGTTCATTTCTCACTTCGTACCTACCAGTTTCTGTATGTACATCATTGGAGAATGCTGTATGTTGTACTATATACCACGCATCTTATTTATTTATTTATTTATTTTATTTTTTTCATTCTCCCTACCTGCCCAGATTAGCACCTCTGAGTAGTGTCCGTCTGAGTTAGTTTTCGAAAGACTATGAGGCCCTGTAGGGCTACTCCCTGCACCTGTTTCATCTCCCCACACATACAAACACACCTGTTTTCATGGCTGGTGTGATAAATTCCAATGAAATGGAGAGTTTCCACAAGAAAATTTGGTTGCTGCAGAAACTGTAATGATAAGTGTGATGAAGTGTAATGATAATGCGATATTTGTAATGGTGTGATAAATGTGGAACGAGAAGTTGGGAAAGTAAAAAGAGAAATCGGAAACAAATTATTGCTCTCCTTTCTTATGCATGCATCTATAGCATTATTCAACTTTATTTTGATGTCCTTGATAATTATAAACATTTATATGCATCTGTGTTAGTTCTGGAATGACTATGAGGCCTGGTAGGGCTACTCCCCACACCAGTTTTATCTCCCCACACCTACATACATGCCTGTTTTTATGGCTGGTATGACAAATCCCATTGAAATGGAGGGTTTCCACAAGAGAATTTGGTTGTTGCCAAAATTTTTCTCCCCAAGTACCACCAAGGCCTTGTAGGCCTACTCCCCACACTAGTTATCTCCTCACACCTACATACACACCTGTTTTCATGGTAAATGTTACAGAACACAATGAAGTGCTTTCTTTTCATGCGAAAAAGCGGGTTATTTCCAACCCCCGTACCTATAGGCCTACTCTCCACAGCCTACTTTATCTCCCCACAGTCTAGTAATCTCCCCACACCTACATACACCTGTTTTCATGGTTGGTGTGACAAAACACTTTGAAATGATCTGTTTCAATAAGAAAAATAGGTAGTTATCAAAATTTTCATGTTTTCGATTGTTTTCGACGAGTAACTATCATAAACTTTTTTTGAACTTTGATGCGCGATTGTGCTGTAACCATTAGGCCTAAGGGGGTACGGATTGCGTTGTCAGGTGTGTAAATTCTTCCTCTTTAGCCAGAACACAATCAATTTACCCTTGGTGAAAGTCCCCAAAACACCCCTGAATTGCGGTTGTGGCCGAGGTATCCTGCCTGAAACAATTGCGGTCTTAAGGGGTTAACATGGAAGTCATCAACAGCACCAGGAGAAATGAGTTACATCCATTTACTCATCATGCAAGCATTAGAAATTCTTGACTCCATCTTATAACTATAAGCCATTCACACTAAATAATTTATTTTTCATAAGTGGGGTGCATCCATATTACCTAATGCCAAGTGGGAAAAAAAAAAAAAAAAAAAAAAAAAAAAAAAAAGGTGGGGGATTACCAGCACTGTCACATGCACCTTTATACATGCATCAAACCACTCATTTCTTTCCATCATCAATTCTTTTTACTTCTACAATTTCCAAACCTCATGTGGTGGAACTGTATACCCAGAGCAGCCGTGGCATTTGCCTGGGAGCCAAATCTCCTCATACTTCCCTATTCTTCATTATGGGAAGGACCTTGCCCTGACCCGGGTGAGTCAGTGTCTACCACATTGGGATGCCAGATCCCTACTTGGTGTATGTACTATACTGTACCTGTAGGATGGCCTCACTGCAGCAACTGCTTACCTGTGGGTAATGGATTTGCTCGGCCAGAGAGACCAGGGTTAAGTTTTTTTTTTTTTCATTCATTGCCAGATGCCATGTATCCCAAACGAGGTGGCCAAGGGCTTAGAGTTAATTGTTTTACAGGGAGGGGCACTAATCCTCCACCAACCCCACTTGACACGAAGGGAGAACGTTATGCCAACAGCATCTGGTGTTCCCAGGCGGTCACCCATCCAAGTACTAAGTAATACTGTAATATCTTTCTTACACATTCACTTACCATTGTCTTGACTATCATTACCATTTCCACCCATAAGTTCACGCACATACTCATCCTCCCATTTATGCAGGTACCTAATATGTTGGCCTGCTTCCCCAATAGCATTAATATATAGGCACTGATATGTCACAGAACAATGGGTAAAGGCTTGCGCAAGATGTCATGTCTGGGGTTCAGGAAAATCATACACATATTCTAGTTCATGAATGTCATGACATAATGTATCCCAAACAATCTCTTTTTAGCTCAGATGATACAAGAATTTCATGAGACGAGTAGTTAAACCAACTTAAACCAATTATCTGATGTCATGGAAACTACCCATGGAAAACTACTAGACATTACACATAGCCCGACCAAGCCACATATATTCCTGAAAGTCGGGTACAGCAGTCAGAGAGCCCGACAGAACAATCGAAGACAGACGCTAGGAAGCTGGAAAATTGGGTAGTTAGGAGATTTGCCATCACACTACAGTACATTACTCTCTCCATCACATCTTGATATAGCTGTGTACAATAACCTCCATAACCCAAGTGCCTATAACGCACCTCACCAACGATAAAAGATAGACAGAGGGGCCAGTGAGACAAAGAGGCACCTACCCCACAACGAGCTATCCAACACCCAATGACTTTATTGACACTGGTTTTCACCTATCAACTAGATTACTTAAATGTCTCCCTACTTCATCCTATCAACAATGGTGGCGGCCGGTAAAAGAAGCGGTAAACAACAGCAGTAAAAAGATGACACGAAGCCTACTACCATTATCTACAACTGCTCTATTGCCACGAAACGAAGCATACCTACAAGCATCAATTCTACGATCACCTACAATTAACTACAAGCAACAATTCTACAACGCAATCAATTACAATCAATTATGATCAACAATCAACCATCTACTTAACTATGATCTGCTACAACTATCCACAATTTAAACTCTATGATTTAAGAGAAACTACAAATAACTCCAGAATTTAAATCTCTTCAAACAACTAAAACAAGTAACAAGCTTTACACATTAAGAAGAAAAGAGGAGTATGATAAAGGTAATTAGAGCAAGGGAGTGAAAAGTGAGGAAGCAACTTGCAGTGATGGTGTTTTGATAGGCCAAACTTAAGTCATCATATTAACTCAGCTAAACAACAACCCTCCACCATTTCTCACCACTACCACTTCCTCTACCACCATCTTCACCGTAAAGGAATGCAGTGTTGCATCCTTCAGTAATGACTCCGGGAGCTAAAAACACTATAACAAGACCTTAGCCTACCTACCTACCTACAGACAACCCGGTGGGAAGGGGTGGCGCTGACGAGAGCACAACAAGACCCTGAGCTGACCATCCCTATCACCATCCCCCAGCAGCCGACATCACCATCATCATCTTCCCTAGCCAGTATTTCCACCATAGTTATTATCAGTGAGTTAAATATTTATTCTTTCCAAGGTTGTATTAATTCACCAGCACTTCGCCATTTATAAATATTCCTCATTTAAACATATAATACTATACTAATATTAATTCACTCTTCACTAGTAAAGTAATATCAACATACTAACAAACCACCTTAGTGTGTTTCTTCTAATGCTTCCTATCACATCCACAGCCACACCACAACGCTCCTTCACATCCTCATTTGTCAGTCTGTCTCTCCATGTGACTCCATGGGCTCCTCTCAAATAACTAATTTCCACTGCTCTCACTCTTGACTTGTGTCCCTCCAACAACGTCCAAGCTTCACTTCCATACGCTTCCATACGCCAGAGTTGGTATCACAATACTGCCATGTAATAATTTTTCACTTCCATGTTTCTTATCACTGCCTTCAAGGAACCAGCGACCTTTCTTCCTTGCTGTACACTTTCAAGCACTTTAAACTCCAAACTTCCATCCTTACTCATCACACTACCCAAGTACTTAAACATACTCACATTTTCCATATCCTCATCATCCAATCTCACTGTACATTCATTGACTTCACCTCTCTGGAAGACCATAACTTTACTCTTCCCTACATTCACCTTTAAATTCCGTTTCTTACACACTCTTCCAAACTCATCCACCAAGCTTTGCAGCTCCCCTTCGTCTTCACTTAACAACACAGTATCATCTGCAAACAACAGTACAGGGAGTTTCCAAACACTGCCCTCTCTCATTAGGGCCACTCCAACATCCACTGCCCTACCTTGTATCTCTTTTATAACCCCATCCATATACAGACTGAACAACCATGGAGACATGACACATCCCTGTTTCAACCCAACCTTCAAATAGAAAAACTCACTCAGTTCACTATCCACACACACTGCAGCCTTAGCACCCTCATACATACTCTTTACAGCATATCAACAACTTCCCATCTACTCCATATATGCTTAATACTTTCCACAATCCTTGTCTATCCACCCTGTCATATGCTTTCTCCATATCCATGAAGGCTGCATACAACTTCTTTCTCTTCTCTAGACACTTTTCCACTAAAGATCTACCAATCAATATCTGATCTACACAACCTCTTCCCTTTCTAAAACCTCCCTGTTCTTCTCCAACTAATTCCCCTATTATTTCCCTAACTCTGTCAATAAGTATCCTACCGTATACTTTTCTTATTACACTAAAAAGACAAATGCCTCTATGATTACCACACACTTCATTTTCCCCTTTTCCTTTGTACAAGTGAATAATTATACCTGACTTCCAATCATCCGGGACTTTACCTTCCTCCCAGGCCAATCTGAACATCTTCCACATCCATTCTACTATTATCTCTCCCCCATGCTTCAGCATTTCACCACACACTTCATCAATTCCTGAGGCTTTCCCCATTTTGACTTTCTTCAATGCTTCCACAACTTCCCTCCTACTGATTCCTTCCTGTCTTCTCACCTCCCTCCTCCCAGCCATTCCCCAGCCAACTATACTCGTTTTACTTCCATTCTCTATGTTCAACAATTCATTAAAGTGTTCTCTCCATCTGCTCACTTTTTCTCCCTCCTCAACTAGTAGTCTACCATTTTTATCTTTCACTCCCCTACTAACTTCACTGCCACCCTGTCTGACTCTCTTTACTGCTTTCCAGAACATTTTCTTATATTCCCTCCACTTTACACTCAAATTCCTTCCAAATTCTTCATCCACTCTCTCTTCCTTTCTATATATAACTCTCTCTTCTGTCTCTCAACTTCTTCCACGCTCCTATTTCTCATCCATTCACTAATTCCTTTCTTCTTTTGTGCCACAGCCTGTCTCACCTCTTCATTCCACCATGCTGTTCCTTGCACCCCCTTTTGTCTTCTCTTCACCCCACACACCACCTCACATGCTACACATATTTCCTCTGTGAACATCTTGCTCACACCTTCCACATCCCCCATCCGGTCCAATTCATATTTACCCAATCGTTTCTCCACTTCTCTCTTATATTCTGCCCTTTTCTCATCCTCTTGTAACCTTTCCACTCTCCTTACATCTACTCCTTCCTCCTGTCCTTCCCTTCTTCTATTTCTCCATTTTACTTGGACCTTGATTCTGACCACCACCAAGTGGTGGGCAGAAAGTCCACACCCCCAACCTCTGAATGCTCTTGCATCCATTACACATCTTTGCATCCTTTCATCCACACACACATAATCAATCACTGCATTCCTTCCATTCAGTTCACCATCCACCCTTCTCATCACTCGGCATGAATACCGTGGATCATCTTGGCTATCACCAACCCCCTCCAGGCACAGATGTCCACTAAAGCACTGTCATTCTCATCTATCTCAGCAGGCACATCCCACTCACCAACTATTCCATCCACCTTCACATTCCATACTTTACCATTCATATCACCAATCAAAAGCACTCTCTCATTCTTTTCAAACTTTTCCAAGCACACTTCCACATTTGTCCAGAACTCTTCTCTCACTCTGCTTGCAAGATCTTGCATTGGCGCATACACGCACACAATTGCCCACATTTGTAGTCCACCTTTCAGCCGTACCCACACAATCCTTGAACCAACAGATCCATACTCTCTTACACACACAATCAATTACTGCCTTCCTTTCATTCAGTTCACCACCCAACTTTCTCATCACTCGCCATGTATACCTGTGGATCATTAAGGGTATTGGCTATCACCAACCCCCTCTCAGCACAGATGTCCACTAAAGCACTGCCATTCTCATCCATCTCAGCAGGCACACCCCACTCACCAACTACTCCATCCACCTTCACATTCCCTACATTACCATTCATATCACCAATCAAAAACACTCTCTCATTCCTTTCAACCTTTTCCATGCACACCTCCACATTTGTCCAGAACTCTTCTCTCACTCTGCTTGCACTATCTTGCATTGGCGCATACACGTACAATATCGCCCACATTTGTTGTCCAACTTCCAGTCTTACCCACACAATCCTTGAACCAACTAATCCATACTCTCCTATATTCTCCTTCCATCTGTTACTCACAACAATACACACTCATTCTTTTGCCCTCTCATTCTCACCTACTCCTGCACATATCCCCCATCCATACTCTCATTCTCTCACACTCTCACCTCATCATTTAGTTTCAGTTAATCCACATACATCCACTTTTGCACCCTCAAGCACCTGGACAATCTCTCTCTCTTTCACCTCATCATTTGCACCCCTTACATTCCAGGTCGCTATCTGTATCATGTCCTTTGTAAGGTCCTTAGTTGTCATCTTTTGGTCAGTCCTGGTCCGAGGCTTCATGTTCGTATATTTAGTTAGTTGTTTTCCGGGAAGGGGCATTAACCCTCCATCAACCCACCTGATGCCACGTAGGGAACATGTGTTGGTTGGTTATAAGGTTAACACCCTGCATTGTAAATGATTTCCTGGTTTACAAGAAATCATTTGGCTTGCCACTCGATGTAGTGCTACCCTAAAAACAGGGTACCACTACACTAAGTGGGTGGATGATGGGGACCCCCACCTACCTATCTATCTATCTATTGCCAGATGCCTCAATCCCGTTCAGGGTGGCCACAAACAAATCGCCTCCACGTCGCCCTGTCCCCCGCCATTTCACTGCCCTGCTCCCAACTCACACCCCCTCTCTCATATACCTCTCCAACCCATCCCTCCATCTCATCCTCGGCCTCCCCCTCCCTCTCCCCCCCTCCACCTCATTCACATACACTCTCTTTGTCAGTCTTTCACCCTCCATCCTCTTCACATGGCCCCCTACCACAAGTACTTAATATAACTTAATTTAAAAATTAGGTTTCAAAGCTAAAATACGCCAGAATTAGCAGATATTTCCCCATCACATCATCAGCACACCTTGACAGACTTCTATTTTGCATACATATTTATTTTGAATACAAAAAAATGTATCTGCATTGTAAATAGATATTTATACAAAAAAGTCCGTCAAGGCAGGTTGTTAGGCTAGAGGCAAAACACTTCAAATAAGAAATTTTCGCTCTGAATCTTGATTTTCTATTAATAATTAAATCAAGCACAAACTTCTGACTGAATTTCAAATAATTAGGTGTGCAAACCTATATGGTGATAAAGGTTAAAATATTTTCCAATTACAACTGCCGATTCCGTCCAAGATCAAGATCACATTCAATGATTGTTTGTATCTCGATCATCTGCTTAGTGGTTGGCCAATGTTAGCAGATATTTCCCCTTCAGATCATCATGATGCCTTGACAGACTTACATTTTGTATAAATATTTATTTTGAGTACAAAAACTGTATCTGCATTGTAAATCGATATTTATTACAAAATAAAAGTCCGTCAAGGCGAGTTGTTAGGCAAGAAGCAAAACACTTATGCTAACTTTAAGAAATTTTCGCTCTGAATCCTGATTTTCTATTAATAATTAAATTAAGCACAAATTTTTTGCTGAATTTCAAATTATTAGGTGTGCAAACCTATATGGTGATAAAGATTAAAATATTTTCCAATTAAAATTGCGTGTTTGTATCTCAGTCAGCTGATTAGTGGTTGGCTGACCTTGTGGTGTTCCATTCCTTGTTCATTTTCCTTTTTTTCCCCAGCATTCTGATCTTCTACCATACCTTCCACATTCTCATCAACAATTGTCTAAACAACCATTCTTAGGGTTGTAGCTAGCAAAATACAGCTACGGTGTCAGTTATTATTACTATTATTGCGTCAGTGTTATTTATGCACTGTTTTTGTTAGTTATGTTGGTACAGGTAGCCTATATTATAGAATGGTCTAGGATATCGGAATAATTGCTGGACAATATTGGAGAATCTGAACAAACTATGGTAATAGTCCGGGGAATGGTATGTCGGGCCAGACTTTTGCCATTCCTGGACTTTTGGGGTTCCCAGACTGGTCTCCCCCCCTTTTTAGTCTGGCAAATTGGGGGTCATGTGTATATATATATATATATATATATATATATATATATATATATATTATATACAGGTTATCCCTTAATTCACGCGAACTTTTTTCACGCAATTTCGGTTATCCACGAATTTTTCGTACAATAATTAAAACAAAATTATAGTATTCAAATAAGTAATTTCAATATACAAGAGAAATAAATAAAATATAAAAAATGCCTACCTGCTGCCTGTGTGCACACATATATGTATGTGTGTGTGTGTGTGTATGTGTGTGTGGGAGCCTGGGAGATCGGTCTACCACGCACAGGGATGTTCTACGTACGATAATTATCGTATTTGTACTATAATTTGGGATGCTTGTACGATGTACGATATCACATTCAAAATATACGATAATTTTTGTCTTTCAGCTTCCCTAGTTTTTTTTTATTTTTTATATATACTGCAGGTTAACAACACTCACTATTCCCGCCACACGGTTCATTGTGCCCACACCCCAGTAACCCACGCTTCCCCTGAGTCACTCACGAAATTCCTTTCCCCTCCCAGTCCCATGGGAGGTCAGGGCCAAGCCCGGCCGACCCCATAAATGTCAAGGACTTAGAAGTTCAAACTTTACTTGGTGCTTGGTAGTGGTCTGGTTCAATGCCCTGGCCAAGCTGTAGTGCTACTGTACCCACTACCCACTCTGCAACTTTGTATAGGACTTCAGTAAAGTCGTAAGTACAGTTGATATGCTGGTATACATAAAGCTTTGTAGGATATTCTTAATTTCTTACCGGGAAACGTGAGTGTAAGGAAGGCAAAAGTAATGTACCGTCTTAATTACTAGTTTGTATTCACCTAATTGTGATTCTCCTGGATTGACTCAGTCAAGCTCATGATGCCCCGTCTACATTTACCATTTCATCATACCTTTTTTTACACACCATCTCGTCTGGTAACTTGTTTTAATTGAAAATTTACCTGTACGATAATTTTAGGGTAAGATACGATAATTTTCATGCTACGGTACGATATATTGGGTCTCTGGGCAGAACATCCCTGACCACGCACCAAACAGTCAGTTTGAATCCACTGTCGAACCATGCATGACTTGCAAATCGTTATTTGTGGCTTATTTTTCTGCCTTCCAGTAATTGCTTGCCTTGTCTGTCAACATGGGGCATAAGCGTAGTGCTAGTGATGCATGTGGTAACACACCAAAACTGACTTGTAAAGTGATGTTGCTGACAGAGAAAGTTAAAGTGTTGGACAGACTTCAGGGAGGAATGTCGGCAACAATTCTCCGTCAGGACGATTCCCCGTCATTTATTTACATACCAGTTTATTTAGCAAGTACAGTACACTGGCTTTTTACTTATATGAGTTATAAAATCCCCCTGAAAATTAATTATTAAAGTATTAATCAATTAATAATGAGTATATTAATAGAATGATGGGGAATTGTCCATGTTTTGACGGTGAATTGACTTGATGGTGAATTGTCTCAGAACCGTATGTTTGGAGTGAGTCAACTGTTAATACAGTAAAGAAGGAGAACGTAGCATACGGGAGACAGTGAGGCCTAGTGCACCAGACTGCTAAAGTGTCTCCACCTACGCCTGTGAATTGTCTTGGAACTGCATGTTTGGGGTGAATGAGTCAACTGTTCATACAATAAAGAAGGCAGAATGTAGCATATGGGAGGCAGTGAGGGCTAGTGCACCAGACTGCTGAAGTGTCTCCACCTACGCCTGTGCTTGTCAGATTTCAGTTTTAAATTTGTTACATTTTTGTTCTTTTTAATACTTTATGGTAGTTTATAAGGTGTATGTAGTGCATAAACAGTATTATTCAGATGTAATATATGTATAGACATGCATAATTATGTCCACACAAGGGCAGAACATATACGTGTATTTACCACATACGCGAAGGGTCTGGGAACCTAACCCTCGCGTGAATTAAGGGCTTACCTGTATATATATATATATATATCTATTGCCAGACGCCTCAATCCCGTTTGGGGTGGCCACAAACAAATCGCCTCCAAGTCGCCCTGTCCCCCGCCATTTCACTGCCCTGCTCCCAACTCACACCCCCCTCTCTCATATACCTCTCCACCCTATCCCTCCATCTCATCCTCGGCCTCCCCCTCCCTCTTCCCCCCTCCACCTGACTCACATACACTCTCTTCGTCAGTCTTTTGCCCTCCATCCTCTCCACATGGCCAAACCACCTCAGTGTGTTCCTCCTAACGCTTCCTATCACATCCACATCCACACCACAACGCTCCTTTATATCCTCATTCGTCAGCCTGTCTCTCCACGTGACTCCACAGGCTCCTCTTAAATAACTCATTTCCACTGCTCTCACTCTTGCCTTGTGTCCTTCCAACAATGTCCAAGCTTCACTTCCGTACGTTAGAGTTGGTATCACAATACTGTCATGTAGTAACTTTTTCACTTCCATGCTCACTTCCCTGTTTCTTATCACTGCTTTCAAGGAACCAGCAACCTTTCTTCCCTGCTGTACCCTATCAAGCACTTCACCCTCCAAACCTCCATCCTTACTCATCACACTACCCAAATACTTAAACGTACTCTATCTATCTATCTATCTATTGCCAGACGCCTCAATCCCGTTTGGGGTGGCCACAAACAAATCGCCTCCAAGTCGCCCTGTCCCCCGCCATTTCACTGCCCTGCTCCCAACTCACACCCCCCTCTCTCATATACCTCTCCACCCCATCCCTCCATCTCATCCTCGGTCTCCCCCTCCCTCTTCCACCCTCCACCTTACTCATATACACTCTCTTTGTCAGTCTTTCACGTACTCACATTTTCCAATTCCTCACCATCTAACCTCGCTGTACATTCACTAACTTCACCTCTCTCAAAGACCATCACTTTACTCTTCCCTACATTCACCTTTAGGTTCCGTTTCTTACACACTCTCTCAAACTCATCCACCAAGCCTTGCAGCTCCCCTTCGTCTTCACTCAACAACACAGTATCATCTGCAAACAACAGTACAAGGAGTTTCCAAACACTATCCTCTCTCACCAGGGCCACTCCAACATCCACTACCCTACCTTGTACCTCTTTTATTACGCCATCCATGTACAGATTGAACAACCATGGAGACATGACACATCCTTGTTTCAAACCAACTTTCAAAGAGAAAAATTAACTTAGTTCACCATCCACACGCACTGCAGCCTTTGCACCATCGTACATACTCTTCACAGCATTCAACAACTTCCCGTCTACTCCATATATTCTTAACACTTTCCACAATCCTTGTCTATCCACCCTGTCATATGCTTTCTCCAAATCCATGAAAGCCGCATACAACTTCTTTCCCTTCTCTAGAAACTTTTCCACTAAAGATCTAAGAATGAATATCTAATCTACACAACCTCTTCCCTTCCTAAAGCCTCCCTGTTCTTCTCCAACTAATTTCTCTGTTCTTTCTCTAACTCTGTCTATAAGTATCCTACCATACACTTTTCCTATATATATAAACAGTATTATTCAGATGTAATATACGTATAGACATGCATAATTATGTCCACACAAGGGCAGAACATATACGTGTATTTACCACATACGCGAAGGGTCTGGGAACCTAACCCTCGCGTGAATTAAGGGCTTACCTGTATATATATATATATATATATATATATATATATACAGTATCACAATATATATATATATATATATATATATACAGTATCACAATAGATATATATATATATATATATATATATATACAGTATCACAATATATATATATATATATATATATATACAGTAATTCCTCTACTTTCCGGACACCCACTTTCTGGACATCCCCAATAACCGGACATAATCGTCCCGGGATTCATTATTTCCAAAATGGTCCAAAAACCGCAAAAAATTAGAAAAAAATCCAACTTTTTCCCTCCCATAATTTGAACCTGGCGCGTGCGGCGCAGGACAGCTTTGTTGTGGTGCGTCATTCCTCCAAAGTCCATTACAGCGCCCCTGCATCCTCCCCACTTTCCGCATGCCTCTTGTCGTGAGTGAACGCTCGTCGTCATGGCTGCCCACATGCTCGCTTTTGTGGTGATGCCTTACCTGCTGCAGGCACTCCTGCTGCTCTCGTGCCTCTCCTTCGTGTGTGTGATGATGGCCCCACCGCCTGAGAAGAGGAAGAGATGGTTTTGACTCTGGAGAAGAAGAGGGAGATATTGGAGAAAGTTGATGCGGGATGGTCTTCATCACGCATCTTCCGTGAGTTCAACCTGGCCCGATCTACTTTCTTTGATATTAAGAGATCCCGAGACAAACTCATGCAGTACACGGCTGACTCCTCGTCGAAAAGTAAACGCAACGTGGAGAGGAAGATGATGTTTACTCCCAAGTTTGCTAAAGTCGACCGCTCCACATTGATTTGGTATCGACAGCAACGTGCTGCTGGTGTGATGGTATGTGGTACGGAGCTGAAGGCTGCTGCTGAGAAGTTTGCAAGGCTTCACGACGCCATAGACTTAAGGCATCCGAGGGTTGGCTCTTCGTGTTCAAGTTACAACATGCCCTTACCAACCATAAGTCTCATGGCGAAGCTTTGGATGATAACAAGGATGGAGTAGAGGAGTTTCGGCACAAGGTGAAGGGCTTGATCGACAGGGAGGGCCTCACTCTTGGTCAAGTCTACAACACTGTCGAAACTGGTTTATTCTATCACTCTTTGCCTACAAACACTCTGGCTGAGGAGATGGAGAAGCGTGTACCTGCCCGCAAGCTCTCCAAGCAACGGATATCTGCTTTGTGTTGTGCCAATGCTAACGGCATGCACCGGCTTAAGCCCGTTATTGTTGGCCGTGCAAAGCAGCCTCGGTGTCTTCGTGGGGTGATGGATGTCCTTCCTGTCGTCTGGTACCATTCCTTGAAGACATGGTTCACAGGCCACATCTTCAAAGACTGGTTCCACCGCCATTTCGTCAGGGAAGTCATACATTACCAGATGGAGAAACTGGGAGTGCGACCAGGTAAAGGCCCTCCTTCTCCTCGACAATGCACCTGCCCACCCGTGCGACAAGGACTTGGTGGCTGAGAATGGCCGCATTAGGTGCATGTTTCTGCCACCTAATACTACTGCTCTCATCCAACCAATGGACCTAAGAGTGATTGTGGCAACGAAGTGGCTATACCGACGGAAGTTCCTGGACGAGGTTTTGGTTGTTCTCGAGGATGAGGACAAGCACAGGGGACGGGACACGTGAGGCCAGCGGACTTTGGAAAACCTTCACCGCTACAACATCAAGTCTGCCATCTACAACTGGGCCAGTGCATGGAAGGAAATCCCTGTCAAGACCCTAGAAAATGGTTGGTCTCGTCTGCTTCTCGGAACGGATGTGGAGCACGATTTCCTAGGTTTTGACTTGGATGACTTCCATGCATGTCTACGTGCGCATGGCGACGATGTTGATGTGGACGAAGTGCGTGAGTGGGTGGATGACAACGAGGGCGAACCTGGGTATCAGACCCTGTCTGATATCGAGATCGCATCTTCAGTTGCAGGTGTCAGTACCCAGCTTGAAGATTCCGACGAGGATGGCGACGATGATGCGGACTCCTCTCAGCATGACACAACTCCAGCCATCCCCAAGCTGAGAGCACTCCGGGAACACCTAGAGTTCGTTCTGGACTACCTGGAACATCCGGACTGCGACAGGGAGATGGGGCCCTTGGGACTTGTGGAGGAAGTGCGTGCTTTCAGGCAGCGCATCATAAATCGTTAGAATCGTAGTTCCTTGCGTCAATCAATGATTGACAGCTTTTTCAGGCCCCTAACCCCCGCTGCGCCCAGCCCTGGCTCCACTCCGTTGCCTCCCCAAGACAGGCCCTCATGCTTCGGGCCACAGCCCAGCACATCAGCCACGGTGGAGTCACCGCTCGACATGAGTTTACTTCTATTTTCAGAGTAGTCTGCAATGGGTATGCCATCACCATGACCCAGCGACGCACCCTTGGGTCACCTCCCAGTGATACTCTCAGACTCTGACAGTGATTAAACAGCAAGAACTTCTCCACTAGACCACACGGGAATTTAGTGTTGTGCTGTGAAAGAAAAACAGTGTATACAGTATGTTAAGAAATTAGAAATTTGAGTAAAAAGACAAACAATTTTTGGACTAAATTTAACATAAATTAACTTGTGTGTTTTGTTCTGAAATTGGTTTTATGAGTGGAAAGACTTAAAGTGCAGAGTGCAACACTTATTAAGTTACAATGGAGCATAAGTAAGACAAGAGTGTGCAGTGTGAAGAGAATGGACGTCTGAGTGCGAATGACTAAGTTAAGTGCAAGACTTCATGAACAGTGTACTGCAAGTGCTTCAGGAAATCCTTCTTACTGTCAGAGTCTGAGAGGAGGCAGTTATTCATCGAGATGGCCATGGACTTGCTGTAAGTACGCAGAATGCTTCATACTGTACTCTACCGTACTGTATTTTCCATACTGTACTTACCTCAAACACCTCATTTCACTCTTTTATGTCCCTTATTGGTGTGCATATTTAGTGTCTTAGGTGCTATGCATGTGCAGTAGGGAGGTGTTTTTCTGAGGTAGGTTAGGTTAGGGTCCATAACTACCAGTCCAGGAGCCAGGGACTTGTAAGTACCCAGAATGTTTAATATTGTATGAACCTACCTCAAAAACCTCATTTTGTGGTTCTTTTGCATTTATTTCAGTCTTTTATGTCACTTATTGGTGTGATTTGGGTCTTAAATAGGTGCTATACATGTCCACAGGGAGTTGTATAGGTGTTTTTCTGAGTTAGGGTCCATAAGTACAAGTCCAGGAGGCTAGTGCCCAGTATTCGGACAGCACCACTTTCCGGACATGCCTTTGGCTCTATTAAGTCGGATAGTGGAGGGATTACTTATATATATATTTAAATATATATATATATATATATATATATATATATATATATATATATAAATTAGATATCTATCTATCTATCTATCATCTCTCTCTCTCTCTCTCTCAATACTGTACATACCTATATCTATATCTATCTATCTATCTATATTTACAGTAATCCCTCCACTATCCGACGTAATAGAGCCATAGGCATGTCCGGATAGTGGTCCTGTCCGGATAGTGGGCACCAGCCTCCTGGCCTTGTACTTATGGACCCTAACTCAGAAAAACACCTATACAACTCCCTAGGGACATGCATAGCACCTATTTAAGGCCCAAATCACATAATAAGGGACATAAAAGACTGAAATAAATGCAAAAGAACCACAAAATGAGGTTTTTGAGGTAGGTTCATACAATATTAAACATTCTGGGTACTTACAAGTCCCTGGCTCCTGGACTGGTAGTTATGGACCCTAACCTAACCTAACTTAGAAAAACACCTCCCTACTGCACATGCATAGCACCTAAGACACAACATACTTACATCAATAAGGGACATAAAAGAGTGAAAATAAGTGTTTGAGGTAAGTATACTATGGAAAATACAGTAGAGTACAGTATGAAACATTCTGCCTACTTACAGCAAGTCCATGGCCATCTCGATGAATAACCGCCTTCTCTCAGACTCTGACAGTAAGAAGGATTTCCTGAAGCACTTGCAGTACACTGTTCATGAAGTCTTGCACTGAACTTAGTCATTCACACTCAGAAGTCCATTCTCTTCACACTGCACACTCTTTGTCTTACTTATGCTCCATTGTAACTTAATAAGTGTTGCACTCTGCACTTTAAGTCTTTCCACTCATAAAACCAATTTCAGAACAAATCACAAGTGTATTTACATTAAAATTAGTCCAAAAATTTTGTCTTTTCACTCAAATTTCTACTTTCTTTACAATACTGTATGCACTGTTTTTCTTTCACTGCACAACACTAAATTCCCGTGTGGTCTAGTGGAGAAGTTCTTGCCATTTAATCACTGTCAGAGTCTGAGAGTATCGCTGGCAGGTGACCCAGGGGTGCGTCGCTGGGTCATGGTGATGGCGTACCCACTGCAGACGACTCTGAAGACACACGCAAACTCACGTCGAGCGGTGACTCCACTGTGGCTGATGTGCTGGGCTGTGGCTCGAAGCATGAGGGCCTGTCTTGGGGAGGCAACGGAGTGGAGCCAGGGCTGGGAACAGCGGGGGTCAGGGGCCTGAAAAAGCTGTCAATCGTTGATTGACGCAAGGAACGACGATTCTGACGATTTATGATGCGCTGCCTGAAAGCACGCACTTCCTCCACAAGTCCCAAGGGCCCCATCTCCCTGTCACAGTCCGGGTGTTCCAAGTAGTCAAGAACGAACTCTAGGTGTTCTCGGAGTGCGCTCAGTTTGGGGATGGCTGGAGTTGTGTCATGTTGAGAGGAGTCCGCGTCATCGTCGCCGTCCTCATCGGAGTCTTCAAGCTGGGTACTGACACTTGCAACTGAAGATGCGATCTTGACATCAGACAGGGTCTGATACTCAGGATCGCCCTCGTCGTCATCCAACCACTCACGCACTTTGTCCACATCAACATCATCGCCGTGCGTACGTAGATGTGCATGGAAGTCATCCACTTCGAAACCTAGGAAATCGTACTCCACATCCATTCCGAGAAGCAGACGAGACCAACCATTTTCTAGAGTCTTGACATGGATTTCCTTCCATGCACTGGCCCAGTTGTAGATTGCAGACTTGATGTTGTAGCGGCGAAGGTTTTACAAAGTCCGCTGGCTTCGCGTGTCCCGTCCCTCCTTGCGCTCGTCCTCGTCCTCGAGAACAACCATCACCTCGTCAAGGAACTTCCGTCGGTATAGGCGCTTCGTTGCCACGATCACCCCTTGGTCCATTGGTTGGATGAGAGCAGTAGTATTAGGTGGCAGAAACATGCACCTAATGCGGCCATTCTCAACCACCAAGTCCTTGTCACATGGGTGGGCAGGTGCATTGTTGAGGAGAAGGAGGGCCTTTACCTGGTCGTGTGGGATTCCCAGTTTCTCTGTCTGGTAATGTATGACCTCCTTGATGAAATGGCGGTGGAACCAGTCTTTGAAGATCTGGGCTGTGAACCATGCCTTCAAAGAATGGTACCAGACAACAGGAAGGACATCCATCAGCCCACAAAGACACCGAGGCTGCTTTGCACGACCAATTATAACGGGCTTAAGCCAGTGAATGCTGTTAGCATTGGCACAACACAAAGCAGATATCCGTTGCTTGAAGAGCTTGCGGCCAGGTACACGCTTCTCCGTCTCCTTGGATAGAGTGTTCGTTGGCAAAGAGCGATAGAATAAACCAGTTTCGTCAGCGTTGTAGACTTTACCGAGAGTGAGGCCCTCCCTATCGATCAAGCCCTTCACCTTGTGCCAAAACTCGTCAACTCCATCCTTGTTAGCGTCCAAAGCTTCCTATGAGACTTACGGTTCGTAAGGCCATGCCGTAACTTAAACGCGAAGAGCCAACCCTCAGATGCCTTGAAGTCTAGGGCTTCATGAAGCCTTGCGAACTTCTCAGCAGCAGCCTTCAGCTCCGTACCACGTACCATCACACCAGCAGCACGTTGCTGTCGATACCAAATCAACGTGGAGCGGTCGACTTCAGCAAACTTGGGAGTAAACATCACCTTCCTCTCCACGTTGTGTTTGCTTTTCGACAAGAAGTGAGCCGTGTACGCCATGAGTTTGTCTCGGGATCTCTTAATATCAAACAAAGTAGATCAAGCCAGGTTAAACTAACGGAGGATGCATGAAGAAGACCATTCCGCATCTACTTTCTCCAATATCTCCTGCTTCTTCTCCAGAGTCAATACCACTCTCTTCCTCTTCTCAGGCGGCGGGGCCACCATCACACACACGAAGGAGAGGCACGAGAGCAGCAGAAGTGCCTGCAGCAGGTAAGGCACCACCACAAAAGCGAGCACGTGGGCAGCCATGACGACGAGCGTTCACTCGCGACAAGAGGCATGCGGAAAGTGGGGAGGATGCAGGGGCGCTCTAGAGGACGTCGGAGGAATGACGTGCCACAACAAATCTGTCCCGCGCCCCGCGCGCTAAGTTCAAATTAAGGGCGGGAAAAAATCTTTTTTTTTTTCTAAATTTTTTGCGGTTTTTGGACCATTTTGGGAATATTGGATCCCGGGATGATTATGTCCGGTTAGTGGGGATGTCCAGATAGTGGGCGTCCGGATATTGGAGGGATTACTTATATATCTATATCTATATCTATTTATCTATATATCTATTTATCTATCTATCTATATATAGTGTAAAACTTCGATATAACGGACTTCAATAGACCAGAATACGCTTTTATCGTACTCGAGGAGCTACCGGACTATATATATATCGGAAAAAGTCCGATAAAGCCTGAAGCAGTCCGAACTGCCTGATCACTTAGGCCATGTTCGCCACAACAAGGTAAATGAAAGACATGTTTATCAGTGTACAGTACAGTATTATTATATATATTATACCATCTGATTAATGTTGTGAAGTTATAACACAGTACCGTACCGTAATGTTAGTCAAAACAGTTTAAAAACCGTTCATGTGATCCAGACTAATGTCTGATATATCAGAAAAAGTCTGGATTAGCAGGGGGAAGTCCGGATGTTGCTTTTATTGGAATCTCGCATTTTTCGGAATGGTTTGGGCCCCAATTAGTTCGTTATAGTGAGGTCTTTATATATATATATATATATATATATATATACAGTAAACTCGCCCGGAACAAGTTCTTGCCGAATGCGCTCGCAATTATACACGGTTAGTGCTGGGATATGTATAAGATAACGTAAGATTAAAGAACCATTACGAAAACTATATATTTACGCAAGAGAGGCCTTTGATAGGAAAATCCTCGAACATCAGCTCAGCACACATGGTTTGTTTTGATCATGTGATGTGATTCACTGTACTGCTTTTCCTCAGTGCTGTATTTGGAAGTTAAATATTTACAGTACTGTTCTGGTAAGTTTATGTGCAAGTTAAAGTATTATTAAATAACGTTCAAGCAAGAAATAAAGTCTTATTATAACCAGTTTTCTGATAGGTGTTAGAATATTACCTTTTTTATTTGTTTGTTAAATATTTGCTGTACTACTTTTCCACAGTACTGTATTTGTAAGTTAAATATTTACTATTCTGGTATGCACTTGTAAGTTAAAGCACTTAAAGAAAGTTAAAGCATTAAATAAAGCCTTGTAACCAGTTATAGATTACACACGATCGGTGGGTTCCAAGACAATTCGCCATCATGTCAATTCCCCTTCAAAACATGAACGATTCCCCATCAGGACAATTCGCACCCTGTAAGATTCCCCGTCATTCTATAAATTTATTAATTAATCAATACTTTTATAAATATACTTAATATTAATTAATCAATACTTTAATAACTATATTTCAGGGGGATCCATCAAAGTCTATGTTGTCTTGTTATTGTTGTGACGGCGAACTGGCTTGACAGCGAATAATCCAGAAACCATTTTGCTCCACAGACTCCCTAAATGTGGTATTTTGCTGTTATCTGCCATTGGTAATTAATATGAAGCACTTTAAGTGGTTAGAAGGTTTATTTAAAGTTATAACTTACAAATACAGTACTGCACAGCAAAACTTCGACAAACAAATACGAAAACATGAGGCAACATTCCGAAGCCGACTGGTTTCGGCATCGGAATGTTCCCTTGTGTTTAGGTATTTGTATATTGAAGTTCTGATGTGCAGTACTGTATTTGTAAGTTATAACATTAAATAAACCTTCTAACCGCTTAAAGTGCTTCATATTGATTACCAATGGCAGATAACAGCAAAAGACCACGTTTAGGAGATCTAGGGAGCAAAATATGGAGTAGTTAAAACTTACGCGGTTTCCGCCGAACGCGCCACGTTAGGAACGAAACCCACGCGTTGGGGGTGAGCTTGCTCTGTATATATATATATATATACGTATATATACATATGTGTATATACATACTGTATTTTATGCCATATGAAGTGCACCCATGATTTGGCAGGTGATACAAAGAAAAAAAAAATTAACTTGGTTTATAAAAAAAAACAGGGAGCTTTGGACCTACCTGGACCCTGAGCTGATACCTACTTCCCCAACAAGCATGGCCTAGGATATGCTAATCAAGGCCAGTCTACAACAACAGCTTAGGCTAGCACTATTTTTATTGTAGTCTGTGATGCAAAATAAAACAATAAAACTCAGCCATGGTCCAAGGCTAGAGAAGCCTATAGGTTTGTTATGGTTCGTCAGCTAACGCTACTGTTTACACTGTCAACGAGCTCAGACTGCACCTGGCAGGGTGGGTGACTGAGTTCTTTCATACATCACAGCAAACTATCATACTTTCTTACTTAAAAAATTATTTTTACCACCATCCATCCATCCAATCCTACATTGCCCCATAAGGAACGTAGGAGCCTGGGCTAAGCAAGTTGGTCTTGACATTTGAGATGAGAGTGACCAGCCTCACTCATCCCTGAGTGGCATTACATAAGCAATAAACCTCAACCAATCCTTGGATATAAACCTTCACCGGCTCAATCCGACTGGAGCACCATAATTACCCACTAAACCACCAGGCGCCATAATTTGGTTATATGGTTACCACCCAGCATAGTAAATGGCTTCCTGGTGTATAGGAAACCATTTGGCTTGTCACTCAGTGTGGAGTCACCCACAGGCAGAGGAAAGAATGAAGGAAAGTTAGGTAGAAGAGGGAATGTAAAATCACCCATAGGCAGAAGGATGAGGAGAGAATGAAGTAGAGAAAGACAGAAGAGGAAGGAAGTAAATAAGGAAGGAGGAGAGGAAAGGGCAGACACCCAAGAGCAGCACTACATCGAATAAGTGGATGGTGAGTGCCTACACCTACCACCACAAAAAGCATCAAAAGGCACAAAAAAATATGAGTCTCTTAGTTTCAATAATGAGATGAGGATGAAAAGGTTGCACGTCTGAGATATCGAAACAGTATAAAGAAACAAGCAAGGTATGGCCATCGTGAGATGTTTCTGATCTTACTGGAGCATAGATTGGGCCTAACATTGGATCTAGCCTCATCAGTCACTTGCTAGGCCCACACACGATTTTTTCAGTACTACTATGTTCTCATATATAAATACTGTAATTAAATGTTTAGTTTGGATACAGGATTATGTTTGCATATATTGTGTAGTTTTGCTGGGAGGACACAGGACTAGGAAGGGGGTAGTGCTGAGAAGTGGGATTTGCTAGACAGGAAGTACTGGAAGACTCTCATTACTTCTCGTATTTTTTTCAGTTACAGCAAGCTCGCCCCTAACGTGAGGGTTTCGTTCCAACCGTGGCGCGTTTGGCACAAAATCACTTAAGTTTTAACTACTCCTTATTTTGCTCCCTAGACCCCCTAAACGTGGTGTTTTGCTGTTATCTGCCACTGATAATCAATATGAAGCACTTTAAGTGGTCAGAAAGTTTATTTAAAGTTATAACTTCCAAATGCAGTACTGCACAGCAAAACTTCAACATACAAATAAGTAAACATAAGGCAACATTCCAATGCCGATTGGTTTCAGGACAGTTCGTCATCAAGTCAATTCGCCATCACAACAATAACAAGACAATTCGCCATAATTAATGAAGACAGCTATGGGTGACGCAAGAATATAATTCAGACAAAATAAGTATATTTATACAGTAGAATGACGGGGAATCGTTCAGGGTGTGAATTGTCCTGACGGGGAATCGTCCATGTTTTGATGGGGAATTGTCTGATGGCGGATTGACTTGACGGAGAATTGTCTCGGAACCTGCCGATCATGGGTAATCACATAAATCAAGGTAACTGGTTACAAGGCTTTATTTAATGCTTTAACTTTATTTAAGTGTTTTAACTTACAAGTACATACCAGAACAGTAAATCTTTAACTTACAAATACAGTACTGTGGAAAATCAGTGCAGCAAATCTTTAACGAACGAATAAAAATGGCAATATTCCGATGGCTATCAGGTAAACTGGTTATCAGACTTTATTTCTTGCTTTAACGTTACTTAATAGTACTTTAACTTGTATATAAACTTACCAGAACAGTAATGTAAATATTTAACTTACAAATACAGTACTGTGGAAAAGCAGTACAGTACAGCGAATCACATGATCACGTGATTAAAACAAACCGTGCATGCTGTGCTGAGGTTCGAGGATTTGGCCTTTCAAAGGCCTCTCTTGCGTAAATTTATAGTTTCCGTAATGGTTCTTTAATCTTACGTTGTTTTATACGTATCCTAGCACTAACCGCGTATAATTGCAAGCGCGTTTGGTGAGAACGTGTTCGGGGTGAGCTTACTGTACATCAGAGTTGTCAGTTAGCCAGCTATTGTGAGCAGAGTTATTATCTAAGTTCTACACTAATTTTTATTCCTTTTCTCTCTGCAATGCTTTATTTTGGTGTCTGTTTGTTAAATAAAATAATTTTATTTCAGTTTGTATGCTAAAGCATTCAGAATGTTATGTAACATAAGAAACCTCTGGAATGATTTGGATGTCCCCAATTTGGTAACTGTTGCTGTTAGGGGCAGGTACCAGCACGTCCTAGAATGTTGGAGACGAAGTGAGGGCTAAGGAGCCTAGGGCAGTCAGTGTGTTGTTTCAGTTTCAGTGTCATTGCTGTCAGTGTCAGTTCAGTTTAAGTTTAGTTCAGTGTCAGTTCAGTTTAAGTTTACTTTAGTGTCAGCTGAGCATCAGTGCGGCCTAGTAAAAATTGTATAGCTCCAGTACTTGCGTAGCTGGCACGCATTAAGTGTAATGTAATTACTGTACTGTATTTGGTGAATAAAGACTGTGAGCTTGAGAAGCCAGTGTTCATGTACCATGCCTGAGTCGATCTTGTTGTTGCACACTGAAAGGCTGCCCACAGGAAGAACAACTCAACTCACTGGGTAACATCCTTCCTAAACTGAACTACTGCTGTTGGAGCCTTTGGCAGTATGGGACGGGGACGTAATTGCAGTTCAGTGTCAGTGCAGCCTAGTGAATAATGTATAGCTCCCGTACTTGTGAAAACAGTGAAGTGTAATTGAAAAGCATTAAGCATAATTATTTGGTGAATAAAGACTGTGAACTTGAGAAGTGAGTGTTTATTTACCACACCTGAGCCAATCTTGTTGTTGCATAACGAAAGGCTGCTCGTAGGAAGAACAATTCACTGGGCAACGTCCTTCCTATACTAAGATACTGCTGTTGGAGCCTGAGGCAGTGTGGGATGGGGACGTAACAATACTGATTTTGTTGGTTTATATTCCTTTAATTTGTGGCAGGTGGGGGCGTTCACCATCCACTCACTTGATGTAGTGCTGCTCTCGGGTTTCCGCCCTTTCCTCTCCTCCATCCTTCTTTCCATCCATCCTCTTCTGTCTTTCTTTCCTTCATTCTTTCCTCTTTCTTCTGCCTGTGGGTGACTTTACACTCCCTCTTGTGTTTTTCTTTTCTTTATTCTTTCCTCTTCCCTCTGCCT
The DNA here is from genome assembly GCF_032717465.1 of Coenobita brevimanus. Classification (NCBI taxonomy): domain Eukaryota; kingdom Metazoa; phylum Arthropoda; class Malacostraca; order Decapoda; family Coenobitidae; genus Coenobita; species Coenobita brevimanus. The sequence goes on along the minus strand of NC_137003.1, from coordinate 36,791,654 downwards.
GTGGGTGACTCTACACTGAGTGACAAGCCAAATGGTTTCCTGTACACCACGAAACCATTTACTATGCTGGGTGGTACCCATATAACCAAATTTTGGCTCCTGGTGGTTTAGTGGGTAATAAAGGTGCTCCAATCGGATTGAGCTGGTGAAGGTTTATATCCAAGGGGTGGTTGGGGTTTATTGCTCATGTAATGCCACTCAGGGATGAGTGAGGCTGGTCACTCTCATCTTAAATGCCAGGACCAACTTTCCTAGCCCCGGACTCCTACGCCCCTCATGGGGCAACGTAGGATTGGATGATGGATGGATGGATGGATATTCCTTTAATACTGGAAAACATAAAGTCAAAGAAGTAAAGCAAAAATTGTCAAACACTGAATATCTCTGCGCATCATCCACTCACTCAGTGTAGGCATGCCTTATGGTCTCTACACTGAGTGACTGGCAAAACGATTTCCTGTTCCCAGGAAACCATTTACTACGCTCAGTGGTAACCATATAACCAGGGTTTTTGGCCGGGTTTAGTGTCCCCCAGATTCTATCCATCTCTCTATCTATTGCCTTAATCCCATAAGGGGTGGACACAAACAAATCGCCTCCATGTCACCTGGTCCCCCACCATTTCACTGCTCTGCTCTCAGCTCACACCCCCCTCTCTCATATACCTCTCCACTCCATCCCTCCACCTCATCCTTGGCCTCCCCCTCCCTCTCCCCCCCCCCTCTACCTCACCCACATGCACTCTCTTCATCAGCCTCTCACTCTCCATCCTCTCCACATGGCCAAACCACCTCAATGTGTTTCTCCTAACGCTTTTTATCATAGCCACATCCACAACACAATGCTTCTTCAATTCCTCATTTGTCAGTCTGTCTCCCCACATGACTCCACATGCTCCTCTCACATAACTCATTTCCACTGCTCTTATCCTTGACTTCAGTATCTCCAACAAGGTCCACACTTCACTTCCATACGTTTGAGTTGGTATTACAATACTGTCATGTAGTGACTTTTTCACTTCCATGATCACTTCCCAGTTTCTTATAACTGCTTTCAAGGAACCAGCAAACTTTCTTCCTTGTTGCACCCTTTCAAGCACTTCACCCTCTAAACTTCCATCCCACTACCCAAGTACTTAAACTTACATTTTACATTTCCTCCTCAACCAACCTCACTGTACATTCACTGACTTCACTTCTCTTGAAGACCATAACTTTACTTTTCCCTACATTCGCCTTTAAATTCCATTTCTTACACACTCTTCCAAACTCATCCAACGAGCCTTGCAGCTCCCTTTTGTCTTCACTTAAAAATGCGATATCATCTGCAAACAACAGTACAAGGAGTTTCCAAACACTGCCTTCTCTCTTTAGGGCCGCTCCAACCTCCAGCACTCTACCTTGTATCTCATTTACAACCCCATCCATATACAGACTGAACAACCTTGGAAAGACATGACATCCTTGTTTCAACCCAACCTTCAAATAGAAAAACTCACTCAGTTTACTATCCACACGCACTGCAGCCTTAGCACCCTCATACATACTCTTTACAGCATTCAATAACTTCCCATCTACTCCATATATTCTTATTACTTTCCACAATCCTTGTCTATCCACCCTGTCATATGCTTTCTCCAAATCCATGAAGGCCACATACTACTTCTTTCCTTTTTCTAGAAACTTTCTCACTAAAGATCTAAGAATGAATATCTGATCTACACAATGTCTTCCCTTCCCAAAACCTCCCTGTTCTTCTCCAACTAATTCCTCTGTTATTTCCCTAACCCTGTCAAAAAGTATCCTACCATATACGTTTCCTATTACACTAAGAAGACAAATGACCCTATGATTACCACACACTTCTTTTTCCTTTTCCTTAGTACAGCGGAATAGCTATACCTGACTTCCAATCCTCCAGGACTCTACCTTCCTCCCAGGCCAATCTGCACACCTTCCACATCCATTCTACTACTATCTCTCCCCCATGCTTCTGCATTTCATCACACACTCCATCAATTCCTGGGGCTTTCCCCACTTTGACTTTCTTCATTACTTCCACAACGTCCATCCTACCGATTTCTTCTTCTCTTCTCACATCTCTCCATCTCTCAGCCATTCCCCAGCCACTTATACTCACATTACATTCATTCTCAATGTTCAACAATTCCTTAAAGTGTTCTCTCCATCTGCTCACTTTTTCTCCCTTCTCCACTAGTAATCTACCACTTTTATCTTTCATTCCCCAGATTCTCCTATCTGAAATCACTTAATCATGGCAAATGTTTTGGAGAGCCTCAGAGGGCCCAACACCTCCCGAGGACCCCAACCAAATGGGGAGATTCGCATTGCCATGCAGAATGTGAGGGGTGTGAATGAGGAGAGCAAGAGAGTGGAAGTGGCGAATGTGGTCAAGAGTGTGAGATATGCTGTGATGGCACTGTGTGACACAAAGATGAAAGGGTGTGAAGTGGAGTAGAAGGGCATGAAATATGTAAGATCGGGCATGAATGGGCAAGGAAGATGCCAGGAAGGAATTGCTTTGTTGATGAATGAAGTGTGGCAAAGAGGAATGAGAGATTACAAATGTGTCAGCTCGAGATGTACTGTATGTATGTCAAGTTCAAGTTTGTGAAGGTGAAAGTGGCAGTGATTGCAGCAAATGCATCGTGTGATGACAGGAGTGAGAAAGAGAAAGACAGGTTTTGGGATGAGCTGGATGAAGCAGTGGGAGAAATGCCCAGGAGCTATACAGTGATCGTAATGGCGATATGAATGGAAGAGTAGGCACTGGTCCTGAGGAGGACATAATGTGTTGTAATGGAGTACCAAGAGAAAATGATAATGGGAAGTGACTGTAGGATGTGTCAGGAAAGGAGGCTGTGCATTTGTAACTCGTATTTCAAACACAGGGATGCACATAAATATATATGGTATTGACCGAATGGGGATAGTGTTGAAAGGAGCCTGACTGATTATGCACTCATAGAGAGGTCGACGCTGGGAATGGTTGCTGATACGAGGGCAGTGAGAGGATGATGTGGAGGTCTGTCAGGTCATATGACTGTGGTATGTAAGATCAAGCTGAGAGGAGTGAGGTGGACCAGGAGAGAGAGGAGCAGTCAGGGAGAATGACTGAAAGTCGAGAGGCTGAGGATCAAAGAAATGGCAGATGATTACGGGACCAAAGTAGGAGAGGAGTTGAAATCAGTGAACTGGAATTAAATGGATCTAGACAGCTTGTGGAATGCATATAGCGATTGCTTTGTTAGGAATGCTAAAGCGGTGCGTGGTGTGGAAAGAGTAACAACAAAGAAGAAAGGTAAGACATGGTGGGAAAAGAGGAGAAGTGGCTAGAGTGGTAAAAGGACAGGGGTTCAATTGAAATAAAAACTGAATATACCGAGGGCAAAATGCATGTAAAGAGACTAGTGAAGAGGAAAAAGGAGGTAACTGATGATCTAGGATGAAAAATGAATGCAAATTACTCTGATAATAGGAAGTTATTCTGGAAAGAGGTGCAGAAATGTAGAAGTGACAGTGGAAAGAAATGTGAAAGTGTGAAGGATGAAAGTGGTAGATTATTAACCACTGGAAATGAAGTATGGACCAGATGGAAAGAATATTTTGAAAGTCTGATGAATGGGAATGGAGAGAGCAAGGCAACTGTAAACATGATTGGTTTTGGGGGCATGCAGAGAAGGAATGCAGTGCCAGGAAACATGACATTCGCACAGGTCAAGAATGCTGTGAAGCGGCTGAAAAATGGGAAAGCAGCTGGAGCTGATGTGTATGCAGAGATGATAAAGCATAGTGGAGAAAGCGGAATGAAGTGGTTGTTGAAGATATGTAAGAAGGCTTGGATGAGTGAAACTGTGCCAGCAGAATGGAAACAAACTGTGACTGTACCCCTGTACAAAAATAAAGGTGAGCGAAGTAAGTGCAAGAACTATCGTGGCATAAGTTAAGTTCTGTGGGGAATGTATATGGAAGAATTATTATAAAGTATGACAGATATCAGAAATTCTACTGAGTGATGAACAGGGTGCCTTTAAGAGTGGTAGTGGCTGTGTGGATCAAATATTTACAGTGAGGCTGGAGAAGGCTTGTGAGAAGAATTATGGGGAGTTTATGGCATTTGTAGATCTGGAAAAGCATACGGCAAAGTAGACAGAGAAGGATTGTGGAATGTTTTGCACATGTACGGTGTAGATGGTACACTGCTAGGTGCCATCAAGAGTTTTTATGATGGTAGTGAGGCATGTGTAAGGGTAAATGGGCATCTAAGTACAGTAAATGGTTCACGATCAATGTGAGCATGCGACAAGGTTGTGTGATGTCCATCCATCCATCTATCATCCAATCCTACATTGCCCCATGAGGAGCGTAGGAGTCCGGGGCTAAGCAGTTGGTCCCGACATTTAAGATGAGAGTGACCAGCCTCACTCATCCCTGAGTGGCATTACATGAGCAATCAACCCCAACCACCTCTTGGATATAAACCTTCACTGGCTCAATCCGAATGGAGTGCAATAATTACTCACTAAACCACCAGGAGCCAAAATTTGGTTATATGGTTACCACCCAGCGTAGTAAATGGTTTCCTGGTGTACAGGAAACCATTTGGCTTGTCACTCAGTGTAGAGTCACCCACAGGCAGAGGAAAGAGGAAAGAATGAAAGAAAGAAAGACAAAAGAGGAAGTGTAAAGTTACCCATAGGCAGAAGGACAAGGAAAGAATGAAGTAAAGGAAGACAGAAGAGGATGGAAGGAAAGACAGATGGAGGAGAGGAAAGGGCAGACACCCGACAGCAGCTCTACATTGAGTGAGTGGATGGTGAGTGCCCCCACCTGTCCCCATGGTAATTCAATGTACATAATGGGATGATGAGAGAAGTGAAAACACGAGTAATGGAGAGAGGGATGACGCTGACAATGAATGGTGATGGATGGAATATCTTAAATATGTTGTACGCTGATGATGCAGTGCTTCTTGCAAATACAGGACAAGAACTTGGCAGGCTAGTGGAGAGTTTTGTTGATGTCTGTGACCGTCATGCCTTGAAAGTAAAGGCAGAAAAGAGTAAAGTAAAGGCAGAAAAGAGTAGAGTAATCAAGATAGAAGGTGAATCCCAGTGTGATGTTCCAGTGAATGGAGAGAGACTGTAGTTGGTGAGAGAGTTCAAATATCTGGGTACAGTGACAGAAAAGATAGGAAAATGTGCTAAAGAAGAGGAAAGTGGAGTGCCGTAAGTAAGGAAAGTAGCAGGTGCTAAGAAGGCTATGATAAGAAACAGAGGCTTGAGTGTTGCAGCTATGAAAGGCTTACATGAAGGAGTGTTAGTGCCAACTTTAACATATGGATGTGAGACTATGGTGTGGCATGAAAATGAAAAGTCAAGAGTGTGAGCAATGGAGATGGGACTGCTGAGAAATGTACTGTATGTGGAGTACAGAGAGTGGATAGGATATGGAATAACGTGATTCATGAAAGATGCAGAGTGAGGAAGTCTTTGGACACCAGAATCAAAATAAGTGTACTGAGATGGTATGCTCATGTGGAGAGAACGGATAATAATATAGTGGTGAAAAAGGTATACCTGAGCAAATTTGAAGGAGGGAGGAGACGAGGTAAGCCAAGAAGAAGGTGGAGGGATATGGTGGATAAGTGTGAGGAAGAGAGGTATCGAAGTCAGTAAGGCTAGGAAACTGACAAGAGACTGAGCTGGCTGGATGAATGTTGTGAGAAGAAGTGCATGATCACATATTTGGCACCCCGTTTTAACGTGACAGTGTCCGGATTGACTTTATCGGATACATTTATGTGCAGCTACATTACATGGTAAAAGTTTTTTGGTGTATCAGATAGAGCCAGAATTCCAGGGGCTTGAATGATAAGTGAATGGAAGCATGGCCCATTGGACTGGGCAAACTTGGGCTGTCTGAACACTGATACTCCTCACCCTGCATTAGGGTGGGAAACGAGGTTCAGATGATGATGATGATGATAAGCTTGCACATGCTGGGACATCAGCATGTGACTGGGAAATTGGACACTACTGAGTCTGTCATACATGAGGGTAAAGTGTAACTTGTGAATGCATAAACAGGAAAGATGATTGTACAGTATACCCTATTCATGACAGCCATATCCACTCTTTTTTGTGCAACCAAACTTATCTTAGTACAGTTTGTTCTATCCTTTGCCAAACAGGCTTCCTTACTCAGCATCATGAATTTGGTTTCCTTCACTGCCTTTGAGTATTGGCTTCCACCATTCCTTTATGGACCATCCATTTTTCTTTCATACTTTCTGTCCACTTTTTTCTGGGCAGGGCCGAACTTACATACTTGTGGGCCCCAGGCCAAACTCACAGTGGGCCCCCAAATTTATAGAATTGTTTTCATATTTCAATAATCAATATATATATATATATATATATACTCCCCCAGTATCCCTGCTTGTCGTAAAAGGCGACTAAAAGGGTTGGCGGAGGGTTAGTGCCCCTCCCCGGAAAACAACTAACTAAAAAAACAAACAAGAAGCCTCGGACAAGGACTGACCAAACATTGACGACCCAGGACCGGACAAAGGACTTGGTAATGTGTACATGGAATGTAAGAGGAGCGAATGATGAGGTGAAAGAGAGAGAGATTGTCCAGGTGCTTGAGGATGCGAAAGTGGATGTATGTGGAATAACTGAAACAAAATGGAGAGGAGAAAGTGTGAGAGAATGGGAGTATGGATGGGGTATATGTGCAGGAGTAGATGAGAATGAGAGGGCAAAGGAAGGAGTGTGTATAGTTGTGAGTAAAAGATGGAAGAAGAGCATAAGACAGTATGGATCAGTTGGGTCAAGGATTGTGTGGGTAAAGTTGAAAGTTGGAATACAAATGTGGGCGATTGTGTGTGTGTATGCGCCAACGCAAGATCGTGCTAGAAGAGTGAGAGAAGAGTTCTGGACAAATGTGGAAGTGTGCATGGAAAAGTTTGGAAGGAGTGAGAGAGTGTTTTTGATTGGTGATATGAATGGTAAAGTTGGTAATGTGAAGGTGGATGGAATAGTTGGTGAGTGGGGTGTGCCTGCTGAGATAGATGAGAATGGGAGTGCGCTAGTGGACATTTGTGCTGGGAGGGGGTTGGTAAGAGCCAATACCCTCTTCAGGCATAAAATGATCCACAGGTATACATGGCGAGTGATGAGAAGGGTGGGTGGTGAACTGAATGAAAGGAAGGCAATGATTGATTATGTGTGTGTGGATGAAAGGATGCGAAGATGTGTAAAGGATGCAAGAGTGTATAGAGGTTGGGGGAGTGGACTTTCTGACCACTACTTGGTGGTGGCCAGAATTAGGTTGCAAGTAAGATGGAGGAATAGAAGAAGGGAAAGACGAGAGGAAGGAGTAGTTGCAAGGAGAGTGGAAAGGTTACAAGAGGATTAGAAAAAGGCAGAGTATAAGAGAGAAGTGGAGGAACGATTGGGCAAATATGAATTGGAGCAGATGGGAGACGTGGAAGGTGTGTGTAAGATATTTACAGAAGAAATATGTGCAGCATGTGATGTGGTGTGTGGAAGGAAGAGAAGACGGAGGGGGGTGCAAGGAACAGCGTGGTGGACTGAAGAGGTGAAACAGGCTGTGGCACAAAAGAAGAAAGTATACAATGAATGGATGAGAAATAGGGGCGTGGAAGAAGTTGAGAGGCGGAAGAGAGAGTTATATGTGGAAAGGAAGAGAGGTGAAAAGATTAGTAAGAGAGAGTAAGAAGAGAGTGGATGAGGAATTTGGAAGGAATTTGAGTGTAAAGTGGAGGGACTGTAAGAAAATGTTCTGGAGAGAAGTGAAAAGAGTAAGACAGGGTGGAAGTGAAGTTAGCAGGGGAGTGAAAGATAAAAATGGTAGATTACTAGTGGAGAAGGGAGAAAAAGTGAGCAGATGGAGAGAACACTTTAAGGAATTGTTGAACGTGGAGGATGGAAGTAATGCGAGTATAAGTGGCTGGGGAATGGCTGGGAGAAGGAGGGAGGTGAGAAGACAGGAAGAAATCAGTAGGATGGAAGTTGTGGAAGCAATGAAGAAAGTTAAATCGGGGAAAGCCCCAGGAATTGATGGAGTGTGTGGTGAAATGCTGAAGCATGGGGGAGAGATAGTAGTAGAATGGATGTGGAAGATGTGCAGATTGGCCTGGGAGGAAGGTAGAGTCCCGGAGGATTGGAAGTCAGGTATAATTATTCCCTTGTACAAAGGAAAAGGGGAAAAAGAAGTGTGTGGTAATCATAGGGGCATTTGTCTTCTTAGTATAATAGGAAAAGTGTATGGTAGGTTACTTATAGACAGAGTTAGAGAAAGAACAGAGAAATTAGTTGGAGAAGAACAGGGAGGCTTTAGGAAGGGAAGAGGTTGTGTAGATCAGATATTCATTCTTAGATCTTTAGTGGAAAAGTTTCTAGAGAAGGGAAAGAAGTTGTATGCGGCTTTCATGGATTTGGAGAAAGCATATGACAGGGTGGATAGACAAGGATTGTGGAAAGTGTTAAGAATATATGGAGTAGATGGGAAGTTGTTGAATGCTGTGAAGAGTATGTACGATGGTGCGAAGGCTGCAGTGCGTGTGGATGGTGAACTAAGTGAATTTTTCTCTGTGAAAGTTGGTTTGAAACAGGGATGTGTCATGTCTCCATGGTTGTTCAATCTGTACATGGATGGGGTAATAAAAGAGGTACAAGGTAGGGTAGTGGATGTTGGAGTGGCCCTGGTGAGAGAGGATAGTGTTTGGAAACTCCCTGTACTGTTGTTTGCAGATGATACTGTGTTGTTGAGTGAAGACGAAGGGGAGCTGCAAGGCTTGGTGGATGAGTTTGAGAGAGTGTGTAAGAAACGGAACCTAAAGGTGAATGTAGGGAAGAGTAAAGTGATGGTCTTTGAGAGAGGTGAAGTCAGTGAATGTACAGCGAGGTTGGATGGTGAGGAATTGGAAAATGTGAGTACGTTTAAGTATTTGGGTAGTGTGATGAGTAAGGATGGAGGTTTGGAGGGTGAAGTGCTTGAAAGGGTACAGCAGGGAAGAAAGGTTGCTGGTTCCTTAAAAGCAGTGATAAGAAACAGGGAAGTGAGCATGGAAGTAAAAAAGTTACTACATGACAGTATTGTGATACCAACTCTAACGTACGGAAGTGAAGCTTGGACATTGTTGGAAGGACACAAGTCAAGAGTGAGAGCAGTGGAAATGAGTTATTTAAGAGGAGCCTGTGGAGTCACGTGGAGAGACAGGCTGACGAATGAGGATATAAAGGAGCGTTGTGGTGTGGATGTGGATGTGATAGGAAGCGTTGTGAGGAACACACTGAGGTGGTTTGGCCATGTGGAGAGGATGGAGGGTGAAAGATTGACGAAGAGAGTGTATGTGAGTGAGGTGGAGGGTGGAAGAGGGAGGGGGAGACCGAGGATGAGATGGAGGGATGGGGTGGAGAGGTATATGAGAGGGGTGGGTGTGAGTTGGGAGCAGGGCAGTGAAATGGCGGGGGACAGGGCGACTTGGAGGCGATTTGTTTGTGGCCACCCCAAACGGGATTGAGGCGTCTGGCAATAGATAGATAGATAGATATAAATATATATACATATATACACACACACACATATATATATATATATATATATATATATATATATATATATATATATATACACAGTACCCTCACGTCCAACACGCGTTAGTCCAGCACGATTCACGTCCAGCACGGAGAGCAAATAATTAGTATTATTTAATACGATTTAATTTCTGCAACACGAGTGTGTTAGCATAACACGCACAGAGCTCCGAGAAGTGGGCGAAATCCGCAAAGTTCGCCTCTAGCACGATCACCCCCGGTTCAACACGGTCATACTGGACATTCCCATGATGATGATAGCCAATGAAAACTTCTGATCAAGTAGCCTTCCCCGCCCGCTATCGTGACGTGATCGTGATGCTGCCCAATTAAAAACGCTTCTGCTCTCACGTGATGTTTTGTTTAAATTTCTCGCGCCACAGTCCCACTCAGTCGCATAATTCGCATTGGAAGGTGCTTTTTTCTTGCTGCATTTTCTGCCCTTGTTACTGCATTTCACCCTGCTCACAATGCCTAGGAAGCCTTCTGAGAACCCCAAGAAGCGTTGGCACCTCCCTCAGGCCACAAAGCTAGAAAGCATCGAGAGGAAGAAGAAAGGGGAGAGGAAAGTTGACACTGCCAAGGCCTACGACATGAATGAAGCCAACGTGAGGACCATAATAAAAAACCAAGACAAGATCCTGGCAGCAGTGAAGGCTTACAGAGTGCTAGGACAGGCAGAAGCAGGACCTTCCATGGCTGTGGATGAAGATAGTGATTCTGAGTGTGATTTCGAAGGATTTATGAGGGAGGTTGAGGAGGAGCAGCAGCCATTACCCGCTAGTGACGCCAGCAGCCATCCTCCGGGGACCCAGTAGGACTACCTACAGCCTTCGATAACACCTTCCATTCCCAGCAAGCCCACCAACATTATCCTAAAAGGTTAGTTATCATTCATAGCACAGTACCATTTATTATAATTACAATAGTACCAATATATGTATAGGTATATGGTAGGTATTTAGGGTGATTTTTCCTAGGGTTGCTGACATAATTCATTTTTCCCCATAAGCTCTATTGTTTATCCAACACGTTTTTGGTCCAACACGGGACCCATGCATGACAATATTACCGTGTTGGATGCGAGAGTACTGTATATATATATATATATATAGAGAGAGAGAGAGAGAGAGAGATAGCCCAATTATCCGGGCTATATGGTGTTAAGGGGTGCCTGATTAGTCCGATAGCACGATTAATCCGGCGGAAACACAAGTACTGTACTGTTAGACTGAATTCTTTACTGGTAAATGTACACTTAAGTACCAGAAAGACCTTTCCAGTTCAATGTACATTCCTCCAGCTTGTTTCAGTATTTTTCAGACTATATTCAGTTCAGTAAATCACGTTTTCTTACTGAAAGATTTCCTCCCTATTAGTATCGTCACGTTCTAAAGCTGTACCTACGATTGTTTCCAGCACAGTGGACGAAACTCATCGTACTCAAATGTGGACTTCGTTTCCCAACTGAAGATTAGGTTAGATCACATTATTAGGTGCAGTTAAGTTAGGTTAGGTCAGGTTTCAACACTTAGATTAGAACAGTGTCTTCTGCCATTACGTTAACGAATCAAAGAGTCGTCACACCAGAACAGATAAAAACAGCGGGGAAAGATTTACCAAGAAATGTTTATTTACCAACCCAGAAATAATCAGAAAAATATAACAGACTATCAGGATGAACTGATTTGGTAAGGTGCTTTTACTGCTTACAGCAAAGCGTATGTTTACCCCCCTCAAATACTCAATGTTCGTGAGTTCAGAAATTTGTGTGCTCCCGTGGCAGACCTTGAAACCATTTTTTCAAAGTTATAAAGTCAGTTTCTTTTTCTGACAGATGTGAAAAGACTCGTCTGGTACACCTGGCTTTTTCCCCTCCTCCCTAAACCCATCTTGTGATTTGTTATGATTCATGAAAGAAAATTAGGGGGCATGTTACATTAGAATTTAAACATAAAGTTAGGGTGCATGTTACTTTAGCATTTAAATATATCGGCGAAAACATCTGGGATGAAAGGACTGCCAAGCTGTTTGGGATGGTAGAGTAGGGTCGTGTAAACATACCAGTGATCTTGGTTCCCTTCCCATAATTGTTCGCAGTTTTTATGGCTCTCCCTAACTTAATGTTACTGACACCGGTACAGTAAAGCATTGTTCAAGGCTGGCAGCCATAAGGGGTTAATGGAATACATTATTGTTTGTATCAATACAGTACTCTCTCTTTCACACATACACGAACGAACAAAAGAATGTGCAATAAATGTACACTTAACTGTAAGGAGCAGAAATAACTGTATGCTCTGTCGGTCCGAAATGTGTTGGGAAGCGAAATTGAACAAAGAATGTGGAACTGAATGCCACCTTACGAGAACACTTGAGATGAAAGTATTTTTTCTTATTAGTAAACATAATTGTTCCATTTCGTCCCCTATAATTGTGAAACTCGTAAATTTTCGTCCAAGCATACAGCCTAATAACCTTACCAATTCAATTCATATTCTCTAGTTTGTTTTTGTATTTTTCTAGTTTGTTTTCTCATTATCATAACGTTCCTTAAGCCTTACCTACGTTTGTTTCCGGCATAATGGAAGAAACTTACTCATAATTAGGGTGCATGTTACATTAGCATTTAAACATATCGGTGAAAACATCTGAGATGAAGTGGCAGGCCGCCTGACTGTTTGAGATGGTTGAGGAGGGTTGTGAAAACATACCAGTGACCTTCGTTCCCTTCCCATAATTGTTTGTAGTTTTTTATAGCTCTCCCTAACCCAACATCCCTGACACCGGTACAGTAAAGCATTGTTCGAGGCTGGCAGCTATGATGGGGTTAATGGAATGCATTATTGTTTGTATTAATACTCTCTTTCACACATACAGTACACTTAAGAACGAACAAAAGAGTGAACAGTAAATGTAAGAGGAAGAAATAACAATGCTCTGTCGGTCCGAAATGTGTTGGGAGGCGCGATATCTAACGAAGAATGCAGAACTGAATGCTAACTTACGAGAACACATCAGATGATTTTTTTTTTTTTTCTGATTAGCAGACATTCTTGTTTCATTTCGTTCCCTAAAACTAGGAAACCCATTACTTTTTGTCTAAGCATACAGCCTATAGACCTCACCAATTCACTTCATATTCCTCCACTTTGTTTTCTGTGTTTTTCTATTTTGAGGGTAGTAAATTACCTTCTCTTGCTGAAAGATTTTCTCTTTTATCACGTTCTTTAAGCCGTACCTACGATTGCTTCGGGCATAATGGAAGAAGCTCATCGTACACAAAAGTGGATTTAGTTTCCCAATTTCCCAAGTGGAGCCCAGGTTAGGTTAAATTAGGTTAAATTATTAAGTAGTTAAGCAAGGTTAGGCTACGTCAGGAGTACCAGTTGCTTCACCAAACTCCATCCTACCACCCTTGTGATCGAGTTGTGAGCAGGAGGTGTGGGTGGGGGCAGGGTGAGCAAGACTCTCTCTGGTTTATCCATGCCTCTCTCCCTAGAAACTGGATGCTTCCTGTTTAAACCGGAGCTATCGTACGGATAATTCTATGAATTACTGTACCAGTGAACCATTGGGTCACGGCCCGGATATACCGAAAGCTGGATAATCCGAGCCTGGATAATCGAGCTTCCACTGTATATATATATATATATATATATATATATAGTACTGTATATATATGTATGTTTGTATATATGTACAGTATATAAATTTTACTGTAATTACTTTGCAATGGCCAAATGTCATCAAATACTACATATAATATTATCTATCTATCTATCTATCTATAGCCCGACGCCCTAATCCCGCAAAGGGTGGCCGCAGACAAAACGCCTCCAAGTCACTCTGTCACCCACCATTTGACTCCCCTCCCCCCAACTCACCCCCCCCTCCCTCATATACCTCTCAACTCCATCCCTCCACCTCATCCTCGGTCTACCCCTCCCTCTCCCTCCCTCCACCTCACCTACATACACCCTCTTAGTCAGTCTTTCATTCTCCATCCTCTCCACATGTCCAAACCACCTCAGTGTATTTCTCCTAATCTTTTCAACCACATCCACATCTACCCCACAACGTTCCTTCACTTCTTCATTCGTCAACCTGTCCCTCCATGTCACTCCACATGCTCCTCTCAAGTAACTCATTTCCACTGCTCTCACTCTTGACTTGTTCCCCTCTTGCAAGGTCCACGCCTCGCTTCCATACGTCAGGGTAGGGATCACAATACCATCATGCAGTGACTTCTTAACTTCCATACTCACCTCCCTATTTCTCATCACTGCTTTCAGTGTGCCAACAACCTTCCTTCCCTGCTGTACCCTTTCACGTACTTCATCCCCCAAAGTTCCATCCTTACTCATCACACTACCCAAGTACTTGAATGCACTCACATTCTCCATATCCTCACCATCCAACCTCACTGCACACTCTGTGACTTCATTCCTCTCAAACACCATAACTTTACTTTTGTTTACATTAACTTTCAGCTTCCTCCTCCTACACACTGTCCCAAATTCATTCACCAAACCTTGCAACTCCCATTCATCTTCACTCAACAATACTGTATCATCAGCAAACAGCAACACCGGAAGCTTCCAAATCTCACCCTCATTCATTAAGGCCACCCCCACATCCACTGCCCTACCTTGTACCTCCTTTACGACTCCATCCATATATATATTAAACAGCCAAGGAGACATTACACACCCCTGTTTCAGTCCCACATTGAGATCAAAGAACTCACTCAGCTCACCATCCACTCGCACCGTAGCCCTAGCTCCCTCGTACATACTCTTCACAGCACTCAACAATTTCCCCTCCACTCCATATATTCTTAATACCTTCCACATACCTTTCCTATCTATTCTGTCATATGCTTTCTCCAAGTCCATGAAGGCAGCGTACACTTTCCTTCCCTTCTCTAGATACTTCTCCACTAAACATCTTAGAACAAATATCTGATCAACACAATGTAAAACATCATTACTTTTACTCAAATTAGTTCTATATCATGTACATCTTATATATGGGAATAATGATAGAAATACTGTACTAACTTGAAGCATAATCAATTTTATCTTAGTTTCCAGTGGTGGGCAGAGCAAACGAAGATGGATCTTGCGCAATCCACAGTTCACTACCTTGCGCAAGCGCAATCTGACAAATATTTAGCTTGTGCAATGTCGCAAAGCGCAAGCGCAAACCATTTGCATATATTTTTGGGAATTACTGAAAATATTGAGATATTTAAATAATACAGCATACCTACTTACTATTATTTATTATTATTATTTCCTATTATTTGTAATTTGCGCAAGTGCGCAATCTAATGTTTAGCTTGTGTAATGTCAAAAGCGCTAGCGCAAATCATTTGCATATATTTGTGGGAATTTCTGTAAAATATATATTGGTATATTTAAATAAATTACTAAATTAGCAACCTGCCCACCACCCGCAGTGACTGAGGTACAGTAGGTCACCGTCCGGGAAAAACAGCCTATATTTACCAAGGCATTGGCAAAGATCAAGTGATTACTGTATCATCAACTCTCTCTCTCTCTCTCTCCGACAGAGGAGGGAGGGAATGGAGAATAAGAGAGAGAGGAGGGAAGGAATGGAGAATAAGAGAGAGAAGAGGGACGAAGTTTATGCCTTATCTCCTCACTCAAAGGGACGCTCCTTTGCAGTTCTTATATTTTCTCTCTCTCTCGCTCTTTTTGACAGAGGAGGGACGGAATGGAGAATAAGCGTTAGAGGAGGGAGGAAATGAAGAATAAGAGAGAGAAGAGGGACGAAGTTTATGCCTTATCTCCTGGCTCGAAGGGACGCTCCTTTGCCATTCCCGTATTTAATCTCTCTCTCTCTCTCTCTCTCAGAATAATGCTCTTTATCTCTCTCTCTCTCTCTTGTTTTGTCAAGACAATTTATTTAATAATTCAATACAGATATACAATAGCATATGTAATTCATTACAAAAAAATAAAAAATCATGAAAACAGAGTATTTAAATCAAATATCCACAGCCTAATACATTATTAGGCTATGAATAGTTGATTTAAATAATATGTTTTAATGGTTTTTGTAAGGAATTGCATATGCTAATCTTAATAAATAATTATTTATTATTATTTACTAATAATAATAATGTAAAAAATATTAAAAATTCATTATCTCTACTGAAGCATATTAAGAAATGCTACTACCCCCTTCCCTCCTGCCTCCCCCCACCAACCCACCCTCGTGACCCGCCGCAGCCTCCCTCATCCATTGTCCACCCATGCGGGAAGCTCCCAAGACCATGTGTCCCTTGGATTGCGCAGTGCGCAATCCACAGGGCAGGTGCGCAAGTGCAAATTTAGTTGTGCAAGCGCAACTAAGTTTGCGCTTGCGCACCTGCCTTTTCATGTGCACAAGCGCAAAATTGCGCATGGCCTAATGCGGTGCGCAATGCGCAAACGATATCACCGGAGCACAGGGGTGCACAATTGCGCTTTGCACAAGTGACTGCGCACCTGCCCAGCACTGTTATTTTCTTCATTTTACTATAGGGCCTAGTCTGTGGTCCACCTGAGAACCACCCCATGGCCCACAGGTTGAAGACCATTGCCTATACAGTGTACTTATTGTAAGGGGCCCCATACTCCGAGCCCTATACTTATTGTACAGGGGCCCAATACTTACTGCACAGGGGCCCTTATGGTTGTGAATATATCTATCAATCTATCTATCTATCGCCAGATGCCTAAATTCAGTAAGGGGTGGCCACAAATAAATCGCCTCCATGTCGCCCTGTCCCCCGCCATTTCATTGCCTTGCTCCCAGCTCACATCCCCCTCTCTCATATACCCCTCCACTCCAGCCCTACATCTCAACTTTGCCCTCCCCCTCCCTCTCCCCCCCCCCTCCACCTCACTCAAACACACTCTCCTCGTCAGTCTCTCACTCTCCATCCTCTCCACATGTCCAAACCACCTCAGTGTGTTTCTTCTAATGCTTCCTATCATACTCACATCCACACCACAATGCTCCTTCACTCCCTCATTTGTCAGTCTGTCTCTCCACGTGTCTCCATATGCTCCTCTCAAATAACACATTTCCACTGCTCTCACTCTTGACTTCTGTCCCTCCAACAAGGTCCAAGCTTCACTTCCATACGTTAGAGTTGGTATCACAATGCTGTCGTGTAATAGCTTTTTCACTTCCATGCTCAGTTCCCTGTTTCTTATAACTGTTTTCAAGGAATCAGCAATCATTATTCCCTGCTGTACCCTTTCAAGCACTTCACCCTCCAAACTTCCATCATTACTCATCACACTTCACAATGTACTTAAATGTACTCACATTTTCCATTTCCTCCTCATCCAACCTCACTGTATATTCAGTGACTTCATTTCCTTCGAAGACCATAACTTTACTCTTCCCTACATTCACCTTTAGATTCCGTTTCTTACACACTCTCCTAACCTCATTCACCAAGCCTTGCAGCTCGCCTTCATCTTCACTTAACAACACAGTATCATCTGCAAACAACAGTACAGGTAGTTTCAAAACACTGCTCTCTCTCACTAGGGCCACTCCAACATCCAATGCCCTACCTTGTATCTTTTTTTTAACCCTATCCATATAAATACAGATTGAACAATCATGGAGACATGATACATCCATGTTTCAATCCAACCTTCAAACAGAAAAATTCACTCAGTTCACTATCCACACACACTGCAGCCTCATATATACTCTTCATGGTCTTCAACAACTTTCCATCTACTCCCTATATTCTTAATACTTTCCACAATCCTTGTTTATCCACCCTGTCATATGCTTTCTCCAAATCCATGAAGGTTGCATACAACTTCTTTTCCTTCTCTAGAAACTTGTCCACTAAAGATCTAAGAATGAATATCTGATCAATACAACCTCTTCCATTCCTAAAACCTCCCTATTCTTCTCCAACTAATTCCTCTGTTATTTCCCAAACTGTCAGTAAATATCCAACCATATACTTTTCCTATTCCATTAATAAGACAAATGTCTCTATGATTACCACACACTTTTTTTTCCCCTTTTCCTTTATACAGGGGAACAATTATACCTGACTTCCAATCCTCCGGGACTCTACCTTCCTCCCTGGCCAATCTGCACATCTTCCACATCCATTCTACTACTATCTCTCCCCCATGCTTCAGCATTTCACCAAACACTCCATCAATTCCTGGGGCTTTCCCCATTTTAACTTTCTTCATTGCTTCCACAACTTACATCCTACTGATTTCTTCCTCTCTTCTCACAGCCCTCCTTCTCCCAGCCAAGCACTAATACTTGCATTACTTTCATTCTCTATGATCAACAATTCTTTAACCCCTTAAACCCGGATCGTCGCGTTTGCGACGCTCGGCGAAAAGGACATAACGGCGGATCGTCGCGTTTGCGATTCTAGTAAATTTTGAATAACCGCGGGCAAGCAGGCTCCAGCTGGTATTGTCTATCAGTACCGCCACCCTTTAGCTACTTTTAGCACACTTGACCTTTGTACCACTGACCTCGGTTGTTGCCAAGTATCATTTTTTTTACCCACCCACGCACCGCTGCCCGGCCCCCTCTCGTCGTGCGATATGGCAGCGCGCGGACAGCTCAGACGTGTCAATCTGCGCCTTCCTCTCGCAAGCACCTTATGCTAATTGGAAACGCTTGTTTCCCCAGTTGTCACACTAGCATTTTTTCCCGCGGTTTGCCCCTGTTTAGCGTCAGTTTACCGCAATCTTTGAAGGTGACACCATGTCTCACTCAAGCTCTTCCGAGTCTGTGCCTTCCAGCCCTCCGAAAAAGGGCTTTGTGACCTCCACCCCGTCCAAACCCTTACTAGGAACTGCTAAGGGCCTTAGTGACTTGGCTATAGGCATTGAATTGTTGAAAGCATCAATGGATTATGGTAGTGACGTCGGAGTGTTATCGAGCCTTGCCGAGTCAGACACTCTATCGAGTGCTGAGTCTGAGGTGCCTGAAGTGACAATTCCTGTGCCCAGCACCTCAACAGGCAAGGCTCCAGTGAAAAGGGGACTAGTGTATGGAAAGGGGGCCAAGAGGAGACGAAGTGGTGATCCCGCTTCCCAGCCATTGTCTTCCTCAGACCGGCCATTGTCCCCTACACCAGGTCACGCCGCCGCCATACCACCACGCACTCTCAGCCCCATTCTCTCATCGTCATCTTCAGCTGTGCTTTCTCCAGAGTCTTCTGAGTCTCCTTCACCACCTCGGAAGGGAAGTAAGCAGTCTGGTTTACGTAGAGGTTTCCGTAGGCCCCGTGTCCGTGCTAGTAGGAGTAGGAAAGTGTTGCCTAGTGTTAGAGTTAGTGGTAAGGTTACTCGCACTAGGCAACTCACCACTCAGGCCACTGCGAGTGACCTTGAACCTTCTCCTTATCTCCCCACCACCACCACCACCACCACACCGACACAACCTAGCACAGCCTCTGCCACACGGCCTGCCTCACCCACTGCCTCACCCACTGCCACACAGCCTGCCTCACCCCCCGCCGCCCCCACCACCCCCCAGCCTAGGCAGGGCACTCTGAATGCCTTCATGTGGTCTGAGGGCTCAGATTTTGTGCCAGAAGATCTGCCCTTTGATGCCAGAGGGTGTGGGATACAGGCTGACTTCCCTGTCCCAGAGGATGGTGAATGTCTGGACTACCTGTTGGCCTTCCTGGATAACGAAGTCGTGGAGCAGATTTGTACCGAGACGAACAGGTACGAAGGGCAATCTGCTGCAGTTCGTGAACGTGAAGGTGAAGCTGCAACGCCATCCACGTCGCGGATGGCAGCATGGGTTCCTGTTACGATCCGGGAACTATTTGTATTCATCGGCTTGCTGCTTCTCATGCCACATAACTGGAAGCACAAGCTCGAGGAGTACTGGAGTGCTGACGATCTTTGCCCCACACCTATCTTCAACAAATACATGAGTCGTGATCGTTTCAGGCAACTCATGATGTACCTTCACTTTGCCAACAACGATGAGCCTTCCCAAACTGACCCACTATGGAAAGTGAGGGGAATCCTGAACCTGATCAAGGACAAGTTTATGACGTTCCTTCGGCCCTTCAAGAAAGTTGTGATTGACGAGTTCTTGGTTTTGTTCAGGGGCCGTCTTCGGTTTGTGCAGTATATTCCAAGCAAACGCCACCGCTTAGGAATAAAGTTTTTCGTGCTGTGCGACTGCAAGACGGGGTTCACCCCAGACTTCGTTATCTACACCGCCAGCAATGTGGACTTGGACAAGAGTGACCCCCTTGGATTCTCTGGCTCTGTGGTGAAAGTGCTTCTGGAAAAGTACTTTGGCGGGAATCATGTCCTGTATACGGACAATTATTATACAGCTCCGAAACTCGCCAAGTACCTTTCAGAACATGGCGTCGGATCCTGAGGCACTGTCCGGAGCAATAGGGCACACTACCCTGCCTTCCCCGAGGCTGAAGGATCAAAGCGGGGAGACATGCACCTGAAAAAATCGGACAAAATGCTGGCAATCAGGTGGCACGATAAGAGAATCGTCAATGTGCTCACCACAGTTCACAAAGGGGAAATGCAAGCCACAGGGAAGGTCGACAGAAGGACTGGCGATCCTGTGATGAAGCCTGATGCTGTGATGACTACAACGTCAATATGCGGCTGGTGGACAAGTCTGATATGATGATCAGAGAGATAGACTGCCTGAGGAGGAACCGTCGCTGGTACAGGAAGGTGTTCTTGCACTTGCTTGATATGTGCATGCTGAACGCCTTCATCCTGTATAAGATCAAGAACAGGAAGCCAGCAAACTACTCTCTCCGGCGTTTTTCTAAGACTTGTGTGTACCAGCTGCTTCAGCGTCTTGGGCAGGTACTGCCATCAGGTCCCAGGCGCCACTCACACACACCTCCAGACCGCCTACAGTGCCAGGACTACCTTCAGCGACACCGCCTGGAGCCACTGCCTGCCACTGCCAAGAGGGGAAAAGCACTCAGGAGGTGTCATGTGTGCAGCCACACTACCAGGCAGGACAGAACATTTAGGCGCACCTCCTTGCAGTGCAAAGAGTGCAAAATTCCCCTCTGCGCTTACCCGTGTTTCTTTGACTACCACAGCCTGAGTAGATATTGAAAATAAGGGTAAGAATCTTGTAAATAATACTGAGAGTGACAGTGATACTAGTGTTTAGTTTTCTTGTACGTACTGACAGTGACAGTCCGATGAGTGTAAATTAGTGTATGTAGTTGTAAAAGCACTGACAGTGACAGTGATTTCAGTGTAAATAATTGTACATAGTAATAATATAAGTATTGAGAGTGACAGTCACTCCAGTGTAAGAAGTTGAAAGCATATGTTTCTATTCTATGTTCTGACAGTGACAGTTTGGTGTGTAGAAAATATTATTTCTATAACAAAT
The DNA here is from genome assembly GCF_032717465.1 of Coenobita brevimanus. Lineage (NCBI taxonomy): Eukaryota > Metazoa > Arthropoda > Malacostraca > Decapoda > Coenobitidae > Coenobita > Coenobita brevimanus. The sequence goes on along the minus strand of NC_137003.1, from coordinate 36,770,578 downwards.
GACAGTGACACTGATGAATAAGGCACTAAACTGACAGCTAGAGTGAAAGTGAGTGATAGAAATGAAGTGCGAGTGGCAGACAGGAGCGAGAATAAAGTGCCTGCCGTAACGCAGAATAAAATCGCGCCGCGGTGGTCTTTCTCATTCCCGCTTCACAATAATGGCAGTGACAGTGATTTTTAGGGCCGTAATAGTGCCAAGCGAGCCTTTGCGAAGTACTATGAAGGAAAATAATGTAGTATACGTGTTTTTAGCTGTGAAAAGGGAAATGTGTGTTCAGTGACGGGAAGATCGCCGCCGCGCTGCATGTCGGCTGTATGCTCCGTTGATTGTAGCCTTATTTTCAGTGCTTATTGTACAAATACGGATTCCAAACTACCTGTACGTTGTTGTATAAAGTGTACTGTGACAGATTGAGGCTGTGGTAGAGGGGAAACCGGGTTGCTGGAGGTGTGAAAGGGAAGACTTTGTTACCCAACTTTGCAAGTCTCCACAAGTCCTTTGGTAGTCCACGAAGGCTCAACATCTGTCTCAGGAGAAAGCTGAATGTAAGTACTATATGCCATAAAAATTATAATGTTCTAGGGTTAATCTCTGATTTTTGGCAAATATTTTCCCACAGGTACTCAGACCCCGCTACAACCCCACCACACGGGGGGGATCGGCTGTACACGGCCGCGTTTAAAGGGTTAAAGTGTTCTCTCCATCTGCTCACTTTTTCTCCCTTCTCCACTAGTAATATACCATTTCTATCTTTCACTTCCTAGCTAAATTCTTTGGCACTCTGTCTTTCTTAACTTCCTTCCAGAACATTTTCTTACATTCCCTTCATTTTACACTCAAGCTCCTTCCAAACTCCTCATCAACTCTCTTCTTACTCACTCTTACTAATCTTTTCATCCCTCTCTTCCTCTCTAAATATAACTTTCTCTTCTGTCTCTCAATTTCTTCCATGCCTCTGTTTCTCATCCACTCACTATAAGCTTTCTTCTTTTGTGCCACAGCCTCTCTCACCTCTTCATTCCACCATGCTGTTCCCTGCAACCCCCTTTGTCTTCTCTTCACCCCACACACCACCTCACATGCTGCACAGATTTCTTCTGTGAATATCTTGCACACACCTTCCACGTCCCCCATCTGCTCCAATCTAAATTTATCCAATCGCTCCTCCACTTCCCTCTTATATTCTGCCTTTTTTCCATCCTCTTGTAACTTTTCCACTCTTCTTGTACTGTATGTACTACTTCCTCCTGTCCTTCCCTTCTTTAATTTCTCCACTTATTTGGACTTTAATTCTGACCACCACCAAGTGGTGGTCCAAAAGTTCACTCCCCCAACCTCTATATACTCTTGCATCCATTATACACCTTCTCATCCTTTCATCCACATACACATAATCAATCATTGCCTTATGTTCATTCAGTTCACCACCCACCCTTCTCATCACACGCCATGTGTACCTGTGGATCATTTTGTGCCTGAAGAGGGTATTAGCTATCACCAACCCCCTCCCAGCACAAATCTCCACTAAAGCACTGCCATTCTCATCCATCTCTGCAGGCACACCCCACTCAACCAACTACTCCATCCACCTTCCCATTCCCCACTTTTCCATTCATATCTCCAATCAAAAACACTCTCATTCCTTTCAAACTTTTCCATGCATGCTTCCACATATGGAGTCACATGGAGAGACAGACTGACAAATGAGGAAGTGAAGAAGCATTGTGGTGTTGATGTGGATATGACAGGAAGCGTTCAGAGAAACACACTGAGGTGGTTTGGCCATGTGGAGAGGATGGAGAGTGAGAGACTGATGAGGAAATACTCAGTGTGCACTTGAAACAAAGTTATACTCTGGCACACTGAGCGACAAATTAGTTTCAGTGGGCCCCCAGATACCGGTGGGCCCTAGGCCAATGGCCTACTGGTAAATCCGGCCTTGTTTCTGGGCATATTATCATCCTTTATCCTTTTTACTTTGTTCATACTCCAATACTCCCCCCTTCTTTACCACTTTCATTTCTTTTGGTATTGGATACATTTTCTTGAGGATATTCTTCATGCCTCATTTTTCTTCTTCACCTATTATCAATATCATCACGCCTCTTCTTTTCACCCAAAGGTGAGGTTAGGAAGGGCCCAGGAAGCAGGACAAAAGAAAAACATAACAAAGGGAGAACTAATCAACAGAATGTCAAATTAATTGAGTATTCAATCAATCATTCATCATTCATGCCCCTGGAATATTGACTCCACCTCACATGCATAACCATCCACACATATGAAATTCATATTACCTATCAAAAAGAATCAATCAATCCCATCTTCTGCCCCTCTCCCGGTGACGACTCAAGCTGCCTGGAATCACTACCTGACTCTCTTCTTCTTCATTTCTGCAACATTCGCAGCTTTCCTCTAACTTTCGCTCTGTTGAGCACCACCTCTCCTTCTCTAAACCTCACCTTCTTTTTCTAACTGAGACTTAGCTGTCCGAGGCAACTGACAGCAAACACTTTTCTGTATCCTCCTACTTTCTCTATACTCATTTCAAAGCCAAAGGTGGATGTTGCGTATATGTACGCAACGACCTATCTTGTTCTCGTGTTCCTGAACTCGATTCTTCTGAATTCTCTACACTCTGGCTCCAGCTTTCCTGTCATTCTCTGACTAAATATATCTGCGCTGTTTACTTATCTCCTAATTCTACTGACTATCAAAAATTCTTTGACTATCTTACTTCTACGATGGAACACATTCTATCCATTTCTCCTTTCTCCAAAATCTCCATTTCAATGTTCACCACCACCTTTGGCTCTCCTCTCCTTTCACTGATCCACCTGGTGAACCTGCTTACACCTATTCTATCCTTAATGACCTAGAGCAGCTTGTACAGCATCCTACCCTGACCGCCTTGGAGAGAGCTCCAACATACTTGACCTCTTCCTTACCACTAATCCTTCTGCTTACACTATTAATCATTTCTCTCCATTGGGCTCCTCCGATCACAACCTTATCACCTTAACCTGTCCTATCACTCCGGTATGGCCTGTGGACCCTCCAAAGAAACGTCGTCTGTGGCACTTTGGACCTGTAGATTGGGAGGCCCTCAGGCAGTACTTCTTTCACTTTCCCTGGAATGATTATTGCTTCCATGGCCGGGAGCCATCTGAGTGTGCCTTGCGCATTACGGTGGTTATTCTCTCGGGGATGGAAGCATACAGTCCTTTCTCATATCCTCTGGCTAATGAAAGAAAACCTTGGTTAAATCACGCTTGTTCTACTGCTAAGCGCAACAAGGAGAGGGCCTATAAAGGTACCAGAGCCAACCCACCCCTGAATCACATCTTTATACGTTCCCGGAATCATGCTAAGTCTGTTCTTCGCTCTGCTAAAAATAATTTCATCCGTACTAAATGCTCTCAACTCTCCAACTCGAATTCTTCCCGCTCCTTCTGGCACCTTGCCAAAAACCTTTCTGACAACTTTACCTCATCATCCTTCCCTCCTCTTCTCCACTCTGATAGCTCTGTAGCTATTTCTTCTACTGATAAAGCAGATCTCTTCACTCAGACTCTCTCCTCCAATTCCACCTTAGACAATTCCAGTGCTCTTCCTCCATCACTTCCCCCCTCTGACTTCCTCATGGCTGACATTAAAATTTCTTCAGCTGACGTATTTTCTGCCATCACAGGCCTCAATACTAATAAGGCATATGGGCCTAATGGAGTCCCTCCTGTTGTCCTCAAGAACTGTGCTTCTGTGCTTACACCCTGTCTAGGCAAGCTCTTTCGCCTTTGTCTATCAACGTGTACCATTCCTTCTTGCTGGAAGTTTGCTCTCATTCAGCCAGTCCCAAAGAAGGGTGATCATTTCCAACCCTCTAACTATCGTCCAATTGCTTTAACATCCTGTATCTCAAAAGTTTTTGAGTCAGTTCTTAATAGAAAAATTTTAAAGCATCTTTCCTGTCACAACCTTCTTTCTGATCATCAGTATGGGTTCTGTCAGGGATGCTTCACTGGCGATCTTCTCACCTACCTTTCAGACTCCTGGTCATCCTCCTTTTGGGACTTTGGCAAAAGCTTTGCCATTACACTTGACATATCAAAGGCTTTTGATCAAGTCTGGCATAAATCTTTAATTTCCAAACTGCCCTCTTATGGTTTCTATCCTTCTATCTGTGCCTTCATCTCTAGCTTCCTTTCTGGTCGTTCTATAGCCGCTGTTGTAGATGGCCATCGTTCTTCTCCTAGATCTATCAACAGTGGTGTTCCTCAGGGCTCTGTCCTATCACCAACTCTCTTCCATTTATTCATCAATGACCTTCTAAGCTGTACATCTAACCCTATACACTCTTATGCTGATGACTCCACCCTTCACCTTTAAATTTGGTTGCCGCAACGTCCATCACAGCAGTTACTTCAACAAACAAGGGATGAGGCTATGGCACACCTAATGTCTGACTTGGCTCGTATCTCTGACTGGGGTAAAAATTATCTGGTTGTTTTTAATGCATCAAAGACTCAGTTTTTACACCTATCAACCCAACAAAATCTTCCACAGGTATACCCACTATTGTTTAATAATATTCAGCTTAATCCTGCAACATCCTTGAACATGCTTGGGGTTTCATTTACTCGGGACTTATCTTGGAAAGATCATATTACATCTCTTGAGGTGGGGGCGCTCACCATCCACCCACTCGATGTAGTGCTGCTCTCGGGTGTCTGCCCTTTCCTCTCCATCCTTCTTTCCTTCCATTCTGTTCTGTCTTTCTTTCCTTCATTCTTTCCTTGTCTTTCTGCCTATGGGTGACTTTACACTCCCTCTTCTGTCTTTCTTTCCTTCATTCTTTCCTCTTCCTTCAGCCTGTGGGTGACTCTACACTGAGTGACATGCCAAATGGTTTCATGTACACCAGGAAAGCATTTAGTACGCTGGATGGTAACCATATACAGTAACCAGATTTTGGCCCCTGGTGGTTTAGTGGGTAATTATTGCGCTCCAATCGGATTGAGCTGGTGAAGGTTTGTATCCAAGGGGCAGTTGGGGTTGATTGCTCGTGTAATGCCACTCAGGGATGAGTGAGGCTGGTCACTCTCATCTTAAATGTCGGGACCAACTGCCTAGCCCTGGGCTCCTATGCTCCTCATGGGGCAATGTAGGATTGGATGATGGATGGATGGATGGTAAAATCTGCTTCCAAGAGATTACGTGTGCTAAGCTGACTCCGTTCCTTCTTTACCCCTGCACAATTGTTGACTCCATACAGGGGTTTTATCCGCCCCTGTATGGAATATAACTCTCATGTGTGGGGAGGCTCCCCACATACAGCTCTTCTCAATAGGGTGAAGTCAAAGGCTTTTCATCTCATTAACTCTCCTCCTCTTACCGACTCCCTTCAACCTCTGTCTCTTCCCCGCAATGTTGCATCTTTATTTCTTTTCTATCACTACATCAATGGTTGCTGCTCCTCTGAACTGTCTGCATGCATTCCTCCACCTCTACGACGGGCGCGTAGCACCCGTCTAGCAGCAAACTCTCATCCCTTTTCTGTCCAACTCTCTAATGTAAGAGTTAACCGTTACTCCTAGTCCTTCATTTATGCGACAGGTCAACTCTGGAACTGTCTCCCTTTGTCTGTATTTCCTGCTTCCTATGATCTCCTGTCTTTCAAACACAGAGTGTCCAGGTATCTCGAAATGATCGGATCTTGAATTTGGCTCTCTCTTGTATTTTGTTTTTCTCTTGGAAGGAACAACAATTGCGGGCTCATGGCCTTTGGTTCCTTCTTCCTCACATTAAAAAAAAAAAAAAAATGACTTACAGGTTAAATAAAGGGTGCCAATCCCTTCTTGTCATGTGCTCTTTCATATGAAACACATCCAACCAATCTGAAGCCTTGCAGTTCCCTAGGCTTCTAATCCTCCATAGCCTGCCTTTTCACACACTCATATACCATATCTATCTACCTTCTTTTGGGCCTACCATGTCCCCTCCCACCTTAAATCATCCACATATATCCTGTTCATCACCCAATTTGTAAACTAAACTCAAACTTCGATTTAAGAGACCTCCATTTATGGGATTTCAGATTTACGGGACTCCATATTCTACCTGACAAACAGACAGGACCATTCAAAATGTCCGCTGCCTGAAATATTAGTATAATCTTTATACAGTACATGTAAAATAATTTCCTAATCATATAAATAAGTAAGATAAGTGAAACAATCATTGTATTTCTTAATACAACTGTCTTCATGTGTGGTAAAACACTGGACACTTTCAAGTAAAGTACAAGTTGGTTCCCCATTTAGTCCCTTAAATCGAGATTTGAGTTATCTATATATCTATCTACTGCCAGACGTATTAATCCCATAAGGGGTGGCCACACACAAATCGTCTCCATGTCACCCTGTCCTCCGCCATTTCACTGCCTTGCTCCAAGTCATACACCCCTCTCTCATATACCTCTCCACTCCATCCCTCCATCTCATCCTTGGCCTCCCCCTCCCTCTCCTCCCCCACCACCTCACTCACATACACTCTCCTCATCAGTCTCTCACTCTCCATCCTCTCCACATGGCCAAACCACTTCAGTGTGTCTCTCCTAACACTTCCTATCATATCCACATCGACACCACAATGCTCCTTCACTTCCTCATTTGTCAGCCTGTCTCTCCATGTGACTCCACATGCTCCTGTCAAATAACTCTTTCCACTGCTCTCACTCTTGACTTCTGTCCCTAAAACAAGGTCCAAGTTTCATTTCCATATGTTAGAGCTGGTACCACGATACTGTCATGTAGTAAGTTTTTCACTTCCGTGCTCACTTCCCTGTTTCTTATCACTGCTTTTAATGAACCAGCAACCTTTCTTCCTTGTTGTATCCTTTCAAGCACTTCACTCTCTAAACTTCCATCTTTACTCATCACACTATCCAAGTACTTAAATGCACCCACATTTTCCACTTCCTCCTCACCCAACCTCACTGTACATTCACTGACTTCACTTCTCTCGAAGACCATAACTTTACTCTTCCTTACATTTACCTTTAGATTCCATTTCTTACACACACTTCCAAACACATCCACCATGCCTTGCAGCTCCCCTTCGTCTTCACTTAACAACATAGTATCATCTGCAAACATCAGTATAGGGAGTTTCCAAACACTACCCTCGCTCATTAGAGCCGCTCTAAATCCACTACCCTACCTTGTATCTTTTTTATAATCCCATTCATATACAGACTGAACGACCATGGAGACATGACACATACCTGTTTCAATCCAACCTTCAAATAGGAAAATTCACTCAGTTCACTATCCACACTCATTGCAGCCTTAGCACCCTCATACATACTCTTCACAGCATTCAACAACTTCCCATCTACTCCATATATTCTAAATACTTTCCACAAACCTTGTCTATCCACCCTGTCATATGCTTTCTCCAAATCCATGAAGGCCATATACAACTTCTTTCCCTTCTCTAGAAACTTTTCCACTAAAGATCTAAGAATGAATATCTAATCTATACAACCTCTTCCCTCCTAAAACCTCCCTGTTCTTCTCCAACTAATTCCTCTGCTACTTCCCTAACTCTGTCAATAAGTATCTGACAATATACTTTTCCTACTACACTAAGAAGACAAACGCCCCTATGATTACCATACACTTCTTTCTCCCCTTTCCCATTGTAAAGGGGAATAATTATACCTGACTTCCAATCCTCCAGGATTCTACCTTCCTCCAAGGCCAATTTGCACATCTTCCACATCCATTCTACTACTATCTCTTCCCCAAGCTTCAGTATTTCACCACACACTCCATCAATTCCTGGGGCTTTCCCCATTTTGACTTTCTTCATTGCTTCCACATTCTCTCCATATGACCATACCATCACTGTGTAGTATTCATTATTTCCTTATCGATTATTTTTTCAACTGCTTTTATCATACCTTTCATCATGTCATCCATATTTCCCCTGTATATTTCTCTTAATTCAATTTTAAATTTCCTCATATTTTGTTTACGATTAACTAACAGATTTTAGACATTTTACCTCCAGATTATTTTTATCTTACTGTATGTCTCATTAATTCTCCTCTTATTACTGGCTCCCTTCAACCTCTGTCTCTTGGCCTCACTGTTGCATCTTTATCTCTTTTCTATCGCTGCTTCAACGGGTACTGCTCCTCTGAACTGTCTGCTTGCATCCCTCCACCACTACGGCAGGAACGTAGCACCAGTCTAGCAACAATCTCTCATCCCTTTTCTGTCCAACTCTCTCATGCAAGCGTTAACCACTACTCCCATTCCATCATGTATGCAACAGGTCAACTCTCGAACTTGTCTCCCTCTGTCTGTTTTTCCTACTGCCTATGATCTCCAGTCTTTCAAACGCAGTGCATCCAGGCATCTCAAAATGAATGGATCTTGATTCTGGCTCTTTATTGTCTTGTTTTTGTTTTTTCTTTAAGGGGACAGTTTGTAGGTCCCTGGCCTTTGGCTCCTCCTTCCTTGCATTTAAAAAAAAAAAAAAAAAAAAAAAAAAAAAAATCACTTCTTTCACCATTTAATTTCATTTATAAAGGCTCCAACATGCTTGCATGCATCAGCCTTGGTCACCTAGTGGTGGCTATCCATGAGCTCTGGCAGCCTCCCTATTCAGTCCTTTACCCCTGTGGTCACACTTTATGGTTTGTCCTAGGTCTTTTTCGGTCTGCCTCGTGCGACCCTACCCTCGATGTTCACACTCCTCACTTTCTGCACCCAACTGTCATCCCCAATCCTCTTCACATGCTCAAACCAAGTTAATCTATCTCTTCGTCAAGTCTCCCTGCTCATCACGTTCGGTGTGGCCATACCCTAACGCATGCCACACACAAAGATCCCTTAGCACAGAGCGAGAGCCCTCAAAATGTCAGGAAAGACAACAGCTCCCTGAACTTCTTCCAACCACTCCTCACTCTAACCAGAGAGCTAGATTCAGCCCCACCTCCAGCACATAACATGACTTCCAAGTAACAAGGCTCTTCCACACACTCCACAGACTCACCAGCAAGATCAATTCTATCACACCTGACAATCTCCACTTATGCTCCCCGACACATTGCACACATGAAATCAGCATTATCTTGGAGTTTACCTCTAATACATCTCTTATGCACCCACTTATCACAAACACTGCACAAGATGGAAGTACTTCCCTCATCCATGTGAAAAACCACACACTGCCACTCTCCCTTTTCTTTGACAGTACTGCCACCAACTCTAGATACCATCACCTTTGTTTTATCTGGATTTACCCTCAAACCCTTGTGCCCCATACAATCTCTCCACTTCCTCAACCTCTCCTCTGCCTCCCTTTCATTCTCTGCAATCAACACCAAATCATTGGCATACAACACCTCCCACAGGAGTCCATTTCTGAAGAAACATGGCATGCTTCCAGTACAATGATACACAATAAGAGGCTCAAGACTGACCCCTGATGCACACCAACATTCACAAAAAACTCAAACTCAAATCTCCATTCAGTGTCACCCGGGTGCAAGCAACCACATACATAACCATAACCACTATAACCAGCCATTCCTCGATCCCAAGCTCTCACATTACCCACTTCACCATCTCCCTAGGAACTCTGTCAAGAGCCTTCTCCAGATCAACAAAAACAAAGTACAGTACAGATCCCGGTATTATTTTACAAGTGCACAGGGATTTGGAATCTCAATTTTACTCTTACAGATATCTAAATCTCACCATTGCGAACATTTTGAACCCTAGAAACAACTTCCGCAAATGAATATTAACGCGAAAAAAGATTTTTGAAAATTTTCCGAAAAATTACTCTCTACATAGTCTGGCGATACATGAGACCCATCACGGCTCGTGCCTAATGCATTGTGGTCCTGTCTCGCGTGTGTCTACCATCACGTCACGGTTCACGTGACTTATGGGTGGGGCTAAAGCATGTGTCTACTGTTACGTCACGCGCTATCTGCTCATGCGTGAAGTTCAAACTGATACAACCGGCGCGCAAATTTGAATTTCAGATACGCTAGGGTCCCGCAGGATTTGAAAGTCAGTTTGTCTCCAGCCACGACCTGTGAAGCCTGCAAAATTACCGTAAGTACTTCAGGAGCTGTAAACTGGTGAGTAAAGGCATTATTTCGTATTTACACCCGGTTAGGTTAGGTTAGATGAGGTTTGGTTAATGTCAGGGGGGGTCTGGGGGGCGAAGCCCCCCAGTTAGAAAGCACAGCCAGGGCTGGGGGGTCTGGGGGGCGAAGCCCCCCAATTAGCAAACACGGACTCCCTAAGGAGCTTAAAATTCCATATTTCCGAAGGATTTTAGTGTTTTCGGTTTGAATTTAATAACAGTTTCAGTCGGAAATCACTCGTTTTTGCGCGTTTTTCCCCCAACCAAATCCCCGCTTTCCCACAGGTCCCCCACTGTTCTTGGCACGGAAAAATAGAATTTTATGGCTTAGCTTAGTTTAGCTTAGGAGATAATGGTTTGCTGGTGACAGCGGGCAGGCGACTGTTGGTGCAAGGCGGGGGGGGAGTAGGCCAGACGGCCCGGCGCACAGCAGCCTGGCTGGTGAAACCAATGTATTTCTGATGATTTTTGATGTGCTGTGAATTACTCAGACCTTCATTTCTATCTCAGATCAATATATTATGTGATTTCACCCACCCAAAAACCCCGGGTTCGCCCATCTCCCCCATTCTTGTGGGGGGAAGGGGGGGTGGGGGATATCTTGAAATATACTGATTTGCAGCAGAAATGAAGGTCAGATTCATTCAAAACACATCAAAAACTATCAGAAATACCTTGGTTTCACCAAAAAAGACGTCCCTGTGCACTTGTAAAAAATTACCCAGATCCCTTTTCTTTCCTAAACAGTAGGGCCTTGCATCTGGCTTTTTTTTTATCTGGCGGTTTTGCATCTGGCAACAGGTTAAAACTTTCCAAAGCCTCGCATCTGGCGGGAGCTCACCAGGCAAAATTCCATGCGGATCCAGCTTGGCACTTGACGGCTATCTTGTGATGACGACAGTGTGTACGCCACCACCACAAAGACCACAGCTACCACCATGCCTGACTAGTTTTTATGCCCGTGTCTAGCATTTAGCTGTGTTCAGTCAGAACTTGTTACAACAGTATGATGGCGATCTTTGGATAAAAGTACAACAATATGTAAAACAAGATAACTTTTGGGTGACAAAAGACTCCTGTTAATTTTTCCCCATTTAAAGTTTTCCCCAGATCTGGCAGTTTCGCATCTGCTGTGATTTTTTTAGACTACTGTATTTGCCAGATGAGAAGCCTCACTGTATATTTTTCCTGAAGCTGTCGAACAATGAATATGGCATCAGTGGTCCCTTTGCCTGGCATAAACCCAGAATGTATCTCATCAAAATTCACTCTTTCTCTAACCATACCTTCTAGAACTCTCTCCATTACCTTCACTACTTGGTCCAAAAGTTTTATTCCTCTATAACTCCCTCTTTCCAGGACATCACCCTTCCCCTGGTACACATCTACCATCACACTCTTTAGCCAATCATCTGGGAAAACACACTCATACAAAATTGCAATTATCAAATCAGTAACTAACCCCTCTCCTATATCTCCTGATGCATTCAGCATTACAGCAGTCATAAATCTAAACAGATGTGACCCATATGGGTTTGAATCTGAGGGTGGATGGAAGCCTACTGTTCAAATAATGCCACTCAGGGATAAGTGAGTGACCACTCTCACTTTACATGTTTGGCCTGACAAGTTTGGCCATGGGCAATTAAGGAGTCATGATGCATGTTCTTTGGATTTAGCAAAAATGATGAAAAGCTTTTAGATCTAAAGAATACACATGCGAGACATGGCATACTTGTGTTGGAGTGTGTTCTGTGATGGCCTGGGTTGTCCGCCAAAGCTGATCGATGATGCTGATTATGCAGCTCAGTGTTTCTGTCCCTTCTTCACTTAGCAGACCATTCCCTGTAAACACACAATAACATACAGTGATAATGTACAATAATCATGGAGGTGCTCACCATCCACTCACTCGATGTAGTGTTGCTCTCAGGTGTCTGCCCTTTCCTCTCCTCCATCCTTCTTTCCTTCCATCCTCTTCTGTTGTTCTTTCCTTGTCCTTCTGCCTACGGTGACTTTACACTCACTCTTCTGTCTTTCTTTCCTTCATTTTTTCCTCTTCCTTCTGCCTGTGGGTGATTTTACACTGAGTGACATGCCAAATGGTTTCCTGTACACCAGGAAACCATTTACTATGCTGGGTGGTAACCATATAACCAAATTTTGGCGCCTGGTGGTTTAGTAGGCAATTACAGCGCTCCACTCGGATTGAGCCAGTGAAGGTTTATATCCAAGAGATGGTTAGGGCTTATTGCTCATGTAATGCCACTCAGGGATGAGTAAGGCTGGTCATCCTTATCTTAAATGTCAGAAGCAACTTGCTTAGCCCCGGGCTCCAACACTTCTCATGTGGCAGTGTAGGATTGGGAAAAAAAATAAATAAATAAAAGGATCTCCTGTCTGATATATAGTAAACTCTCAATTATCCAGCACTGCAATATCTGCTGCTTTTTGCCGGGCTCAGTTAGAGCAATATCAGGCAAAATTATGCAACATTTGGCACCTAAACGGGAAGCGACTAGCGGTTCTATGCAATAACCTGCAGTAAGACGTACTATCTGGCTCAGACGTGGTAGCAAACCACCACCCAGGAAAAACCCACAACGAGCCAGACAATCAGAATGCACTGCGGGAGCGGTCCACCCAGCACATCGAGCCTGCTGTTGCTCCTCATTCTCTCCCATGGAGCTCGTATAGTGAAGACATATTCCGCTCTTATGACCATGTGGTGGCAAAACCCTAGCGATATGACTTATTCTGTGGTCTCCCAATCCTCACTCACTGTTGTTGCAATGCTTGTGGCCTCTCAGTGCTTCATGTCCTACTGCTCTATTGTCCATCCATTTATCCATCATCTAACCCTACATTGCCCCATGAGGAGCGTAGGAGCCCAGGGCTAGGAAAGTTGGTCCTGGCATTTAATTTGAGAGTGACCAGCCTCACTCATCCCTCAGTGGCATTATGTGAGCAATAAACCCCAACCACCCCTTGGATATAAACCTTCACCAGCTCAATCCAATTGGAGCACCTTTATTACCCACTCAACCACCAGGAGCCAAAATTTGGTTATATGGTTACCACCCAGCATAGTAAATAGTTTCCTGGTGTACATGAAATCATTTGGCTTGTCACTCAGTGTAGAGTCACCCACAGGCAGAAAGAAGAGGAAAGAATGAAGGAAAGAAAGACAGTAGAGGGAGTGTAGTCACCTGTAGGCAGAAGGATGAGGAAGGAATGAAGGAGAGGATCTGAAATTATTGTACACGTAATTACTGCCATTAGACCACACCGTATTAAGAGCACTGTACTGTGGTGCATGGAGTACAATTCTACCCTCCACTGCTGCCAAGACTAGGTGAGAACAAAGTAAAATATGTACTGTATGACTGTACTGTATAAATACTGAACTGTATGTTATGATTAAGGCCCCCTGCACACGGGCCACATTTCAGTGGACGGTGGCTGTTACTTTTTTGTGGCGAGAAATAAAATGCACGTTTCTGTGGAAGCCCGCACACGAGCCAGTTTTAGTGGCAGCCGCAAAAAAATGGTAACCAGGTCCATTTTACACGCCACGCCACGGTGGCTTGCCACTGGTGAAAGATGATAGGTGCCATTAATTCAAATGGCAGACCGAACACAGGCCACTTTGCGGTTGCACTGGCAGACGGACTGGCATTGTTGATAGTCCATTCCCTACCCAGGGTCATATGTCTACCCCAGGTCCTCTCCCTAACCAAGGCCATCTTCCTTCCCAGGGTTACATGTGTACACAAGATCATTTCCATAATAAAAGTTACACCACACTACAAAGTCGTTCAGAGCTTGAAGTTCACGAAAACCTACAGTTTGTGCCAGGTAACGTTATCAATGTGTCTTCCCCAGTGCCAGACACAATGTCAGGTATTCCAAGCGAAGCTGAACAGTCTGAGATTTTCATTTATATATTTTGATTATTGGTAGAATGTTGGTGGATTTTTCCTAGCAGTGACAAAGTTGCATATTTTCTTAATATTATTATGTTTGCCAATAGGTTTCATCATTTTCAGAAAACCAAAACATTATGCTATCTCTGAAACGTATTTGTGTTATACGGTATATTTCAGTGTAAGATCTTTAAACTTGCAAATTCAATTATTTTATTTATATTATGAAATGTGATTAATTTACTCACAATTTTTCTCAATAAAATTCTTGCACAACATGTATGTCTAACTATTTATCTATTGCAAGACGCCTCAGTCCCATACGGGGTGCCCTCAAATAAATCGCCTCCACGTCACCCTGTCCCCTGCCATTTCACTGCTCTGCTCCCAATTCACACCCTCCTCACTCATATACCTCTCCACTCCATCCCTCCATCTCATCCTTGGCCTTCCCATCCCTCTCTCCCCCTCCACCTCAATCACATACACTCTACTCGTCAGTCTCTCATTCTTCATCCTCTCCACACGGCCAAACTACCTCAATGTGTTTCTCGTAACACTTCCTACCACATCCACATCCATACCACAATGCTCCTTCACTTCCTCATTTGTCAGTCTGTCTCTCCATGTGACTCCACAGGCTCCTCTCAAATAACTATTCCCACTGCTCTCATTCTTGACTAGTGCCCCTCCTACAACGTTCAAGCTTCACTTCCATACATTAGAGTTGGTATCATAATAGTGTCATGTAATAACTCTGTCACTTCCATGCTCACTTCCCAGTTTCTTATCACTGCCTTCAAGGAATCAGCAACCTTTCTTCCGTGTTGTACACTTTCATGCACTTCACCCTCCAAACCTCCATCCTTACTCATCACACTACCCAAGTACTTAAATGTACTCACATTTTCCATTTTCTCATCATCCAGCCTCACTGAACATTCACTGACTTCATTTCTCTCAAAGACCATAACTTTACTCTTCCCTACATTCACCTTTAAATTCCATTTCTTAAACACTCTCCCACACTCATCCACCAAGCCTTGCAGCTACCCTTCGTCTTCACTTAACAACACAGTATCATCTGCAAACAACAATACAGGGAGTTTCCAATCACTGCCCTCTCTCACTAGGGCCACTCCAACATCCACTGCCATATGCCTTGTATCTCTTTTATAACCCCATCAATATACATACTGAACAACCATGGAGACATGACACATCCATGTTTCAATCCTGCCTTCAAACAGAAAAATTCACTCAGTTCACTATCCACACGCACTGCAGCCTTAGCACCATCATACATACTCTTCACAGCATTCAACAACTTCCCATCTGCTCCATATATTCTTAATACTTTCCACAATCCTTGTCTATCCACCCTGTCATAAGCTTTCTCCAAATCCATGAAAGCCACATACAACTTCTTTCCCTTATCTAGGAACTTTTCCACTAAAGGTCTAAGAACGAATATCTGATCAGCACAACCACTTCCCTTCCTAAAACCTTCCTGTTCTTCTCCAACTAATTCCTCTGTTACTTTCCTAACTCTGTCAATAAGTATCCTACTATATACTTTTCCTATTACACTAAGAAGGCAAATGCCCCTATGATTACTACACACTTCTTTTTATCCATTTCCTTTGTACAGGGGAATAATTATACCTGACCTGCAATCCTCCGGGACTCTGCCTTCCTCCCGGGCCAATCTGCACATCACCCACACCCATTCTACTACTATCTATCCCCCATACTTCAGCATTTCACGACACACTCCATCAATTGCTGGGGCTTTCCTCATTTTAACTTTCTTCAATGCTTCCACAACTTCCATCCTACTGATTTCTTCCTCTCTTCTCACATCCTTCCGTCTCCCAGCCATTCCCCAGCCACTTATACTTCCATTACTTTAACTCTCTATGTTCAACAATTCCTTAAAATATTCTCTTCATCTGCTCACTTTTTCTCCCTTCTCCACTAGTAATCTACCATTTTTATCTTTCACTCCCAAGCTAACTTCTTTGGCACCCTGTCTAACCTTTTTACCTCTTTCCAGAACATTTTCTTACATTCCCTCCACTTTACACTCAAGTTCCTTTCAGAATCCTCATCTTCTCTCTTCTTACTCTCTCTTACTAATCTTTTCATCCCTCTCTTCCTCTCTAAATATAACTCTCTCTTCCCTCTTTCAACTTCTTCCACACCTCTTTCTCATCCTTCTACTATATGCTTTCTTCTTTTCTGCCAAAGCCTCTCTCACCTCTTCAGTCCACCATGCTGTTCCCTGCACCCCCTTTTGTCTTCTCTTCACCCCACACACCACCTCACATGCTGCACAGATTTATTCTGTGAATATCTTGCACACACCTTCCATGTCCCCCATTTGCTCCAATCTACATTTCCCCAATCGCTCCTCCACTTCTCTCGTATATTTTGCCTTTTTTCCATCCTCTTGTAACTTTTTCACTCTCCTTGTATGTATTACTTTCTCCTGCCCTTCCAATCTTTCATTTCTCCATTTTATTTGGACTTTAATTCTGACCACCACCAAGCGGTGGTCCGAAAGTCCACTCCCCCAACCTCTATATACTCTTGAAATCCATTATACACCTTCTCATCCTTTCATTCACACACATAATCAATCACTGCGTTTCGTTTATTCAATTCACCAACCACCCTTCTCATCACTCGCCATGTGTACCTGTGGATCATTTTCAGCCTGAAGAGGGTATCAGCTATCACCAACTCCCTCCCGGCACAAAGGTCCACTAAAGCACTGCCATTCTCATCCATCTCTGCATGCACACCCCACTCACCAACTACTCCATCCACCTTCACATTCCCTACTTTTTCATTCATATCTCCAATAAAAATCACTCTCATTCCTTTCAAACTTTTCCATGCACACTTCCACATTTGACCAGAACTCTTCGCTCACTCTGGTTGCATGATCTTGCGTTGGTACACACACGCAAACAGTCGCCCACATTTGTAGTCCAACTTTCAATTTTACCCACACAATCCTCGATCCAACTGATCCATACTCTCTTATATTCTCCTTCCATCTGTTACTCACAATGATACACACTCCTTCTTTTGCCCTCTCATTCTCACCTACTCCTGCGCATGTACCCCATCCATACTCCCATTCTCTCACACTTTCACCTCTCCACTTAGTTTCCGTTAACCCACATACATCCACTTTTGCACTCTCAAGCACCTGGACAATCTCGGTTTCACCTCATCATTTGCACCCCTTTCATTCCAAGTCACCAACTGTATCGTGTACTTTGTTCGGTCCTTAGTCATCACCTTTTGGTCTGTTACAAACCATGACAGTCAATTACAACACATGGCAATGTCAACATAACATTTCGTGGTCTGACTGTAAAGTGCCATATTCTCCATGAAACAATGATTTGGCCAAGCCATCACCTTGTAATCTATTCCTCCCGATGTAGCTCGCTGTCATCCACCAAAGTCCACCATCCCCTACCCCATTACCCCTCTCCTCTTGCCCCCAGTTCAACCTCTATTGCCCCCTTCCTCATTTACCTTCCACCTCCTGTCTCCCAGGTCCTCCACCCCCACCCTGCCGCCTCCTGTGATACCACCTCCTGTATGTAGTGAACTTGCTTTGATTTCAGAGGTCTGTCAACGTCAGGTTCATGGTAGGGAGGATGAGCGTTACGATAATTTTCTCTTCGCTGATAGTTGTGGGGATGCTGATAACTCTGACTTAAATAATGAATTGTTAACTGTTGCATGGTTCATGACTCGAAACTAAACTACTCATGAAATCCATGTCATTCATAATACCTGCCATTAAGTAAAGGATGTACTGTGACGATTTTATAAACTTGCCATAATCATGACATGATATTATCAATATATTTTCTGGCGGAATACTGCTTATAGATTACCACCGACAACTGCATACAACGGAAAGAATCACCGCAATCGGTTCATCCTGGAGACCGAATGAAACCTGGTGAAGTTCCACACCTATCAGTGTTACCAGATGTGGAGAGCAGTTCACCACCTCGCTGGTGGATGGGGTGTTTCTGTTTGATATCTCTGCAACTGTACGTAGGCTGTATTGTCCTCACTTCAGTCGGGATAGGCCAGTCCTGCAGTGGACACTCAAATGGCTCATGATGATGATGATGATGACAATACAGTAAAACCTCACTATATCGGACTAATTGGGACCCAAGCCAGTCCGAAAAAAGCGAAAGTCTGAAAAAAGCGACATCAGGACTCCCCCTGGGACTTCCTCCTCCTTTTGTTATGCAAAGAGGCTTGCTTGTCATTCATGCATTTATTCTCTCTCTCTCTCTCTCTCTCTGTCTCCCAGCACTAGGCACTTCTATTGTACTTCACAAATTTTTGTCTTCATCGTCACCTTCATCTTCACCTTCCCATTCATTTTAACCTTCACTTTCAGTTCACTCTGACATTCACATTCACTTTCATATTCTTTTCCATGCTCACTTCACATTCACCTTCACCTTCACACTCACTTTCATTATCACTCATTTTGAATTTCCCTTTCACCTTCACTTGCAACCTTACTTTCTCATTTTCATTTACCTTTACAATTATTCACTCATCTTCACTTTTGCCCTCCCTTCTTTTACTAGCACATTCAACTCCACCTTCACTCACATCTTCACCTTCACGTTCACTTTGTCTTTCACCTTCACATTCACTTTCACCTTCACCTTCACTTTCAACTTTTCTTTCACCTTCACTTTTACATTAATTTTCACCTTGATCTTTACTTTCACCATCATCTTTTAAATTCATTTTCACCTTCACTTTCACCTTCACTCTCGACTTCACCTTCACCTTCACTTTCACATTCACATTTACCTTCACCTTCACTTTCACATTCACATTTACCTTCACCTTCATTTTCACCCTCACTTTCACCTTCCATCTTCACCTTCACTTTCACTTTTGACTTCACTTTCACCTTCACTTTTACTTTCAACTTCCACCTTCACTTTCACTTTTGACTTCACTTGCACTCTTGCCTTCACTTTTACTTTCACCTTCACTTTCACTTTCACACTACCTTCACTTTCACCTTCACAATGCCTTCACTAACCTTCACTTTTTCATTCACTTTCACCTCTCTCTCCCGGAGACAGAGAGAAAGGGAGGAATTATAGAAGGAGAGAGACAGGAGGGACCAAGGTTATGCCTATCTTCCTCATTTGTTTATGCCAAGGGGATGCCACTTGTCATTTCTGTATTTATTCTCTCTCTCTCTCTCTCTCTCTCTCTCTGCTGACTTTGACATATCATATTCACTTGTGTGCTCTCTTTCACCCTCACTTTTACACTCATTTTCACAGTTATTTTCATTTTCATTTTACCTTTCTCTCTCTCTCTCTCTCTCTCTCTCTCTCACCGGAGAGGGACAGGGAGGAAGGGAAGGTATGGAGGAGGAGGGAGAGAGGAGGGACCGATGTTATGGTATCTCCTCCGTTTGTTTGTTTATTCATTTATTCCAAGAGAGGACTGCTTCTGGCTTTATTGGACTTTTCCTGACACATACGGTAAGAATTTAGTCCACTTGGCTCCTCGAGTCCAATAAAAGCGAATTCCGCTATACTGAAGTCCGTTATATCGAGGTTTTACTGTATATATATATATATATATACCATATATATATATGATATATATATATATATGTATATTATTTTATTGTAGAGAGAGAGGGGCACGAATTTAAGTTCTTATTACAGTAATCACTCCAATATCCGATGTAATAGAGCCATAGGTAGGTCCGGATATTGGTTCTGTCCGGATATTGGGCCCCAGCTTATGGACTTGTACTTATGGATCCTAACTCAGAGAAACACCTATACAACTCCCTCTGGACATGCATAGCACCTATTTAAGACCCAAATCACACCAATAAGGCACATAAATGACTGAAATAAATGCAAAAGAAACATAAATTGAGGGTTTAGTTGTAGGTTCACACAATAATAAACATTCTGGTGACTGGCTCCTGGACTGGTACTTATGGACCCTAACCTAGCCTAACTCAGAAAAACACCTTCCTACTGCACATGCATAGCTCCTAACACCCTATTCACACCAATAAAGGACATTAAAGAGTGAAATGAGGTAAGTATAGTATGGAAAAAAAGTATAGTATGAAACATTCTTATGTCCGGATAGTGGGGATGTTCGGATATTGGGCGTCCGGATATTAGAGTGATTACTGTAATTAATTTGATTCATGCGTTCGCGCTTGGCTGAACACGAGCCTAGCAGTAGGCAGTCTCTTCCCAGCCAGCTTTAGTAGCGGGTGCTTGTACACTCTCTCTCTCTCCCCAGTCATTTTTCTGCCGAGCTGGCGTTTTCATTTAAGTTTATTTTTATTCTTTTGTTGCTGACTGAGGGAAGTAGTTATTTTATTTTGTTTTTGTAACCGTGTTGTCTTTGGAGGGCCAGTTTGGCTCACCGTGGTCCTCTCGCTGCCTTTGTTAACGTTCCCCAACACACGTACATACACACACACACCCCTAACCCCTACACAGTTAATCCCATCTCTTTGCTCAAGGCTAGTGAGAACCATCGTGAGCTATTAACTGCGTTCCCCCTTGGACACGGGTTAAGTAGAAAGTCGTCACCACCGGAAGTAAGTGGGAGGTGTTCCTGTAGGCTGTCTCGGGCGGTATTACTTCCGGTAGTGGCGATAGTAGGCTAGATCTATAGGTAGGCTGTTCCGTTTTATTATCAAAGTACAGAGTGTTGCGTTCTTAAGTACTTCCGTTGTGCAGTTTTTCTCTAGTTTGCGGAGTGTCAGTGCCGGGGTCTGCGTTATTTTTGCAACGCAGTGGAGGCCGATCATCTAAGGCTGACTTGTTGTCTTTTTGTAATAGCCCCGGGCTGGCGCAAACCGTAACAGTGGCGACCTCGCATCAGGATATCCTAACAGTGCCTTCTTCTTGCTAGGATATCGTTACCTTGGCGTTCTCTGTGCTTTGAGGTGAAGTTGAAGTGTGTGTAGTTTCTCAGTCAGCATTAGTATTTCATTATTTAGTACTGCCATTGATTTGTCGCCATGGAGTCACGCGTGTCTACACCAGATCGCGTACGTGCTGAGTCACCTGTGGATATGGAACAACGAGAGGCACATAGCAAAGGTACTCCCCGTGTGAGCCCTGAGTTTGACTATGGTGCTGAAATGCCTCGTTTCGCTACCCCACTATTACCATCTATGATGCCGCCGAGCCAGTTTAGAGCAGTTCCCCCAGGTATGTCTAGTGCTTTCCCTGAGTTGTTCATTCCACTCCCATATACCCTGGAGCCTTGTCACCGGAGGCTCAGTTGCAGTTGGAGTTGAAAAAGTTGGAGATGGAAATGCAGCGTGCAAAAAGAAGAGAGGGAGATGCAGAGTGAAAAAGAAGAGAGGGAAATGCAGCGTTTAAAAGAATTGAGGGAGATGGAGTTGCAGCGTGAAAAAATGCGATTTGAGCTGGAGAAGACTCGCTTGGAGCTGACTGCTAATAGA
This sequence comes from Coenobita brevimanus, assembly GCF_032717465.1. NCBI lineage: Eukaryota > Metazoa > Arthropoda > Malacostraca > Decapoda > Coenobitidae > Coenobita > Coenobita brevimanus. The sequence goes on along the minus strand of NC_137003.1, from coordinate 36,748,942 downwards.
CCAACTTCAGATACCCAAACCTCAGGCCGTGCAGAGGATAGGGAGAGTTGGTTCTCAAGGAGTCTAAAATTAGTGCCAGCATTTGATGAGTTGAAGTTGACAGAATGGTTTGTCAGGTTTGAAAAGAAGGCTAGGGAGTTTGAGTGGAACAGGCAGCGCTGGGTGGGGTTGGTATCTAATGTGCTGAAGGGAAAAGCTTTGGAAGTGTATAATAGGTTGAGCCCTGAGGATGTAGATGATTATGATGAATTTAAAACAGCCATCCTGAAGGCATATGAACTTAGACCAGAGGCTTATCGGTTGTTGTTCCGTGGTGCTCGGAAAAGGCCTGCTGACACCTATATGGCCTCGCTAGGTATCTGGAGGAGAGGTTAGACGAGTGGTTGCTGAGTGAGAGCGCCACTTCGTATAACGAGGTGCGTGAACTGTTTTTGATGGAACATTTTACCAACATGGCTGACAAAGAAATTGGTGTTAAAATTAGGGAGAAGAGATTTAAGACCGTGAAGGAAGCAGCGACGTGGGCTGATGACCGGGTGTTTGCCTTGCGGAGTATGGGGGGTCAAGTATGCTAATTTTCAGTATTCCAGGGAGAGGACTGTGAGTGGCCCTGCCTGGGACAAATCTCCCGTGAATCAGTCCAAGGGAAGTTCAGAGGAGAAAAAGAATTCAGGGAGAAAGAGCCCTGTATCCAGTTCGAAGCTAGTTTGTTACTTTTGCAAACAGAGTGGGCACATCAAGCCTAACTGTCCTAAGTGGAAGGCCTCCCAAAATGCCAAACCAGTGGCACTAATTGTAGGTTCGAGTCAGGTGAACGAGAGGAGTTGGGAGAGTGGTAACGGTGAGGGAGAAGTCTGTGGAAAGCTGGAGTGCAGCCGGCTGTGCTCGCTGCCAGCTCAGGCTGAAAAGGTTACCCAACATGCTACGCCACCTCCGGATGAACTGCCTCAGAAATCGTCCCTAGACTGGTGTAAACCTTTTATATGTCACGGCACAGTGAAAATTCATGGGATCAGTTATCCAGTTACTGTGGCTCGTGATACCTGTGCACAACAGTCTGTGTGCAGAAACGTGACTGGAGGGCCTGTAAACTCAGGGAAGTATGTGCTGTGTAGAGGCATGAACTCAGATGAATACTATGATTATGTTCATGTGGAACTCGATTGCCCCATTGTTCAGGCTGCAGCTCAAGTAGCTGTTGCTGATGTAATGCCAGTAGAGGGGACTGATTTTCTGCTGGGGAACGACCTGGCTGGGGAGAAAGTATTTCCATCTCTTCCCCCACCAGTTGTTGTGGCAGAGAAGTGTTTTGACGCCCCAGAAATTGGTATTGAAGTTGATGCAGAAGTGGAAGCCATGTTCCCAGTCTGTGCAATTACAAGATCTATGGCACAGGTTGCAGCCCGGGAGGAAGAACTGGTGAAGTCACAGGTTCTTGGGGTCGACTGTGATGAGGCAGGGCCACCAATGGAGGAACCTAGTGAGCAGAGTGTTGCTGTGGTGGGTGAGGAGAGTGGGAATGCGTGCATGGGTGCCGCCCCACTTCCCACTCAGGACACTAGAGATGGTGCTGAGTGTGTCTGTGTGGAGACTGAACCCAGCCCATCGACTGAATTAGGAGAATTTCAGGATGCTGGGGTCGACTGCGAGGATGCAGGACCTCCGTCAAACGCGCCTGAGGAACAGAGTGTCACTGTTGAGGGTAGAGGTGATGATGTCAGTGTGGAGTCTGACATTCCTCCCCCTGTCGAGTGTACTAGAGGTGACGCTGAGATTGATCGCCCTTCGCAATCCAGTGTCCCGACCAGTCCCTTATCTCAGTCCTCAGTAGAGCTGGCGGGTGTTGGGCCAGCAGAATTGAGGGTGAAGCAACAGGAGGATGTAACATTAAAGCCCTTGTTTGCTCGAGTAGGGGAAGAAAGAAGTATGGAGTGTGGTAAGGAGGAGTTCCTGATTAAAGACAATGTTTTACATCGCCGATGGACGCCCACTGGCGCCACGGTGGATGGAGGAGTGGGTGAGTTAGTGCAGGTGATGGTGCCTGTGCAGTATAGGGTGCCGTTAATACAGTTAGCACATGAGGGACCTTTAGCAGGTCACTTGGGAAACAGAAAGACAGTGCAGCGCTTAAGGTATAACTTTTGGTGGCCAAGTATGCCGGGACAAGTTGCTGCGTACATCAAGAGCTGTCACACGTGTCAGATAGTGGGCAAGCCTAATCAAGTTCTTCCTGTGGCCCCTTTGACTCCCATTCCTGCAGTTGAACCTCCGTTTACCCGGGTAATCATTGATATCGTGGGCCCTTTACCTCCTGCTTCTGCTGGAAACAAGTATTTGTTAACCATAATGGATGTTACCACGCGATACCCAGAGGCTATACCAATCAGAAGCATGCAGGCGAAGTCAGTAGTCAAGCAACTTATCCTGTTCTTTACTCATTTTGGCCTGCCCAAGGAGTTGCAGTCAGACCGTGGAGTAAATTTTACATCTAATTTATTTAAGCAGACAATGACAGAGTTGGGCATCAAACACATTTTGTCCAGTGCCTACCATCCGCAGTCACAAGGTGCCCTGGAGAGGCATCATCAGACCTTAAAGACCATGCTGCGCACCTTCTGCTATGATAGTGGAAAGGATTGGGACCTAGCGGTACCCTTTGTTATGTTTGCAGTGAGAGAGGTACCAACTGAGTCGTTAGGGTTTTCACCCAATGAGTTAGTGTTTGGGCACAGAGTTCGTGGTCCCTTGGATGTGGTGCGAGAGGCCTGGAGTAACAACAAATCTGGCAACCAGGAATCCATGCTTGACTATGTCTGCCGCACTCGGGAGAGACTGCATTGCGCTTTAGAGCTTGCCCGTGACCATCTAATCGGGGCTCAAGCGAAAATGAAGGCTCATTATGATAAGGTCAGAAGTCGTGAGTTTAAGCAAGGAGATGAAGTTTTGGCACTGCTGCCCATGCAAGGAAAACCTCTGGCGGCTAGATTCAGTGGTCCTTATATTGTGAAGAAGAGAGTTGGGGAACTTGACTATCTAATTGTTACCCCAGATAGGCGGAAGAGTACTCAGTTGTGCCACATTAATATGTTGAAGCCATACTACCGCCCAGTTGATTCTCATTGTGGGATGACTGCTGATGTCTCTCACCTGGGATGTGAAGGACGGGAAAGGAGGACGTGGCATCAAAGGAACGTGCTGTGGAGGGAGCTGTTGGTGCCGATGATGTGAGTAGTGGACCAGGGTTACAGCCACAGTCCCTGGAAGGTGACTTTGGAGCGGACGTCGAGGGAACCAGGGATAAGAGCGCTCCTGTAGTTTTGACGATTGGTAGTGAGTTGGAGGAGCAGGAGGAAGTGCTTAGTCGTGGTGAGATGTTACCAGCTGACCTATGGGAGGGCAATGGTTATGCAGCTCTGGTGGAGAAATTGCGACACCTTGATCCAGTAAAGCAAGAAGAGCTGTGCAACAGATTATGGAAACATCCAAAAGTTTTTGGAGATTCCCCAGGATTGACAACTTGGGCTACTCATGACATTGACGTTGGGGATAGTAAGCCTGTAAAATTAGCTCCCTACCGCATCAACCCCATCAGACAGAAAGCTCTCGATAATGAGATCAAGTATATGTTGGACCATGGATTGATTAAGAGGAGTTTCAGTGAGTGGAGTTCACCAGTTACCTTGCAGCCGAAGCCAGATGGGAAGGTTAGGTTGTGTGTGGACTTCCGGAAGGTTAACTCACTGTCTAAGACCGATGCTTATCCCTTGCCTCGGGTCGATGACTCCGTGGACAAGGTGGGAAATGCCACTTATATCACCAAACTTGACTTAGTAAAAGGATACTGGCAGGTCCCGCTGACGGAACGGGCTAAACAAGTGGCTAGCTTTGTTGTCAGTGGTGCAGTATATCAGTGCCAGGTGATGCCTTATGGACTGAAGAATGCTCCAGCCACTTTCCAGAGGCTTATGGATAAAGTGGTGGATGGCATACCTAATTGTGTCGTTTACATCGATGATGTCATTGTGTATGACACCAAGTGGGAGGAGCACCTTGATCATGTGGAAATGCTCATTAAGCGGTTGGAGGAAGCTGGCTTAGTAGTCAACTTAGACAAGTGCGAGTTCGTACGTGCTACGGTCCAGTACCTTGGATTTGTTGTAGGACATGGGCAAGTGGCTCCACCTCGGGCTAAGGTGGATGCCATTTCCAACTTTGCAGCACCCCAGTGTCGCCGTGCCCTCCAGCGATTTTTGGGCATGATCGGCTATTATAGACGATTTATTGGGAATTACTCCACAGTGCTTGCCCCTCTTACTGACTTATTGCGCAAGGATAAGAAGTGGCAGTGGACAGCCGAGTGTGAGCAAGCTTTTACTACTGTTAAGTCTCTGCTGTGCCAGCACCCTATATTGCGTGCACCAGATTTTGACAGATCTTTTGTGCTGGCAGTTGATGCTAGCCGAGTAGGGGTAGGAGCAGTGTTGATGCAGCCGGATGAGGGCCAGGTTGAACATCCCATATCATACTTCTCAAAGAAGTTTAATAGAGCCCAGAAGAACTACTCTGTCATAGAGCAGGAGTTATTAGCGATTATCCTGGCCCTGCAACACTTTGCTGTCTACCTGCCCCCTTTTGGCCCTGTGATCAAGATTTATTCAGACCATCATCCCCTGCAGTTTTTGAACAAGTTTAAATTCAAGAACCAGCGTTTGACCCGCTGGAGTTTGTTTTTGCAGGAGTACAATTTAGAAGTTAGGCATATTAAGGGGATTGATAACGTAATTGCTGATTGTTTATCCAGGGAGGGGTCAGGGTCTTGATTCGAAAATTTTGATCCAGGGCTCAAAATTTTCCCTTGGGGAAGGGCGTGTTACGCTGTCCGCCTTTCCGTTCCCACGGGTGCAGCCGTTACAGCTGGGCTAGGGGGATTATGCAGTATGTATCCGCGTCATTCGCGGAGTTTAAATTAGCGAGTGTTACAAGTTCTTTTGTTTCTTTCGTTCCTGCCACTGAGGGCAATTTTATTTCATACCATGCTGAGAATGCATTTGATTATTTTGATTGTCTTATGTGAGCTACCAGTATATTTAATGATGTTTTGCTCGCATTAGAAGTACCAATTTATTGTAGAGAGAGAGGGGCACGAATTTAAGTTCTTATTAATTAATTTGATTCATGCGTTCGCGCTTGGCTGAACACGAGCCTAGCAGTAGGCAGTCTCTTCCCAGCCAGCTTTAGTAGCGGGTGCTTGTACACTCTCTCTCTCTCCCCAGTCATTTTTCTGCCGAGCTGGCGTTTTCATTTAAGTTTATTTTTATTCTTTTGTTGCTGACTGAGGGAAGTAGTTATTTTATTTTGTTTTTGTAACCGTGTTGTCTTTGGAGGGCCAGTTTGGCTCACCGTGGTCCTCTTGCTGCCTTTGTTAACGTTCCCCAACACACGTACATACACACACACACCCCTAACCCCTACACAGTTAATCCCATCTCTTTGCTCAAGGCTAGTGAGAACCATCGTGAGCTATTAACTGCGTTCCCCCTTGGACACGGGTTAAGTAGAAAGTCGTCACCACCGGAAGTAAGTGGGAGGTGTTCCTGTAGGCTGTCTCGGGCGGTATTACTTCCGGTAGTGGCGATAGTAGGCTAGATCTATAGGTAGGCTGTTCCGTTTTATTATCAAAGTACAGAGTGTTGCGTTCTTAAGTACTTCCGTTGTGCAGTTTTTCTCTAGTTTGCGGAGTGTCAGTGCCGGGGTCTGCGTTATTTTTGCAACGCAGTGGAGGCCGATCATCTAAGGCTGACTTGTTGTCTTTTTGTAATAGCCCCGGGCTGGCGCAAACCGTAACAATATATATATATATATATATATATATATACATATGTAATCACTCCAATATCCGACGTAATAGAGCCATAGGTAGGTCAGGATATTGGTTCTGTCTGGATATTGGGCCTCAGCTTATGGACTTGTACTTATGGACCCTAATTCAGAGAAACACCTATACAACTTCCTCTGGACATGCATAGCACCTATTTAAGACCCAAATCACACCAATAAGGCACATAAATGACTGAAATAAATGCAAAAGAAACATAAAATGAGGGTTTAGAAGTATGTTCATACATTAATAATCATTCTGGTGACTGGCTCCTGGACTGGTACTTATGGACCCTAACCTAGCCTAACTCAGAAAAACACCTTCCTACTGCACATGCATAGCTCCTAACACCCTATTCACACCAATAAAGAACATTAAAGAGTGAAATGAGGTAAGTATAGTATGGAAAAAAGTACATTATGAAACATTCTGCCTACTTACAGCAAGTCCATGGCCACCTCGATGAATAACCGCCACCTCTCGGACTCTGACAGTAAGAAGGATTTCCTGAAGCACTTGCAGTACACTATTCTTGAAGTCTTGCACTGAACTTAGTCAATCACACACAGAAGTCCGTTCTCTTCACAGTGTGCACTCTTGTCTAACTAATGCTCCATTGTAACTTACTAAGTGTTGCACTTTAACTTTTCCCATTCTTATAATTTTCCAAAGCCAAAACAAACAAGTCTACTTACGATAAATTTTTTTCCAATTGAGTCTTTTCTCTCACAACTGTAAATCCTTAACACAACACACTGTTTTTTTCACTGCACAACACTCTAAATTCCCGTGTGGTCTAGTGGAGAAGGTCTTGCTATTTATTCACTGTCAGAGTCCGAGAGTATCACTGGCAGGTGACCTAGGGGTGCATCGCTGGGTCGTGATGATGGTGTACCCACTGCAGACAACTCTGAAGACAGCCGCAAACTCACGTCGAGCGGTGACTCCACCGTGGCTGATGTGCCGGGCTGTGGCTCGGAGCTGAGGGCCTGTCTTGGGGAGGCAACGGAGTGGAGCCAAGGCTGGGCACAGCGGGGGTCACGGGCCTGAAAAAACTGTCAATCGTTGACTGACGCAAGGACCGACGATTCTGACGATTGATGATGCGCTGCCTGAAAGCACACACTTCCTCCACGAGTCCCAAGGGCCCCATCTCCCTGTCGCAGTCCGGGTGTTCCAGGTAGTCTAGGACGAACTCTAGATGTTCCCGGAGTGCGCTCAGCTTGGGGATGGCTGGAGTAGTGTCCTGCTGAGAGGAGTCCGCATCATCGTCGCCTTCATCATCGGAATCTTCAAGTTCGGTACTGACACCTGCAACTGAAGACACGATCTCGATATCAGATGACGTCTGATACCCAGGATCGCCCTCGTCGTCATCCAACCACTCATGAACATCGTCCACATCTACATCGTCGCCGTGCGTACGTAGCCGTGCATGGAAGTCATCCACGTCAAATCCTAGAAAATCATACTCCACATCCGTTCCGAGAAGCAGACGAGACCAACCATTTTTCAGAGTCTTCACAGGGACTTCCTTCCATGCACTAGCCCAGTTGTACAACGCAGACTTGATGTTGTAGCGGCGAAGGTTTTCCGAAGTCCACTTGCCTCGTGTGTCCCGTCCCTCCCTGCGCTCGTCCTCGTCCTCAAGAACAACCATCACCTCGTCCAGGAACTTCGGACGGTATAGGCGCTTTGTTGCCACGATCACTCCTTGGTCCATTGGTTGGATGAGAGCAGTCGTATTAGGTGGTAGAAACATGCACCTAATATGGCCATTTTCAGCAACCAAGTCCTTGTCGCACAGGTGGGCAGGTGCATTGTCGAGGAGAAGGAGGGCCTTTACCTGGTCGCGCGGGATTCCAGTCTCTTCGTCTGATAATGGATGAGCTCCTTGACGAAGTGGCGGTGGAACCAGTCTTTGAAGATCACAGCTGTGAACCATGCCTTCAAAGAATGGTACCAGACGACAGGAAGGACATCCATCACCCCAAGAAGGCACCGAGGCTGCTTTACGCGGCCAACAAAAATGGGCTTAAGCCGGTGCATGCCGTAAGCATTGGCACAATACAAAGCAGATATCCGTTCCTTGGAGAGCTTGCGGCCAGGTACACGCTTCTCCGTCTCCTCGGCTGGAGTGTTCGTTGGCAGCGAGCGACAGAATAGGCCAGTTTCGTCTGCGTTGTAGACTTGACCGAGAGTGAGGCCCTCCCTGTCGATCAAGCCCTTCACCTTGTGCCGAAACTCGTCAACTCCATCCTTGTTAGCGTCCAATGCTTCGCCATGTGCTTTACGGTTGGTAAGGCCATGCCGTAACTTGAACGCAAAGAGCCAACCCTCGGATGCCTTGAAGTCTAGGGCGTCGTGAAGCCTGGCGAACTTCTCAACAGCAGCCTTCAGCTCCGTTCCACGTACCATCACACCAGCAGCACGTTGTTGTCGATACCAAATCAACGTGGATCGGTTGATTTCTGCAAACTTGGGGGTAAACATAACCTTCCTATCCACGTTGCATTTGCTTCTCGACGAGAAGTCAGCCATGTACTGCATGAGTTTGTCTCGGGAACGCTTGATATCGAACAAAGTAGACTGGGCCAGGTTAAACTCGCGGAGAATGCGGGAAGAAGACCACCCCACATCTACTTTCTCCATTATCTCCCGCTTCTTCTCCAGAGTCAACACCACTCTCTTCCTTTTCTCAGGTGGCAAGGCCATCATCACACACACTAAGAGGAGGCCCGAGAGTAGCAGGCGTCCCTGCAGCAAGTAAGGCATCACCACAAAAGCAATCACGTGGGCAGCCATTACGACGAGCATGCACTCGAGACAAGAGACAGGCGGAAAGTGGGGAGGATGCAGCGGCACTCTATCGGACGTCGGAGGAATGACGCACCACAACAATGCTCTCCCGCGCCGCACGCGGCAAGTTCAAATTACGGGCGGGATTTTTTTTTTTTTTTTTTTTTTTTTTTTTTTTTGGGGGGACCATTTTGCGAATATTGGATTCCAGGACGATTATGTCCAGGTAGTGGGGATGTTCGGATATTGGGCATCCGGATATTAGAGTGATTACTATATATATATATATATATATACATATATATATATATATATATATATATATATATATATATATATATACATATATCGTCATCTACATCAGTCGTTAGAGTATGCACTGCAGGACCGGCCTATCCCGACCGAAGTGGGGACGGTACAGCCTATGTATTTCTACCAAGTGCCTTAGGCTGTTTGGCAGAGACTGTATGTAGGGTGAGAAGTGCTTGTAAGTGCCATTGTAGTGTTAAAGTGGCTTTGGATGCGAGTGTAGTCTGTGAACAAAATGTAATTAGCCCGTGCAAGCCGACTGGGTACAAGCATAGTTTATAGTATGCGACACTGGTTCAACCACAGCACCCATTATGTATGCCAAAGCAGCACGTGGTCAGAAGAATGCTCCCAAAGTTTATTACCCTGGCAGGGCACGAACCCTCATTCCCCACTGTATGAAAAAGCACACTTTACCACTGTACCAGAGAGGCTCCATATATATACAGCATATATATTATACTGCATATCTATACCTATCTATCTATCTATCTACATATATATATATATATATATATATATATATATATATATATATACAGTAATCCCCGTACTATCCGGACGCCCACTTTCCGGACACCCCACTTACCGGACATTGTGGGCCTGAACCTTTGGAACCCAAAAATGGCCAAAAAAAGACAAAAAATCCCCCCAAAATCCTAATTTTTTCCCACCCGTAATTTGAAATTGTCGCATGGCGCTGAATAGCTGTTTACACCACGGCCCCTTCACCCCTTCCTTCCTCCCCCCTCCCCCCTCGCCTGTCAGAGTTGCGATTTGGTATTTTTCATTACCAAATGTGGGCCAATTTGGCAATGAAAAATTTGTCTGGTAATGAATCAGAATAATGCATTACCAAACGGATTTTTCACATGTATGAGGATACACAGGATGGAGATGGTGGATTGTTTGCTCTCTCTGATTAATCTGCTAGCCTACACTGCGTGAAAATAATCAACATGCTGTTAATTGTAAGGAGAGTGATTACATGTACAGTAATCCCCATACTATCTGGACGTCCATTTTCCAGACACCCCACTTACTGGACATTGTGGGCCTGGACCTTTGGAACCCAAAAATGGCCAAAAAAGGAAAAAAAAAATCCCCTCCAAATCCGATTTTTTCCCCACCCGTAATTTGAAATTGCCTCGCAGCGCCGAACAGCTGTTTACACCAAGGACTCTTCACCCTTTCCTTCTTCCCCCCTCCCCCCTCCCATCAGGGTTGCCATTTGGTATTTTTCATTACCAAATGTGGGCCAATTTGATAATGAAAAACTTGGTATTGAATCAGAATAACGCAATACCAAATAGATCTCTCACATGTATGAGGATACACAGGATGGAGATGGTGGATTGTCTGCTCTCTCTGATTAATCTGCCAGCTTACATAGTGTGAAAATAATCAACATGCTGTTACTTATAAGGAGAGTGATTACATGTATTTCTACTTGTATATATAGTTAGTGAAGAACAAATGCTAGCTTTATGAATTTGGTAATGAAAATTGAGGAGTTTGGTAATGTGGCTGTTGCAATCTGGCAACTCTGTTTCCCCGTCACCAACACTGTCCAACAGTTACTGCCTAACTTCGATCGCAAGTAGATGCTTATTGCAATGGAAGCCACATGTGCTCATTTTTTGTGAATAAACAGTGAATAAACTGCAATACCTCGCCACTAGACCACACGGGAATTTACAGTGTTGTGCAGTGTTAAAAAATTAGAATTTAGAGTGCAAAGGATTAACTGTGGAGTGCAAATTGGAGGTTGAAACTGGCATGGTGCTATTAAGAACAATGTGCAGTGTTAAACAATTATAACTCACAGTGCAAAGAATTAAGTGCAGCACAACACTGGATTACTGTACGTGCTTCAAGAGCATTTTCACCACTGCCAAAGCCTTAGAGAAGGCAGCCACAGATGTGCTGTAAGTACCCTGACTGAGGTACAGTCACTTCTAATTCCTCATTCTTTGGTTCCTCTTCATTTATTTCATGCTTTATGTCCATTATTGGTGTGAATAGGGTCTTAAATAGGTTTAAATAGGTGCTATGCATGTCTGGTAGGGAGTTATTTAGGTGGCTTTCAAAGTTAGGCTGGGTTAGGGTCCTTAAATACCAGTCCATGATGCTGGGGACCCACTTTCTGAACGGGACCACTTTCCGGACATGCACTTGGCTCTATTACGTCGGATAGTAGGGGGATTACTGTATTTCCTTTGTATATATAATTAGTGAAGAATAAAAGCTAGCTTTACGAATCTGGTAATGAATAGTTATATTTGGTAACGAAAATTGAAAATTGAGGAGTTTGGTAATGTGGCCATTGCGATCTGGCAACTCTGTTTCCCCTTCACCAACAGTTACTGCCTAACTTTGATCGCGAGTAGATGCTTATCAAAATGGATGCCACACGTGCTCATTTTTTGTGAATAAACAGTGAATAAACTGCAATATCTCATCACTAAACCACACGGGAATTTACAGTGTTGTGCAGTGTTATGAAATTAGAATTTAGAGTGCAAAGATTTAACTGTGGAGTGCAAATTGGCGGTTGAAACTGACATGGTGCTATTAACCCCTAAAACGTGGGGCGTCGCGCTTGCGACGCTCGCCGAAAAGGACATAACGGCGGATCGTCGCGTTTGCGATTCGAGTTAATTTTGAATAACCGCGGGCAAGAAGGTTCAAGCTGGTATTGTCTATCAGTACTGCCACCCTTTAGCTACTATTAGCACACTTGACCTTTGTACCACTGACCTCTGTTGTTGCCAAGTATCTTTTTTTTTTTACCCACCCACGCACCGCGGCGCGGCCACCCTCGCCGTGATATATGGCAGCCCGCGGACTGCTCAGAAATGTCAATCTGCGCCTTCCTCTCGCAAGCACTTTATGCTAATTGGAAACGCTTGTTTCGCCAGTTGTCACACTAGCTTTTTTTCGCGCGGTTTGCCCCTGTTTAGCGTCAGTTTACCGCAGTCTTTCAAGGTGACATCATGTCCAATTCTAGCTCTTCCGAGTCAGTGCCTTCAAGCCCTCCGAAAAAGGGCTTTGTGACCTCTACCCAGTCAAAACCCTTACTAAGGAGTGGAAAGGGCCTGAGTAAGTCTGCTATAGGCCTAGAATTACTGAAAGCCTCTATGGACTACAGTAGTGACGTTGCGGTGTTATCGAGCCTTACTGAATCAGACACTTTATCGAGTGCTGAGTCTGAGGTGCAGGAAGAGACAATTCCTGTGCCTAGCACCTCGTCAGGAAAGGCTCCAATGCAGAAGGGAGTGGTGTATGGCAAAGGGGCCAAGAGGAAGCGAAGTGGTGACCCGGGTTCCCAGCCATTGTTCTCCTCAGGCCGGCCATTGTCCCCAACCTCGGGTCACGCCGCCGCCATACCGCCTCGCACCCCCAGCCCCATTCTCTCATCATCTTCGTCTGCTGTGCTTTCTCCTGAGTCTTCGGAGTCTCCTTCACCACCTCGGAAGGGAAGCAGGCAGTCTGGTATTTGTAGAGATTTCCGTAGGCCCCGTGTTCGTGCTGGCATGAGTAGGGAAGTGTCTCCTAGTGGTAAAATTAGTGGTAAGGTTTATCGCACTAGGTAACTCACCACCCAGCCTACTGCGAGTGACCTTGAACCTTCTCCCACTCTCCCCACCACCACCACCACCACCACCGCACAGGCCCGACCTAGCTCACCCGCTGCCACACGGCCTGCCTCACCCCCCGCTGCACCCACCCACTCCCAGCCTAGGCAGGGAACTCTGGATGCCTTAGTGTGGTCTGAGGGCTCTGATTTTGTGCCAGAGGATCTGCCCTTTGATTCCACTGGGTGTGGGATACAGGCTGACTTCCCTGTTCCCGAGGGTGGTGAATGCTTGGACTACCTGTTGGCCTTCCTGGATAACGAAGTCATGGAGCAGATTTGTACCGAGACGAACAGGTACGAAGGACAATGTGCTGCAGTTCGTCAAGGTGAAGGAGCAACGCCATCCACGTCGCGGATGGCAGCATGGGTTCCTGTGACGATCCGGGAACTATTTGTATTCATCGGCTTGATGCTTCTCATGCCACATAACTGGAAGCACAAGCTCGAGCAGTACTGGAGTGCTGACGATCTTTGCCCCACACCCATCTTCAAAAAGTACATGACTCGGGATCGTTTCAGGCAACTCATGACGAACCTTCACTTTGCCAACAACGATGAGCCTTCCCAGACTGACCCACTATGGAAAGTGAGGGAAATCCTGAACATGATCAAGGACAAGTTTATGACGTTCTTTTGGCCCTTCAAGAAAGTTGTGATTGACGAGTTCTTGGTTTTGTTCAGGGGCCGTCTTCGGTTCGTGCAGTATATTCCTAGCAAACGCCACCGCTTTGGAATAAAGTTTTTCGTGCTGTGCGTCTGCAAGACGGGGTTCATCCTAGACTTCGTTATCTACACCGCCAGCAATGTGGACTTGGACAAGACTGACCCCCTTGGATTCTCTGGCTCTGTGGTGAAAGTGCTTCTGGAAAAGTACTTTGGCGGGAATCATGTCCTGTATATGGACAATTATTATACAGCACCCAAACTCGCCAAGTACCTTTCAGAGCACGGCGTCGGATCTTGTGGCACTGTCAGGAGCAATAGGGCACACTACCCTGCCTTCCCCGAGGCTGAAAGATCAAAGCAGGGACACGTGCACCTGAAGAAATCCGACAAGATGCTGGCGATACGGTGGCACGACAAGAGGATCGTCAATATGCTCACCACAGTCCACAAGGGGGAAATGCAAGCCACAGGGAAGGTCAACAGAAGGACTGGCGATCCTGTGATGAAGCCTGATGCTGTAATTGACTACAACGTCAATATGCGGCTGGTGGACAAGTCCGATATGATGATCGGAGAGATTGACTGCCTGAGGAGGAACCGTCACTGGTACAGGAAGGTGTTCTTGCACTTGCTGGATATGTGCATGCTGAACGCCTTCATCCTGTATAAGATCAAGAACAGGAAGCCAGCTAACTACTCTCTCAGGCGGTTTTCTAAGACTTGTGTCTACCAGCTGCTTCAGCGTTTTGGGCAGGTACTGCCATCAGGTGCCAGGCGCCACTCACACACACCTCCAGACTGCCTACAGTGCCAGGACTACCTTCAGCGACACCGCCTGGAGCCACTGCCTAGCACTGCCAAGAGGGGGAATGCACTGAGGAGGTGCTATGTTTGCAGCCACACAAACCGGCAAGAACGAACTTTTAGACGCACCTCCTTGCAGTGCAAAGAGTGTCAGATTCCCTTGTGCGCTTACCCATGTTTCTTTGACTACCACAGCCCGAGTAGATATTGAAAATAAGGGTGAAAATATGTAAATAATACTGAGAGTGACAGTGATACTAGTGTTTAGTTTTCTTGTACGTACTGACAATGACAGGCAGTTGAATGTAAATTAGTGTATGTAGTTGTAAAAGCACTGACAGTGACAGTGATTTCGGTGTAAATTATTGTACATAGTAATAATATAAGTATTGAGAGTAACAGTCACTCCAGTGTAAGAAGTTGAAAGCATATTTTTCTATTCTATGTTATGACAGTGACAGTTTGGTGTGTAGAAAATATTATTCTTATAAGTAAAGACAGCGACACTGATGAATAAGGCACTAAACTGACAGTGAGAGTGAAAGTGAGCGATAGAAATGAAGTGCGAGCGGCCGACAGGAGCGAGAATAAAGTGACTGGCATAAGGCAGAATAAAATCGCGCCGTGGTGGTCTTTCTCATTCCCGCTTCAAAATACTGGCAGTGACAGTGATTTTTATGGCCGTAATAGTGACATGCGAGCCTTTGGGAAGTACTATGAAGGAAAATAATGTAGTATACATGTTTTTAGCTGTGAAAAGGGAAATGTTTGTTCAGTGACGGGAAGACCGCCGCCGCGCTGCATGTCGGCCGTACGCTCCGTTGATTGTAGTCTTATTTTCAGTGCTTATTGTACAAATACGGATTCCAAACTACCTGTACGTTGTAGTATAAAGTGTACTGTGACAGACTGAGGCTGTGGTAGAGGGGAAACCGGGTTGCTGGAGGTGTGAAAGTGAAGATTTTATTACCCAAATTTGCAAGTCTCCTCAAGTCCTTGGGTAGTCCACGAAGGCTCAACACCTGTCTCAGGAGAAAGCTGAATGTATGTACTATCTGCCATAAAAATTATAATGTTCTAGGGTTAATCTCTGATTTTTGGCAAATATTTTCCTACAGGTACTCAGACTGCGATACAACCCCACCACGGGGGGGGGGATCGGCTGTCGATGGCCGTGCTTTAGGGGTTAAGAACAATGTGCAGTGTTAAACAATTATAACTCACAGTGCAAAGAATTAAGTGCAGCACAACACTGGATTACTGTATGTACTTCCAAAGCCTTAGAGAAGGCGGCCACAGATGTGCTGTAAGTACCCTGGCTGAGATACAGTCACTTTTAATTCCTCATTCTTTGGTTCCTTTTCATTTATTTCATGCTTTATGTCCATTATTGGTGTGAATAGGGTCTTAAATAGGTTTAAATAGGTGCTATGCATGTCCAGTAGGGAGTTATTTAGGTGGTTTTCAAAGTTAGGCTGGGTTAGGGTCATAAGTGCAGTACCAGTCCAACAGGCAGAGGCACACTTTCCGGACATGCCTTTGCCTCTATTACATCGGATAATGAAGGGATTACTGTATATGTAAATATATATATATATCACAGGGGCATTTGTCTTCTTAGTATAATAGGAAAAGTGGATGGTAGGATACTTATTGACAGAGTTAGAGTAAGAACAGAGGAATTAGTTGGAGAAGAACAAGGAGGCTTTAGGAAGGGAAGAGGTTGTATAGATCAGATATTCATTCTTAGATCTTTAGTGGAAAAGTTTCTAGAGAAGAGAAAGAAGTTGTATGCAGCATTCATGGATGTGGAGAAAGCATATGACAGGGTGGATAGACAAGGATTGTGGAAAGTATTAAGAATATATGGAGTAGATGGGAAGTTCTTGAATGCTGTGAAGAGTAGGTATGATGGCGCTAAGGCTGCAGTGCGTGTGGATGGTGAACTAAGTGAATTTTTCTCTTTGAAGGTTGGGTTGAAACAGGGTTGTGTCATGTCTCCATGGTTGTTAAATCTGTACGTGGATGGGGTAATAAAAGAGGTACAAGGTAGGGTAGTGGATGTTGGAGTGGCCCTGGTGAGAGAGGATAGTGTTTGGAAACTCCCTGTACTGCTGTTTGCAGATGATACTGTGCTGTTGAGTGAAGACGAAGGGGAGCTGCAAGGCTTGGTGGATGAGTCTGGAAGAGTGTGTAAGAAACGGAATCTAAAGGTGAATGTAGGGAAGAGTAAAGTGATGGTCTTTGAGAGAGGTGAAGTCAGTGAATGTACAGCGAGGTTGTTATGGTGAGGAATTGGAAAATGTGAGTACATTTAAGTACTTGGGTAGTGTGATGAGTAAGGATGGAGGTTTGGGGGGTGAAGTGCTTGAAAGGGTACAGCAGGGAAGAAAGGTTGCTCGTTCCTTGAAAGCAGCGATAAGAAACAGGGAAGTGAGCATGGAAGTGAAAAATTTACTACATGACAGTATTGTGATACCAACTCTAAGGTATGGAAGTGAAGCTTGGACGTTGTTGGAAAGACGCAAGTCAAGAGTGAGAGCAGTGGAAATTAGTTATTTAACCCGCGGCGTCCCGTCGACGTTCTTTAACATCCACACGTTTTGTCACTGCCAATCCCGTCAACGTACATAAATGCGAGAAAATTGCAAGGTCCCTAATTTGCACAATTCTCAATTTTCACGAGTCATTTTTGGTACGTATACACGTGACACCTTCCTCAACAAGATGCCAGGCAGGGACAACGCCTTACCTAGCATGACCTCCCCCCCCCTGCATGCCATTGTCTCAGCAATTCACCTGTTATCAGTGACCTGACCAGTAGAGCCATGTCATGCCACGGTACGAAATTCAGGGCCAGAGTGATTCCCCAATCAATGACAATGTGGAGGACAAAGTTTACATAGCATTAGAGGAAGAAACAGTTAGAAATGATGATCAGGTAATGTGGCAAAAAAAGGTCAGGTATTAGTGAGTGAAACAGTGCCTATAATGCCTATATTACTGCTTGAAAACCAATATACTCTTGTACTACTATTACTGCTTGAAAACCAATATACTCTTGTACTACATATAAATTTGTACCAAGTGAATAAATAAATACCGTTTATGAGTGGTGTGAAATAATTATCCTCCCATACAACTCGTTTTCTTTGGTGCCAGCCTGATAGAAAACCCAGTAAGGTAAGGAGGTACTCCTACCTGTAATGAGTATTTTAAACCTCAGATGAGCAATTTCTCTTTGAATTTTCGATGTTTCTCACCAAAAGCGAAGGTTTGAGCCAAAAAATTTTTTTTCCTAAAATGGTCGGGATTGGGGGGAGTCAGTGGTGGAAAAGTGATCGGGATGGGGCGGGTTAAGAGGAGCCTGTGGAGTCACATGGAGAGACAGGCTGACGAATGAGGATATAAAGGAGCGTTGTGGTGTGGATGTGGATGTGATAGGAAGCGTTATGAGGAACACACTGAGGTGGTTTGGCCATGTGGAGAGGATGGAAGGTGAAAGAATGACGAAGAACGTGTATGTGAGTGAGGTGGAGGGGGGAAGAGGGAGGGGGAGGCTGAGGATGAAATGGAGGGATGGGGTGGAGAGGTATATGAGAGAGGGGTGTGTGAGTTGGAAGCAGGGCAGTGAAATGGCAGGCGGCAGGGTGACATGGACGCGTTTTGTTTGTGGCCACCCCAAACAGGATTGAGGCGTCTGGCAATAGATAGATAGATAGATAGATAGATAGATATATACACACACACACACACACACACACATACAGTGTCAATTCGGGTAATCTGCAGTTATTTTAGTCTTAACCATATCAGTTTTGGCCGGGCAGATTATGACTGTGCTAGAGTCAGCCACTAACGCTGACCCACATCTACGAGGCCTGATATTTTACTTTGATCACTCTGTGTAAATACACTTTTCATGATAGAATGTTGGTTTTGATGTCATTTTAAAGCTGAATTGTTGTACTTTATCGCAGTATGTTAAAAAATGGAGAACAAAGAAAATAAAATGTCAAAACGACAAGTTGAAGTTATGTGAAAAGCAAAAATTTTATACATTGCCACAGAAAAATATTCGGCAAAAAATAACGAGTAAAGATGTGTAAATTTGGTTTAAACCATGCAAAAATACAATAAATTACCTTTACAATGATATATAGATTATTGTAACTTTTGCATTTCATTATGCAGTAAAGCAAAACGAAAGAAATGCACAATTTTATTTCAGTCTCGGCCGCATATTCGCTTCGCAATGTCTTTCTTTGATTAGTCAGTGTAAATACACTTTTTAGATAGGATGCTGGTTGTGGTGTTATTTTGAAGCTGAATAGTTGTACTTTATCGTAGTATGTTCATAAAAGGAAAACAAAGAAAATAAAAAGCCAAAGTGACAAGTTGAAGTTAGGCAAGAGCCAAAAATTTTATACCTTGCTGTAGAAAAATAATCACCAAGAATAAAGTTATAAAGAAAGAAAACCATGAGTCAGACCAGCTGTGCAGTATCGCCATGTATAGAGCAACCATTCCGTGACATCATGCTCGAGCCTCTTTGTTATGATGCGTAAACGCGATTTATGGTGAATGTTTTACAAAAGTTTCTTAAAATGATGATTACAAGCGTCATCGAAATCTCTGAGGTTAGATTTGAAATGACAATCAATATAGTCATCGGAATCTCAAAGGGTTATTACCAACTGTGACTTAGAAGTTCCATGAATTATAAATGACATGGCTTATGGGAAAAATGACCCATGAATCTAACCTCTCAGCAAAGTTGCCCCCTACCACCATACTGACACCTGACTAGTCACCAGCAAACACATTCACCCTTTTCAAACAGTAAGTAATCTATCTATATATCTATTGCCAGACGCCTCAATCCCGTTTGGGGTGGCCACAAACAAACCGCCTCCACGTCGCCCTGTCCCTCACCATTTCACTGCCCTGCTCCCAACTCACACCCCCCTCTCTCATATACCTCTCCACCCTATCCCTCCATCTCATCCTCGGCCTCCCCCTTCCTCTCCCCCCTTCCATCTCACTCACATACACTCTCTTCATCAGTCTTTCACTCTCCATCCTCTCCACATGGGCAAACCACCTCAGTGTATTCCTCCTAACGCTTCCTATCACATCCACACCACAACGCTCTTTTATATCCTCATTTGTCAGCTTGTCTCTCCATGTGACTCCACAGGCTCCTCTTAACCCTTTAACCGCGGGTGTCATTCCAGAATGACATTGCAAAAACTGGACCAAACCGCGGGTGTCATTCTCGAATTTTTGTGAATATTTTGAATACCCCGCGTTTTTTCCATGCGCCAATGGGGTGCTTTATGGGGTGGAAGACAATTGACAATCGTCATGGTCGAGCCTGCCACAGACATCGTAGGACACGCATGCTCATGAATCATATGCTGCATTTGTTTGTGTGCACTTGTGATAGGATTAATGTCATTCCTACTTACAAAACCACTTACACTCTCCAATGAATATACACAACAAGAGCTTATTCATTTGTATGAGTCATACAAAAAGGTAAAAATATTCTAATCTGGCAAGTCTAGCAACTAGTCAGCTCATTCATCCCTTATAATTTAATGTTTTCTATGTTAATTCTTTAGAAATGAGTAGATTTGTATCTCTTAATATATGGTTTCAATGAGGAAAGTCATATTTTCCTCCTCTGAGACGATTTACTAACTTAAATTTATTAGTGCCTATTTTCGCCTTCAGTCAACGATTTCGACAAACCGTCCCAAATCCAGGAATGGTCAACAGTCATTTTTTGCCTGCTCTGAGAGAGGTCGGAAGGCTGGACTGAAGTCGAGAGGACGCATGCTGAGAATCTGAGATGTCAGGATCGTACTATTGTGTTCCCCTGTGCATTAATAGGGGTGGCCATTAATTTCCTCAGATTATGAATGATGAAATTACAAAATAAACAATTTGGATAATATAGTGTCATATACAGTATGTATATATTTCTCAAAGTGGTTAATCAATCCAGAATAGAATATATTCTCTATAATAAGTATATATAGAAAAATATATGTATATATATATATATATATATATATATATATATATATATGTGCTTTTCTCTTTCACTCACAAAGTACACACTGCTTCCTACCCAGATGACTTAACACTCCCACACACATTTCATGACTGGTGTACTACAAAAAGACTCAGAATGGCCTCTTTTATGGTAGAACACAGTCATAACTCACACCTCACTATCAACAACATCCCCCTTGTCCCACATGCACACAAAATCTTTGGTGATATGAAAGCACAGTAACAGAAGAATTTGGTAATATCTTGCAGCATAGAGCAGTTAGTTAGAAGCTGATCTGTAAAAATATTTATCTAAGACAGCTTTTCTGAAATTATCTCTATGTCCTCAAATATGAATATTACAAAATCTTGGGTGCCGCAATATTAGTAAACAAAAGCAGAGTCTGTCTTGTCCCTGGGACTGTACCTTCAATGCGTATGCGTCACTTGGATATTTGGGATGTTACGAGCGTCATACCGATTTTTTACTTATATTGGCTAGTAATCGACTTGAAGAGGGCAATTACAAAGTATTTCGTTCCAGCCAATAGTGAGTAATGTAACTCCACCTCTTTCAGTACAATAAAAGACTACTAATGCAAAATAAATGAGGATCTTGGAGTTCATTTGATGCTAGTCTAGCTGGATAAATATTTTTTACATATTACTATAAAAATATTAAGTAGTCTGCCTTCATTTTTTCTCAATTATTTGAGAAAAAAATAATTCCTCTACACATTACAAACATTAATTTGAATCATAAGTCCACACAAAGATATATTATTAATGATTCATGAGAGTGCGACTGTTCACTGTCAGTGGCAGGCTCGACCACTTCAATGGCGGCTCCAAAGCACCCCATTGTTTCAAAGGAGAGTAGCTATTAAGTTCTTTCACTCCAGCCGACCTCCACCTCCCTCCTCCCACCCCTCGGGCCCCCACCTCCCACCCCCCGGGCCCCCAACCCCACCCCTGACCAACACGCATCAGTATCTGTCCAGCTGTGTGACAACATCGCTGATATGGCAGTGAAGTGAGGGCAATTACAGTGCCTTTTACCTGCCTCAGTGAACACAGAGTGGGTGTTTATCGTATGTGCAGTGTTCATATATGTTTATAGTATTATTATCAGAATGAGGTTGGCATTTGGTAATGGTGTGTGAGCGAAAAATAGTGATTACAACACCGCTGATGTGGCAGTGAAGTGCGGGCAATTACAGTGCCTTTTACCTGCCTCAGTGAACACAAAGTGGGTGTTTATCGTATGAGCAGTGTTCATATATGTTTATAGTATTATTACAGAATGAGGTTGGCATTTGGTAATGGTGTGTGAGCGAAAAATAGTGATTACAACACCGCTAATGTGGCAGTGAAGTGCGGCCAATTACAGTGTCTTTTACCTGCCTCAGTGAACACAGAGTGGGTGTTTATCGTATGTGCAGTGTTCATATACAGTATGTTTATAGTGTTATTATCAGACTGAGGTTGGCAATTGGTAATAGTGTGTGAGCGATGGTAATGGTGTGTGAGCGAAGGTAATGGTGTGTGAGCGAAAAATAGTGATTTTAGATCGCTCACTTCTAACGGCACTGCCCATCCAGTGATAGTCAACGAAATCATGAAACCTACATCAATGCAAAGCTGAAGGTTAGTACTTTCTAATGGTACCTTATTTTTCGCTCTAGATTTATTCTGTGCAGAGTTATAAAGGTTTAAAGTTTGTTTATATTTTGGCTGGAACCCCCGCGGGAGAGGCCAGTCGGGGCAAAACAATGCCCGCGGTTAAAGGGTTAAGTAACTCATTTCCACTGCTCTCACTCTTGTGTCCTTCCAACAACGTCCAAGCTTCACTTCCATACGTTAGAGTTGGTATCACAATACTGTCATGTTGTAACTTTTTTACTTCCATGCTCACTTCCCTGTTTCTTATCATTGCTTTCAAGGAACCAGCAACCTTTCTTCCCTGATGTACCTTTTCAAGCACTTCACCCTCCACACTTCCATCCTTACTCATCACACTACCCAAGTACTTAAATGTACTCATTTTCCAATTCCTCGCCATCCAACCTCGCTGTACATTCACTGACTTCACCTCTCACAAAAACCATCACTTTACTCTTCCCTACATTCACCTTTAGATTCCTTTTCTTACACACTCTCCCAAACTCATCCACCAAGCCCTGCAGCTCCCCTTCGTCTTCACTCAACAACACAGTATCATCTGCAAACAACAGTACAGGGAGTTTCCAAACACTACCCTCTCTCAGTAAGTAATGCATGCATTTAATGGGAATGAACAATACTGTAAGGTTCTTACCTGACTCCGACTGACAACAATGCTTAAGTGGACAGATGAGGGGGAGGGGTTCTAAGGCTTGAGACACACTATGGCCTCTCAGCATGAGGCGAGTGTGGTAGTAGCAGGGATAACAGGGTGGACTAGTGCACCTGCTTGTCGCAAGGCATGGGTGGGAAACACTGTGACTGGCTTGTCATGATTGAATATGATTGGCTGCCGGCTGCAACTAGTGTAAACAATGTCTTGGAAATGAGTCACTTGGAACAGCGACCGTGGCTATCAAACTGATCAAATTGGTTACCGTGATGTACAAAGTGATCACAGTTTGGCTGGAAAAGTACTGTGAATTAGAAAACCATGACTAACAAACCTGTGATATACGCAAGTTGACTGTACCGTATATAAATTATCCTAAACATAACCACATCATCTGCTGGTAACAAGAACAGAACACATTATTCTATACAAGAAAAGCTGCAAAAGATTACTTAAAATCAATGGCTACCCATGATAAACAGTACAGTATTTACAGAGAAAAAAAAAATGTATGAAAGCGTTCACCATATTCATATCTTAAACTCATTCATTCAATCATGCTTGTACTGTACTGGATATTGAGAAACAAAATATGGTAGTGTAATCTACCTAAAATTCTCTGTCCAATGATATATAATACACACAGAAAAATTATTATGATCAAACAGACAATAATATAATATATATATATATAATTATAGTTATATATATATATATATATATATATATATATATATACAGTAGAACCCCCATCAACCGGCACTAATGGGAATTTGAAAGTGCCGGTTAAGTATTTCTACCGGATGTATGAGAACTACTCCTGTGGGTAGGTTATTTAAGCATTTTTTGGCACCCTACTGTATACCTAACACTCCATGGCGCCATCCTACCACGTATTTCTACCGAGCTGAATGTTTGTATCACCTTGTATACCTAATATTTGTCGCTCAGATTCGGGTAAGTAACTATATTATTTCGTTATTCTTACCGTTGAGAAAAGTCATTAACCTCTTATGAAAAGGTAGGTCTGGAATAAATAAATGTTCACATGCTGCACCACACTATTTATTTAAAATAATAAATGAAAGAATTCACAGACATGGCTCATAAAATACTGTATATTTCTGAGGCTTAAACACACATTGTCCGATTGTTCCCAGGCAAATGCATGTTTTTCCGGGCTAATGGCTCATAAACATTTATTTCTTAAGTATCCCTGCTGGCTGGAACACACGTTGTCTGAATGTGTCAGGAGTACTGTAATAAAATACGGAAGGACCTCTGCTGGCTGGAACACACGTTCGAATGTTGTCAGGAACAGGTTATGCATTTTTTGTTAGCGACTGTTGTCCGTCTCCCTGCACCCATCCTCATTCCTAAGAAGCCCATTGAATGAAAACTTTAATTAAGCATCCCACTTTGCAGTTGATATCCCGCCTCATACTGAGAATTTTCAAGCACAGTCATATGCTAGCTGAACTACAAAACCAATACGTTAAGTTAAATGATGTTTTTGTTGGCAAGTGACTTCGGTAACTTAAGTTGGCGGGAGCAAGTGACTAGGGAAACAATGTGTTAGTCTAATCTTTTTTTGAGCAAGAAACCTGATAAGAATAACGATAATATATAATGCAACTCCGCGGCCTACTGATAAAATATTGTGTAAGTACTCACTCATCCTTACGAACATTGTTAGAGCCGAAGGACAGCTGGATGGTCATCCTCCACATCCATAGCTGATGTGGATGGCACTGGTTCTGGCTGCCGCAGCAGTTTTGATGACTGCTGTGCAGCTCTCTGGAACATCGTTCTAATGTCACTTTGTTTAATTTTCTTGCGCCTCTCAGTAATCATCTGGTTATTTAGTTGGTGCAGAAACATTATGGATTGTGAGGAAAAAAACGGTTTCGTCTCGGCAAACTTGATGACGGTGTTCATTGCATTTATTCCCTCACTCCATGAAATTTTAGTCTCTTCAGGCTCTTCCTCGTCACTTTCTTGGTCCTTGGTGTTTTCTTTTCCTCTGTTCATCACTACATCTATTATTTGCTCGGTGCTGAAAGTATGGGCGACAGGAATATTTTCATCAACTTTCAACCACTCCCTAACTTCTTCCTGAGGAACAATGTGGCCTGCCAAGTCGCATACCTCCTGCTGAAGATCCTCGCTTGATGTTTTTTCGGTCAGGAAGCCCTCAAATTGTTCGTCATCGTCAGAGCTTTCTGATTCAATCATAACCCTAGGCCACATGTTGCGCCAACACCTACTGAGGGTTTGTTTCTTCACATTTTTCCACGCGACTGCCAGAGTGTAAATGGCTTCTCTTAAGTTAAACTCCTTTTGAAACTCACCAATTTTCCCATCAGCATTTAGGTCTTTACGCATAAAGTCCCGCTTGTACAACATCTTGATGTTTTGAATGGCACCCTGGTCCATGGGTTGAACAAGGCTGGTAATATTGGGTGCCATGAACACTGCAAAAATGTTACCATTTACAAGCTGATCAGCTGGGGGACGTGCTCGGCAGTTATCAAGCACAAGCACCACTTTTTTGTCGTCTGGCTTATCGGTTTTCTTAAGATGGTTCTTAACCCTTTAACCGCGGGTATTGTTTTGGTCTGACTGTCCTCTCCCGCGGGGGTTTCAGCCAAATGTAAACAAACCTTTAAACCTTAATAACTCTGCACAGAATAAAGCTAGAGAAAAAAATAAGGTACCATTAGAAAGTACTAACCTTCAGCTTTCCATTGATGTAGGTTTCATGACTTTGTTGACTTTCACAGGACGGGCAGTGCCGTTAGAAGTGAGGGGTGTAAAATCATTATTTTTCGCTCACACATCATTACCTTCGCTCATACACCATTACCAAATGCCAACCTCATTCTGATAATAATACTATAAACATACATGAACACTGCACATACGATAAACACCCACTCTGTGTTCACTGAGGCAGGTAAAAGGCACTGTAATTACCTGCACTTCACTGCCACATCAGCGGTGTTGTAATCTCTATTTTTCGCTCACACACCATTACCAAATGCCAACCTCATTCTGATAATAATACTATAAACATATATGAACACTGCACATACGATAAACACCCACTCTGTGTTCACTGAGGCAGGTAAAAGGCACTGTAATTGCCTGCACTTCACTGCCACATCAGCGGTGTTGTAATCACTATTTTTCGCTCACACACCATTACCAAATGCCAATCACATTCTGATAATAATACTATAAACATATATGAACACTGCACATACGATAAACACCCACTCTGTGTTCACTGAGACAGGTAAAAGGCACTGTAATTGCCTGCACTTCACTGCCACATCAACATGTGTTGTCACTCACACAGCTGGACAGATACTGATGCGCGCTTGGTCAGGGGTGGGGTGGGGGGCCCAGGGGGTGGGAGGTGGGGCCCCAGGGGGGAAAGAGGGAGGTGGGGGTCGGCTGGAGTGAAAGAACTTAATAGCTACTCTCCCTTGAAACAATTGGCGCACGGAAAAAACGCGGGGTATTCAAAATATTCACAAACATTCGAGAATGACACCCGCGGTTTGGTCCAGTTTTTGCAACGTCATTCTGGAATGACACCCGCGGTTAAAGGGTTAACACTTGGAACAAACACGTGGTGAAACCACCAAAGAAAAATTTCACAGTCCATCCAGGAATTGTTCTGTGCTTTGTAATGAACTGGCAAATCTTCTTCTTCTTCTTCTTCTTCTTCTTAGGTTGAGGGTAGTGAAGCAGTGAAGCTTATACACCCTCCCCAGGTGAAGGTGGTACACCAGGATGTGGGGCCTTGCAGGGATGACCATGCACTAGTGATCAGTTGAGATCTGGAAAAAGCAATGGAGACTCATGTCACTAACAGAGATTAAAGGCGTCGAATTTGACCTGTGATGCGGAGGAACTGTTTCATGCGGAGTAGCACCTTGGTCTTGAGGTCCTCTGGTAGCCTGACACCAGCTAGCAGAATGGGGAGCATGAAGTCATATACACCACAGGCGATCAAGGCTGAAAAGAGAAAGGTTCTAGCAGAGATGAATCACGGGCACCGAAAGACGAAGTGGAGGATGGTCTCTTCTGTGTCACCACACCATGGGCACGAAGGAATAGGGGAGAGGCCTATCCTGTGCAGGTGTGCATTGAGTGCAGCGTGACCAAGCAGTAGTCGAACCAATGCGGTGTCCAGGTCGCGGCTGGGGGAGCGAACCCAAGGTTGTGGGGCATATGAGGAAGAGTATGCTGAGAGTGTGGTATTGCGGAGTAGGTCAGGGATAGCAGCATTCCATGAGTTGAAGAGGGTGCTAAAGGTGTGTGATGAGAAGGAGGAAAAGTCAAGAGGATAGGATTGAATATCTGTCATGTCATGTGCCAGTGTGGCTGCAGCATCAACTACGGTGTTTCCATGGATGCCTGTGTGGGAAGGGACCCACTGAAAATGTACAATATAACCTTGTTCATGGAGAAAGAGAAGAACAGAGTGACAGTTGAAGACTAGTTTGCGATGAGAGGATGGACGCCTGGAGCACAAAAGGGCTAGGGAAGACTGGGAATCGGAAAAAATGACAACTGCCTGGGGAGGAAATGTCTCTCTGATAAACTCCAAGGCGCCCAGGATGGCATAAAGCTCGGCAGCAAGGATAGGGTGAAGCTCGTCTAGTTTCCAAGTTTTACACAGAGAAAGGCAAGGGACAAAGATTGCTGCTGTCGTGGAGGGTGGGAAGGGGACATGAGAGCCATCTGTAAAAATTTGAATAAAGTTAGCGTAACGGAGGGACACTAGTTCACCAAAGAGGGGTAGGGCATTGGGACAGTCAGTGGACTTAGTACATGGAACGTGGAGGTGTAAGTGAAAAAAGGAGGGAAGCAGGAACCAAGGGGGAACTGGAGAGACAGGAGACATGGGGAAAGGATGAGGCAGAGGCATGGACAATTGGCAAAAGGATTGCAAAGCACGGACGAGGAATGGAACACAGAAACGTAGAAGCCAGGATGGATCATCATGGGTGATACTAGGATGGGCATAAAGTATAGCCAAGGGAAGGGAAGGGGAAGAGGAGAGACTTTTATATAGGAATGAGCAGTCTTGGAACACTCGCCATCGCTGCAGGGGCAAAACATTTGCCTCTGCATGAATTGCAATGGCCGGCGAAGAGCAGAGTGCTCCAAGTGCTGTCCAGAGGGCAGAGTTTTGAATTGTGTCAAGCTTACGTAAAAGGGAGGGGGATGCAGATCCATATATGGTACAGCCATAGTCCAGTTTGCTCCTAATATATGTTCGGTAAAACTTCAACAGGGTTTCCCGGGAGGCGCCCCATCGGAAGCCAGTTAAGCATTTCATGAGGGAAAGGCGCTTCATACAGGAGACCCATAAATAATCAATGTGTGCCTTCCAAGTCAGAACTGGGCCATCAAGTCGGAGCCCCAGGAAAGTATGGTGACGCCTGAGAGGGACCGGGGTGTCATGAATATGAATAGTGGGCAGAGAGGGTAGTGCACGTCTAAGGGTGAAAAACATTAGAACACTCTTATCTACATTAACCCTGAATCCCCAAGCCGCAAACCAGGTTAGTAGGGTGTTAATCCCCGACTGGAGACAGTCCTGTGCCTCTAGCAGAATGGATGTTGAGCTAAAGAGGGTTAGGTCATTTGCATATACTAGGAGGGAGGTGCCTGGAGGAGAGGGAAGTGTGGACAACAACATGTTAAAGAGGAAGGGACTCAAGACCGACCCCTGAGGTACCCCTCTACAAACCGGGAACGAAGAAGATGTTATCTCCCCAAGGGAAACTGAGAAGGTTCTACCTGACAGGAAACTACGGAACCAAGTCAGAGGCTTCCCCACTATCCCCACTCTCGATAAATTATAGAGGATCCCTTCATGGGCAGCAGAATCGAAGGCCCCGGCTAGGTCAATAAAAAGAACCAACATAACTTGTTTACTTCTATATGTAACATGGATGAAATGCTCAAGATGATGAAGGACATCCAGAGTGCCACGTCCTGGCTGGAAGCCACACTGCTCCTCCAGGAGAAGACCCTTTCTCTCTGCCCACCAATGTAACCTCTTACTTACCACTCGTTCCATGAGTTTTCCAAGGCAGGAGAGAAGTGCTATTGGCCTGTAGCTACTAAGCAGGGTGGGGTCTTTCCCTGGCTTTGGGAACGGGAGAATGGAGGCATGTTTCCATGCCGTGGGAAAGACCCCCATCTGCCAGCTGTTGTTTAGCAGCTTTAGGAGGAGATCATATCCCACAGAAGGAAGGTGGGTCAGGAATTCATACGGTATAGTATCAGGTCCAGCAGCTTTGCGTGGGGGCAGTGCACGGATTGCGACTGACAACTCATGGGA
This sequence comes from Coenobita brevimanus, assembly GCF_032717465.1. NCBI lineage: Eukaryota > Metazoa > Arthropoda > Malacostraca > Decapoda > Coenobitidae > Coenobita > Coenobita brevimanus. The sequence goes on along the minus strand of NC_137003.1, from coordinate 36,720,081 downwards.
AGTGATAGGGGATGACAAATCTGTGGGGGAGGGCTCTGCTTCAGCTACCTCAACCACATGCATGACCCGGGGCAAGTCAGGGAGGGGAGCAGGGATACTAATAGACATGCTGTAATGTCATGCAAGTGCGTCAGCTTTCCCCGTGGTAGTAAGTAGATCTACACCATCTAGAGTTAGTGGATATGAAAGGGAGGTCAGCTTACCCTTCATGGCCCGCAAAAAACTCCAGGTGCGAGTGGAGGAGGTGGAAAATGATAGCGAGGCTACAAAAGTTGCCTAAGCTTTTCGTTTTGCGGCTGTGACGGTACGAATGCATTCCGCATTTAGCCGACAATACTGAATCCTGTTGCCCTCAGATAGGCAGGTCTGCCACGCATGCCAAGCCCGGCACTTCGCTGACACCACCTGGTGACACTACTCTGTCCACCAAGGGACACCGCATCGTGGCGTCTGACGAGAAGTGACTAGCGAAAATGTATTCTTGCCTGCCGCTATCAACCAGTCTGAGAAAACACCCGCAGCGATATTCAAGGGAGAATGAAGCACTGGCGGAGAGTCCATCAAGTTCGCAGAAAACTTCGTCCATCCACCATCCCACAGACGCCAACGCGGACTCGTGGGAACCGAGGTGGAAACAGACATGTCAGGGAATCGGATTATCAGTGGGAGATGATCGCTACCCATAAAGGGTCCCACAGTAAACTCCGCCCCATGAAAGTAAACATCCCCTATGCACAGGTCTAAAACTGAACCCACTCCTGTGTGTGGATTGTAACGGGTCTTGAGGCCCGTCAGGGAGAGAAGAGTGTATCTGTCCGACTGTAGCATGTAAGAAAACAGGGATGAACCAGAGGCATTGACAGAGCTACGAGGGAGGTCAGGTTCCCACAGGGAGTGAAGGACATTGAAGTCACCAAAGACCAGTGCTGGGGAAGGGAGCTGATCAAGGTAATGAGTTAATTCGGCGACTATAAGAGTGCGGCAGGGGGTTGTATAACAGTAGCAAGGAAACTCAACGTAACTGCAGTTCTACCTGTGCACCCAAGGTCTCCAGAACTCCATTGTGACATGCGGTGAGGGGAAAGGACCTACAGTGAATGCCTTCCCTAACCAATAAAGCCAAACCTCCCCCTTGTTGAGCCACCCCATCCTGTCTTACTACAGTGTATCCCCTAAGATTAAAGTGAAGATGTGAATGTAACCACGTTTCACTCATCCCAATAATCGATGGGAGTAGTTCATTCATATACATCTTAAATTCGTGGGTTTTTCTTAATACTGAAAGGGAGTTCCACACCACCATGGTAAAAGACTAAAAGTGGAGTTTAGGAAGATGGTGTGAGGGAGAATAACCTGGGAATGAGTTGCTCACAGATGTCCTTGGGTGAGGTTCCCTGAAGATAAGAGGAGATGGCATCGATGATGATCTGGAGAAGGGCAGCAAGGTCCATAGTGGGGAGAGGTCGCAGCTGGCTACCGAGGGGAGGGGGCGGTGAAGTAGGTTGCTGGGGCCTGGCTGTCGGGGTACAGGTTGCATGGGCTCATCCATCGGGGTCCTGTCTACTGGGAAACATGAGTGATGACGATGACATTCAGGCACAAGAGGGCGCGTTAACTTCGGGGGCGAGTGGACAACCGCTGAATATGATAATCTCTGGGCGGGCGTATCAGCCTGTGTGGTTCGTGAGGGTTCTGAATCCCAGGTAACTAAATCCGTTATTACATTCCTGTTGTCCTGTTCTTCCAAGACGCCAAACCGATTCTTAACGGGTATTCCCACCAAAGGATGAGTCAACCCCGATCCTGTGGATGAGGAACTACAGTGGTCAGGGGCACGCGAGGGGACCCCGGAGCCGTTTTGTGGGGCATTTTCCAAACGAGCCAGCGGATGTAACTTTCCGCCGGAAACAAGATGATCCAGTCGGTAGGTGGCTGGAAGGGAACGCAGGGTCTTATTGATGTCTGCCAAGGGTGTTGAAGAGGCCCTGCCTTCACGGTCGACATTCAAGGCCATGCGATAGACTGGACACACATGCGAGACCGGCCTATGGGCACCACCACACACGTAGCAATGTGGGTCTAAGGTACAAGTAGTACCATCATTCAATTGAAATTTGTGGTTGCCACTACACATAGAACAATGATAGCCAGATTTACATGTGGCAGACCCATGACCAAAAGCATGACACCGAAAGCAATGACAGACGGGAAAAGTATAAGGACTTACCCGGAAAGACACCCCACCGTAAACCACACGCGATGGTAAGGGACCTGCGAATCGAAGCCGCAGTGTTGTGGAGTCCTTTGGTTCACCTGGTGCAGGAAACCTGGCTGGGAGCCGAACCACCTCCACCAGATGACATGACTCTAGGGGTCGATCATGGATGCGCTGCAGGATGTTGATGTCTGTGACGAGATCAGCTACTGAACATTCGCAGGCAATAGGGCCTATAGTGCCAAAGGTGTAAGTACCTGTACCCACCTCCCATTCCCGTAGCCTTCGACATTTCACCTTCCAGGGGCCAAGTTCACCTAGTTGTTCCATGGGGGGATTTATTTTACACAAGTCCGTCTCCCAGATCTGCACCTCCAAAGTCATGCCATTTCCTTTGATGAATGTTTTATCGGCACGGCGCCACTTAGCAAAGGGTGCTATGACCAAGTACTCAGTGATCTTGGGGAGGGCAGTAAATACCCTAGACCCAGAAGTCTCCTGGATATGAAAAACTGCAAAAACATCACCTTGGGGCTCAATGATTATGTAGGAGGGTGGTAGGCAGAACCCCTAGTAGATTTTACCTGAGTAGATTCACCACCATCCCCGGAAGGAGAAGAGTCACGGGTCTTCTTGACACTGGTGGAGGACTCGTCCATATGTTGTAGTTGCGACACTCCTCCCGGATCCACAGGTGGATCACACATCCCTCTGGCGTCCTGTAGAAAACTGTATATGAGCTAGGTTTAGCACAGAAAGCTAACTATTTCGGCAAAGCAGAACACCACAACAAACGTCTGCACGCTATGGCGGTCCTGACGGGAGTCCCAACTGGCAAATCAGATAACCCTTTAAAACACCGTGGCTTGCCGTACTTGGCAATAACCAGCAGCTTGAGTTTGTGTGTACCTGCTGCATTTGCACAGACAAGCACAGTCATTCTATCCTTATTTTGTTTGAATCCACGTGCAACTTTCTCATGGCCACATGCAAGAGTTGATGTTGGTAAGCATCACCACATCAGCCCAGTTTCATTGGCGTTATATATTAGCTTTGCAGTCAATCCGTGTTCAGAAACAAGGGCACTAAATTTGCTCACTAATTCGTCTGCAGAGACGGTGTTGGCAGACTTCTGTTCCCCCGAGATATCCAGCTGCCTTATTCCGTGACGAATTTTGAAGCGACTTAACCAACCACTTGAAAAGACACTTCTCTTCTATGTTCATTTTTTCATGAAATTCTCTTGCTTTTTCAATCAACAGAGGACCCGAAATGCAAGCACCCTCAGACCTCATTGTCTGGAACCACTCATACAAAGCACAATCGAGGTCCTCTAACTGTGCTGTGCGCAGTGTTCGTCGCTTTTCAATGCCACAAGATGTTTCAGTTTTCATGAAAAATTCTTTCAGTTTCTGCGACTGTCCTTTGATATCGTAAACAGTGGATGAACCGATGTTGTACTCTTTCATCAACACACTGCGTTTCACACCACTTTCAATTTTCTTACATATCTCTAGTTTCTGTTTTAGAGTTAACACCACCCTTTTTCTCTTGTTAGAATCGTCCGAGGGCATTGTTGGATGATTTTGTGATAGACTTTTCTTGTAAAAGCAGCACAAAACATGGAGATAGTAGCGAAGCGGCAGCAGTGACCTACTCAGCTCGGCGACAGTGCAGACAAAGGTCGCGCCGCTTTGTACTGTACAACATCATCCACGTACAGATTAGAACCATCAACCTGGTGCGGCCATAGAAGCGCACAAAATTCAAATGTATTTATTTATTTTTTTCGCGAATCAAACATTTTTATATACTCTGAATTTGCCGATTTTTTAAAACTGCCAGTTTTTAACTTCCGGATGAATGGGGTTCTACTGTATATATATATATATATATATATATATACAGTAATCACTCTAATATCCGGACGCCCAAAAACCGAACATCCCCACTAACCGAACCTTATCGTCCTGCGATCAAACATTCCCAAAATGGTCCGGGGGATAAAAAAAAAAAAAAAAAAAAAAAAAAAAAAAAAATCAATTTCTTTTTTTTTTTTGCCGTCCGTAATTTGAACTTGCCGCGTGCGCCGCGTGAGAGCATTGTTTTGGTTCGTCATTCCTCCGACGTCCGATAGAGCGCCGCTGCATCCTCCCCACTTCCCGCCTGTCTCTCACCGCGACTGGACCTACGCTCTTCGCAATGGCTGCCCACGTGCTCGCTTTTGTGGTGGTGCCGTACTTGCTGCAAGGCCTCCTGCTGCTCTCTGCCCTCCTCTTAGTGTGTGTGATGATGGCCCCGCCTCCTGAGAAAAGGAAGAGAGTGGTGTTGACTCTGGAGAAGAAATGGGAGATATTGGAGAAAGTTGATGCAGGTTGGTCTTCTTCACGCATTCTCCACGAGTTTAACCTGGCCCGGTTGACTTTGTTCGATATCAAGCGTTCCCAAGACAAACTCATGTAGTACAAGGCTGACTTCTCGTCGAGAAGCAAACGCAACGTGGAAAGGAAGGTTATGTTTACCCCCAAGTTTGCAGAAATTGACCGATCCACATTGATTTGGTATCGACAGCAACGTGCAGCTGGTGTGATGGTACGTGGAACGGAGCTGAAGGCTGCTGCTGAGAAGTTTGCATGGCTTCACGACGCCCTAGACTTCAAGGCATCCGAGGGTTGGCTCTTCGCGTTCAAGTTGCGACATGGCCTTACTAACCGTAAAGCACATGGCAAAGCATTGGACGCTAACGAGGATGGAGTTGACGAGTTTCGGCACAAGGTGAAAGGCTTGATCGACAGGGAGGGCCTCACTCTCGGTCAAGTCTATAACGCAGACGAAACTGGCCTATTCTATCGCTCGGTGCCAACGAACACTCTAGCCGATGAGACGGAGAAGCGTGTACCTGGCCGCAAGCTTTCTATGGAACAGATATCTGCTTTGTGTTGTGCCAGTGCTAACGGCATGCACCGGCTTAAGCCCGTTATTGTTGGCCGTGCAAAGCAGCCTCGGTGCCTTCTTGGGGTGATGGATGTCCTTCCTGTCGTCTGGTACCATTCTTTGAAAGCATGGTTCACAGCTGTGATTTTCAAAGACTGGTTTCACCGTCACTTCGTCAAGGAGGTCATCCATTACCAGACAAAGACACTGGGAATTCCTCGCGACCAGGTAAAGGCTCTCCTTCTCCTCGACAATGCACCTGCCCACCCGTGCGACAAGGACTTGGTTGCTGAAAATGGCCGTATTAGGTGCATGTTTCTGCCACCTAATACGACTACTCTCATTCAACCCATGGACCAAGGAGTGATCGTGGCAACAAAGCGCCTGTACCGTCGGAAGTTCCTGGACGAGGTGATGGTTGTTCTCGAGGACGAGGACGAGCGCAGGGAAGGACGTGACACTCGAGGCAAGCGGACTTTGGAAAACCTTCGCCGCTACAACATCAAGTCTGCGCTGTACAACTGGGCTAGTGCATGGAAGGAAGTCCCTGTGAAAACTCTTGAAAATGGTTGGTCTCGTCTGCTTCTCGGAACAGATGTGGAGTACGTTTTTCTAGGGTTTGACGTGGAAGACTTCCATGCATGGCTACGTACGCACGGCGACGATGTTGATGTGGTCGATGTTTGTGAGTGGTTGGACGACGACGAGGGCAATCCTGGGTATCAGACGTTGTCTGATATCGAGATCGCGTCTTCGGTTGCTGGTGTCAGTCCCGAACTTGAAGATTCCGACGATGAAGGCGATGATGATGCGGACTCCTCTCAGCAGGACACTACTCCAGCCATCCCCAAGCTGAGCGCACTCCGGGAACATCTAGAGTTCGTCCTAGACTACCTGGAACACCCGGACTGCGACAGGGAGATGGGGCCCTTGGGACTCGTGGAGGAAGTGCGTGCTTTCCAGCAGCGCATCATCAATCGCCAGAATCGTCGGTCCTTGCGTCAGTCAACGATTGACAGTTTTTTCAGGCCCGTGACCCCCGCTGTGCCAAGCCCTGGTTCCACTCCGTTGCCTCCCCAAGACAGGCCCTCATGCTCCGAGCCACAGCCCAGCACATCAGCTACAGTGGAGTCACCGCTCGATGTGAGTTTGCAGCTATCTTCAGAGTCTTCTGTAGTCGGTACGCCATCACCACGACCCACCGATGCACCCCTTGGTCGCCTGCCAGTGATACTCTCGGACTCTGACAGTGAATAAACAGCAAGAACTTCTCCACTAGACCACACGGAAATTTTGAGTGTTTTGCAGTGAAAAAAACGTTGTGTTGTGTTAAGGTTTTCGAAATGAGAGAAAAGACTCAGTGGAAACAAAATTTAACGTAACTAACCTTCTTTGTTTTGGCTTTAGAAATTGAAAAGATTGGGAAAAGTTTATGTGCAACACGAAAGTTAACTGGAACATTATTTGGACTAAAGTGAACACTGTGAAGAGAACGGACTTCTGTGTGTTATTGACTAAGTTCAGTGCAAGACTTCAGGAAGAGTGTACTGCAAGTGCTTCAGGAAATCGTTCTTACTGTCAGAGTCCGAGAGGAGGCGGTTATTCATCGAGGTGGCCAGGGACCTGCTGTAAGTAGCCAGAATGATTCATATTGTACTTTTTTTCCATACTATACTTACCAGAATGTTTCATACTGTACTTTTTTCCATACTATACTTACCTCATGCATGTGCAGTAGGAATGTGTTTTTCAGAGTTAGGCTAGGTTAGGGTCCATAAGTACCAGAATGTTTATTAATGTATGAACATACTTCTAAACCCTCATTTTATGTTTCTTTGGCATTTATTTCAGTCATTTATGTGCCTTATTGGTGTGATTTGGGTGTTAAATAGGTGCTATGCATGTCCGGAGGGAGTTGTATAGGTGTTTCTCTGAGTTAGGGTCCAGAAGTACAAGTCCATAAGTTGGGACCCAATATCCGGACGAAACCAATATCCGAACCTACCGATGGCTCTATTGATCCGGATATTGGAGGGGTTACTGTATATATATATATATATATATATATATATATATATATCTCATCTCATCTCATCAGCCGCTTGAGTGTCCACTACAGGACCAGCCTATCCCGACCGAAATGGGGACGATACAGCCAATGTATCTCTCTACCAAGTGGCTTAGGCTGTCTGGTAGAGATTGTATGTAGGGTGCTTGTAAGTGTGATTGTAGTGTTGGAGTGGCTTTGGATGTGTGTGTGTAGTCTGTGAACTAAGTGTAATCGGACCGTGCAAGTCGACTGGGTGCAAGCATACTTTATAGTATGCAACACTGGTTCAACCACAGCACCCCTTATGTCTGCCAAAGTAGTACGTGGCCAGAAGGACGCTCCCAAAGTCTATTACCCTGGCGGGGCACGAACACTCGTTCTTCAGTGTATGAAACACACACTTAACCACTGTACCATAGAGGCTCCATATATATATACTGTATATACATATATATACATACATACATACAGTACATATATATATATATATATATATATATATATATATATATATATATATATATACTGTCTCAATATATATATATATATATATATATATATATATATATACTGTATACATATATATATATATATACATATATATATATACAGTAGAACCTCTTTGGTCCGGACCCCTTTGATCCGGATTTCTGTTAATTCGGACAAAATTTAAAAATAATAAGCTCCAAAAATATGTTGAAAGTAATTCTAAAGGCATTTTCAGTATCGGTGCGGAAAGCGATCATCATTCGTTTAGTCTCGAATCACGCTGGGTCGCTACATGGGCGCCTGTTTAAACACACGCTAGCATTCGTTCCATCAACTAGTTCACCAACCATTTGTATTTTTACGCTGTATTTCAAAAGTTAATCCTCCTTACCATGCCCCTTAATGCAAGTGTAGCTTCGGTAATGAATAAAGGTGTTAAAAGGAGGAGTTTGCTTACACAAAAATGGGTCAGAATATTCTGCAGTGTTTAATGATTACTGTAGGTTACTTTTTGTACTAAAATGTGCTTTACTTGTACATCAAACATTAGCTTCTTGCCCAGATGGGTGTTATCAATATGCCAAAGATGACAATGTATTTTTTGCCTACATAAGTTTTATTTTTATTCCAAATATTACAGTTAATTAATTATTTTATTTTTTTGCCTACATGGGCCTTAGTCACTTACTACAATTTAAAATGTAGGCTAGTTTCTTGTCATGGCCTTACCTGTAAATTATGCAGTACAAAACTATTGTACATGATTAGTTTGGTTATTTTAGTATCCTTTCATCTTTTGCAGTTACATAGGGTTGACACATGCCACATATGTTAATAATTAACAAACATACCATATGTAGATAGTTTTTAGTATGAACTGGAGATTACCCTGATGGTCCGGACAATCTGCTAATTCGGACAACCCTTCCCCCCATATAGTCCGAATGAGAGAGGTTCTACTGTATATATATATACAGTATACACACACACTCAACCCCCTGCTATCGCACCTAATTGGTTACAGCAAACGCGCCTGATAGCTGAATTCGCGATAGCTGAACTGAAGAATCAATGAGAAAATTTCTAATTGGTTTTTCTGTGGCCCATTTTTCTAACTTTTAACCAATGAAGAGAGAACCTGTATTTTTTACACAGGAAAAATCATGCCCACAGTGGGGGCGGAGGGACGTTGGTTACAAGATTGTGACAACGTGAGTTAACTTTTACCTGGTCGTGGTGTAGTGGTATGCTGCCTGGCTCTCACCTGAGAGTCCCGGGTTCGATTCCCGGCATATTGGTAATTTCTCTGATGATTTTTCCTGTGTAAAAAATACAGGTTCTCTCTTCATTCTGACTTGCCGTAAGTGTTTGCGATAGATTAAAAGCATCTGCTTGCCCGAGTGCCAGGGGGTTAACTCATCCTCCTCATGCCCACAGTGGGGGTGGAGGGACGTTGGTTACAAGATTGTGACAACGTGAGTTAACTTTTACCTGGTCGTGGTGTAGTGGTATGCTGCCTGGCTCTCACCTGAGAGTCCCGGGTTCGATTCCCGGCATATTGGTAATTTCTCTGAAAACTTTTAACCACTTTATGCCTACGATTTCCAGCAAATCTCTCCTCCAACATGAAATAAAGCATTATTATATTAATAATACCATTAAAATGAATAAATAAACAACATAAAAGGCCATCACACTTACTTTTATAAGGATTAAGGAAGGCTTGGGTGGTTTGAAGGGTTCCGAGGCTTGGGAGTGGCTTAGTTGCCGCTAGAGCCCTCACAGGCCTGACTCTCTCTCCTCAAAATATTTTTTCTTCTCTAGTCCAGGTTGTCCAAGAAAACATCATAGCCAAAGCCCTCGTAGTCTGCCTCTTGGCTGGAAGAGCCTGGCTGTGGTTCCTGGCCAGGCGTGGGATGAGGCTGAGGGGCCGGCTCGGGTGGAGGTTCAGGGGCTGGGTGCTGACGAAAATAATCTGTGATTCGACGCTGGTGTAAGGCAATAACGTAGGCATGGTACTTGTCCTCATAACCTTCAAGGGCTTTATTAATCTAGGATGTGCATTGTTTGCTGTTGATAGTAGTATCTTGCTCTAGAATGTAATGTATCTGGCCACCCAACTCAAAGTCTTGATGTCCTTCATACTCAGCCCCTCTTTAACTTTCTCTCCTGCATCCACCTCTTCTCCTGGGCTATCCTCAGCATCCTCTAGTAGAATATCTTCAGCAGTAACTGGTGCTGGTCGTAACATATCTCGTATCTCGTCGCCAGTTGTGCCCTCAAACCCACGGCCAGCAATACCTCTTGCCTTCTCAGCTGCAGCCTCCAGCTCTGCCTCCAACGACTGGGGCTTACCTGGTAGCTTAACCGGCCTGTCCTCAGGTAAACCCTCTATGATGTTGCGCCATGCTTGATTTATTGTTGTTGGGGTAATGTTATTCCAACATTCGACCACCAAATCAATCGCCTGCTTTATCGTAAAGCTCTTCCAATATTTTACCGCCTTTTGCTCTGATTCGGTGTCTGCAGCTGTGGCCTCAGCCTCATCTTCTCCCTCACTGTCAACCAGATTTTGTATGAATGAGGTGTCCTTAGTAGCCTGCCACATCAATTGAAATTGTCACCTAGAATATGCAACCTTCACCACAAAGATAACCTCTTGATCTAGAGGCTGAATGAGAGAGGTAGTGTTGGACGGCAGGAATTCCACGGTCACATTTGGGTTTTCTGACCTCAGAAGAGGTGAATGGCCACGTGAATTGTCTAATAAGAGCAATATGTTGAATCTAATATTGCTGGTCTTGAAAAACTCCTCAACATCACCAAGAAAACTTCTTTAAACCAGTCTAGGGATAGTTTGGCCGAGATGTACACTTTCTTAGATGACAACCAGTGCACATTAAGTCCAGTGTAACCTCTTGTTTTTTTTGCTCGGTGGGCAACTGTAGGCTTGAGGCGGCAGGTACCAGATGCATTCATTGCAAACAAAAGGGTAAATCTCTCTTTTATTGCCTTCCTCCCACACACTCTAGCAGACTTGGAAGTTATGAACGTGCGACGGGGCATTGCTTTCCAGTAAAAATTTGTTTCATCCATATTGAAGATATGATCGGGGGTATATTGGCCAGCTTCAATGATTTTCCTGAGTGATTCCGGGTACATAAGCGTGGCATCTTTGTCACCACTTGCAGCCTCGCCACTTATTTTAACATTTGTCACCTTATGCCTCGTCATAACCCTATCCACCCACCCCTCTGAAGCAAGAAACACTGGTGGGGTTTCAATTCGAAGTATCTCAGCCACACCTCAATGGATCTCTTTGGCTGTCTCCATGATTTCTTTAGTGTCCACATCTAAGTTTTGCTTAGCCTGTCTCTCTAGATATCGACTTCATAACTGTTCTATCTTCAGGAGCACTATGTTTGAACGTCTTCTTGCATCTGAGGCGGCAGCTGAAGGAGCAAGTTTCATGTGTTTCTCAATATGTTCTTTCTTTAAATAAATGCCTCACAGTAGACTCATTCATTCCAAACTTCTTTGCTGTTCCTCTCTTTGTCTCTCCACCATCAATAAGCATCAAGATTTCCAGTTTCTGGGCATATGTCAGGTTTATTCATGGCTTTACCTCCCTTGAACTTCCCGCTAGGTGATGGTGGGTGGTTTTTTGTGTGGTCTGTCAGCCATTATATCACAAACACACAAAAAAAAGTGTAAGGAATTCCTCTTTCACTGTCGACAGAGAGCTAACACATTCAACTGAAGTGGCGGGGCAGTCGGGGAGCGTCAGCCAATCACCAGCAGGGGTGCTCTGTGACGAAGTCAGATGAGTTGCACCAATCCGTTGTGGCGTTCACAACCCGGGCGCTTCAAACTCAAAGCGTGATGGCAGTCTTCGGGTGGGTGATAGCAGATAACCAAGATAGCTGAATGTGTGTTAGCAAAGGGTTGAGTGTAAATATATAGTGTATATATATACATATATCTATCTATCTATATATATATATATATATATATATATATATATATATATACATGGGACAAAAGAAGAAAGCATACAATGAGTGGATGAGAAATAGGGGCATGGAAGAAGTTGAGAGGCGGAAGAGAGAGTTATGTGTAGAAAGAGAGATGTAAAGAGATTGAGAAGGGAGAAAAAGTGAGCAGATGGACAGAACACTTTAAGGAATTGTTGAACATAGAGGATGGAAGTAATGTGAGTATAAGTGGCTGGGGAATGGCTGGGAGAAGGAGGGAGGTGAGAAGACAGGAAGAAATAAGTACGATAGAAGTTGTGGAAGCAATGAAGAAATTTAATTTGGAGAAAGCCCCAGGAATTCATGGAGTGTGTGGTGAAATGCTGAAGCATGGGTGAGAGATAGTAGTAGAATGGATGTGGAAGATGTGAAGATTGGCCTAGGAGGAAGGTAGAGTTCCGGAGGATTGGAAGTCAGGTATAATTATCCTCTTGTACAAAGGAAAAGGGGAAAAAGAAGTGTGTGGTAATCATAGGGGCATTTGTCTTCTTAGTATAATAGGAAAAGTGTATGGTAGGATACTTATTTTTTTTTTTATTTTTTTTTTTTTTAATAACAGAACGGAGGAAGGAAAAACAAATGGGGAAAAAAAATATCCATACACCAGATTACTGGTGTCCTCTGTTCATAAAATATCTGTAACAGTTAGACTTGAACAGTTGTGGGTTGAAATTTGGAGGAAAACAACTCTGGGGAAGCGAGTTCCAGAGAGATGCAGTTCGGGGAATGAAAGAATTCTGATAGGCAGAAGTTCTACAATATGGTTGAGTGACATTCCAGTCATGAGCGCTACCAGATGCCCGTGTAGCACGAGGGAAGGCATGGAGAGGTGGCACCATGGACGCAACTTCGTCTGAGCATTTGCCAAAAAAATATCTGTAAAATAATGCAAGGGAGGCAACATTCCTTCTTACTTGCACGGGAGGTAGTTTATATGTAATGGCAGGGTTGTTAATGATTCTAACAGCTTTATTCTGAATTTTGTCTAGTTGTCTTAATGCAAACTCTCCACAACCATTCCACAAGGGTGAGCAATATTCAAGCTGAGAGCGCACGACTCTTATAAATTATAGCTAACTGCTCATCGGAGAAGAAGTTACAGACTCTGTACAATAATCCAAGTTTCTTTTAGGCGGTTTTAGCAAGTGATCTGACATGAGAGGTCCAGCTGAGGGCACTGTTAAGTGAGACACCAAGAATTTCAATACTTTTGGAGATGGGAATATTAGTAGCACTGAAGGTAATGTACGAATCTGGTAATATCTGTCTATTAGTAAACTGTATATATTTAGTTTTACTAGCATTAAAAGAGACAAGGTTGTTTTGTCCCCATTCACTGATTGTAGATAGATCTTGATTTATGGAGATGGCTGTACTGAGTTGAGAGGTAGAGATATTAGACTTTGTAAATGGATGTCTGAGTGTGAATGAACTATGTAGTGTTGAGTCATCTGCATATGAGTGAATGGGATTGTGAGTGACAGATAAGAGATCATTAATATGAACCAGAAATAGGGTTGGCGCCAGAACTGATCCCTGCAGCCCACCGGCGTTAATTGAGTGGAAATTCGAATATACATCATCTACTTTTACTCTTATTTTCCTGTCACTAAGATAAGAAGAAATCAAAGGAACAAAAGACGTTAGTCCATAGCAAGGGAGTTTGGACAGCAGGGAACGGTGCCATACTCTGTCGAAAGCTTTAGAGATATCAAGAGCTACTGCATGAGTTTCTCCAAAAAGATCAATTGATTGATGGATGGTATGAGTTAAGAGATTGAGTATGTCAATGGTGGATCTTTCGTGGCGAAAACCGTATTGTCTATCACTAATTAAGTTGTTGGATTCAAGATGTTTAACAATATGCTTATTAATTAAAGTTTCAAATACCTTACCAAGAGAAGAAGTGACAGCTATTGGTCTGTAACTGGAGGGGTCAGACGAACTTCTTTTCTTCGGAACTGGGTGGATATTGGCTTCTTTCCATGAATTTGGGAATAAAGAAGTACGTATGCATAGTCTGAATAATTTAGCTAGGACAGAGGCAAGTTCAGGGGAACACTTTTTCAAAACAATTGGCGGAATTCCATCTGAGCCTGGAGCTTTGTTGGTAGGTAAATTGTCTAGGATGGATTTTACGAATCTTCTCTGTATTTTAAGTGGGGCAATTTCAGGAGAATCAAGTTCCAGTACTGAGACATTCTGGCTGGTATCATCTATGGTAGAGTTTCTTGCAAAGGTACTAGCAAAGATATCTGCTTGCCCACGTGGGTCATTTGTAATATTGCCATCTGATGATTTTAGTGGGGGAATGGAAGATGACTTGTTAAAGTTATTATTGAAAGAATTAAGAGTTGACCAGAATATTCTATTGTCATTAGGGTTGTTAAGTAGTTTTGATTCTTGCTTTTGAAGAAAGTTTGATTTAGATAGATTTAATACAGCTTTTGCATGATTTCTAGCAATTTTAAATTGGGAGAGTGATTCAGATGTTTTTGATTTTAAGTAAGAGTTATATGCTAATGACTTTTGGGTTGTTGCTCTGGCACAATTGCCATCAAACCATTTTGGAGAGTTTGATCTTTTAGTGAATTGTTGACTTGGTATGAATAAATCCATACCAGCTAGTATTAAGTCGCAAATGTGGGACTGGGTAGAATTGGGATCACTAGAGAAGAAAGACTTCTCATGGAACATCAGCAAGATAATTTCTAAATCCATCCCAGTCTGCCCTGTCAAAGTGCCATCGGGTCACCCTGACAGGTTCGGAATGGGGAGGTGAAGGAGGGTTAACTAATGAGGCTTTGATGAGATTGTGGTCAGGGGATCCAAGTGGTGACAGTACCTCTATCCTGTATTGATCTGGATTGACAGAGTTAGGGAAATAACAGAGGAATTAGTTGGAGAAGAACAGGGAGGCTCTAGGAAGGGAAGAGGTTGTGTAGATCAGATATTCATTCTTAGAGCTTTAGTGGAAAAGTTTCTAGAGAAGGGAAAGAAGTTGTATGCGGGTTTCATGGATTTGGAGAAAGCATATGACAGGGTGGATAGACAAGGATTGTGGAAAGTATTAAGAATATATGGAGTAGATGGGAAGTTCTTGAATGCTGTGAAGAGTATGTATGATGGTGCTACGGCTGCAGTGCATGTGGATGGTGAACTGAGTGAATTTTTCTCTTTGAAGGTTGGGTTGAAACAGGGATGTGTTATGTCTTCATGGTTGTTCAATCTGTACATGAATGAGGTAATAAACGAGGTACAAGGTAGGGTAGTGGATGTTGGAGTGGCCCTGGTGAGAGAGGGTAGTGTTTGGAAACTCCCTGTACTGTTGTTTGCAGATGATACTGTGTTGCTGAGTGAAGACGAAGGAGAGCTGCAAGGCTTGGTGGATGAGTTTGGGAGAGTGTGTAAGAAACGGAATCTAAATGTGAAGGTAGGGATGAGTAAGGTGATGGTCTTTGAGAGAGGTGAAGTCAGTGAATGTACAGTGAGGTTGGATGGTGAGGAATTGGAAAATGTGAGTACGTTTAAGTACTTGGGTAGTGTGATGAGTAAGGATGGAGGTTTGGAGGGTGAAGTGCTTGAAAGGGTACAGCAGGGAAGAAAGGTTGCTGGTTCCTTGAAAGCAGTGATAAGAAACAGGGAAGTAAGCATGGAAGTGAAAAAGTTACTACATGACAGTACTGTATTGTGATACCAACTGTAACGTATGGAAGTGAAGCTTGAATGATGTTGGAAGGGCACAGGTCAAGAGTGAGAGCAGTGGAAATGAGTTATTTAAGAGGAGCCTGTGGAGTCACATGGAGAGACAGGCTGACAAATGAGGATACAAAGGAGCGTTGTGGTGTGGGTGTGATAGGAAGCGTTAGTAGGAATACACTGAGGTGGTTTGGCCACGTGGAGAGGATGGAGGGTGAAAGACTGACAAAAAGAGTGTATGTGAGTGAGGTGGATGGGGGAAGAGGAGGGGGAGGCCAAGGATGAGATGGAGGGATGGGGTGGAGAGGTATATGAGAGAGGGAGGTGTGAGTTGGGAGCAGGGCAGTGAAATGGCAGGGAACAGGGCAACGTGAAGGCAATTTGTCTGTGGCCACCCCGAACGGGATTAAGGCGTCTGGCGATCGATAGATAGATATACAGATAGATAAGTATATATATATATATATATATATATATATATACAGTAACCCCTCCAATATCCGGATCAATAGAGCCATCGGTAGGTTCGGATATTGGTTTCGTCCGGATATTGGGCCCCAGCTTATGGACTTGTACTTATGGACCCTAAATCAGAGAAACACCTATACAACTCCCTCCGGACATGCATAGCACCTATTTAACACCCAAATCACACCAATAAGGCACATAAATGACTGAAATAAATGCAAAAGAAACATAAAATGTGGGTTTAGAAGTATGTTCAGACATTAATAAACATTCTGGTACTTATGGACTCTAACCGAACCTAACCTAACCGAACCGAACCTAACTCTGAAAAACACATTCCTACTGCACATGCATGAGGTAAGTATAGTATGGAAAGAAGTACAGTATGACACTTTCTGGTAAGTATAGTATGGAAAAAAGTACAGTATGAAACATTCTGGTAAATATAGTATGGAAAATAGTACAACATGAAACATTCTGGCTACTTACAGCAAGTCCCTGGCCACCTCGATGAATAACCGCCTCCTCTCGGACTCTGACAGTAAGAACGATTTCCTGAAGCACTTGCACTACACTCTTCCTGAAGTCTTGCACTGAACTTAGTCACTAACACACAGAAGTCCGTTCTTTTCACAGTGTTCACTTTAGTCCAAATAATGTTCCATTTTACTTTAAGTGTTGCACATTAACTTTTCCCCAGTTTTTTTAATTTTCCAAAGCCAAAACAAAGAAGGTTAGTTACGTTAAATTTCTTTTCTACTGAGTCTTTTCTCCCAACTTGAAAACCTTAACACAACACACCGTTTTTTTCACTGCACAACACTCAAAATTTCCGTGTGGTCTAGTGGAGAAGTTCTTGCTGTTTATTCACTGTCAGAGTCCGAGAGTATCACTGGCAGGCGACCAAGGGATGCATCGGTGGGTCGTGGTGATGGCGTACCGACTACAGAAGACTCTGAAGATAGCCGCAAACTCACGTCGAGCGGTGACTCCACTGTAGCTGATGTGCTGGGCTGTGGCTCGGAGCATGAGGGCCTGTCTTGGGGAGGCAACGGAGTGGAACCAGGGCTTGGCACAGCGGGGGTCACGGGCCTGAAAAAACTGTCAATTGTTGACTGACGTAAGGACCGACGATTCTGGCGACTGATGATGAGCTGCCGGAAAGCACGCACTTCCTCCACGAGTCCCAAGGGCCCCATCTCCCTGTCGCAGTCCAGGTGTTCCAGGTAGTCTAGGACGAACTCTAGATGTTCCCGGAGTGTGCTCAGCTTGGCGATGGCTGGAGTAGTGTCCTGCTGAGAGGAGTCCGCATCATCATCGCCTTCGTCGTCGGAATCTTCAAGTTCGGGACTGACACCAGCAACCGAAAACGCGATCTCGATATCAGACAACGTCTGATACCCAGGATCGCCCTCGTCGTCGTCCAACCACTCACGAACATCGTCCACATGAACATCGTCGCCGTGCGTACGTAGCTGTGCATGGAAGACATCCACGTCAAACCCTAGGAAATCGTATGCCACATCTGTTCCGAGAAGCAGACGAGACCAACCATTTTCAAGAGTTTTCACAGGGACTTCCTTCCATGCACTAGCCCAGTTGTACAGTGCAGACTTGATGTTGTAGCAGCGAAGGTTTTCCAAAATCTGCTTGCCCCGAGTGTCACGTCCTTCCCTGCGCTCGTCCTTGTCCTCGAGGACAACCATCACCTCGTCCAGGAACTTCCGACGGTACAGGCGCTTTGTTGCCACGATCACTCCTTGGTCCATTGGTTGAATGAGAGTAGTCGTATTAGGTGGCAGAAACATGCACCTAATACGGCCATTTTCAGCAACCAAGTCCTTGTCGCACGGGTGGGCAGGTGCATTGTCGAGGAGAAAGAGAGCCTTTACCTGGTCGCGAGGAATTCCCAGTGTCTTCGTCTGGTAATGGATGACCTCCTTGACGAAGTGATGGTGAAATCAGTCTTTGAAAATCACAGCTGTGAACCATGCTTTCAAAGAATGGTACCATACGACAGGAAGGACATCCATCACCCCACGAAGGCACCGAGGCTGCTTTGCACGGCCAACAATAACGGGCTTAAGCCGGTGCATGCCGTTAGCATTGGCACAACACAAAGCAGATATCCGTTCCTTAGAAAGCTTGCGGCCAGGTACACGCTTCTCCGTCTCATCGGCTAGAGTGTTCGTTGGCACCGAGCGATAGAATAGGCCAGTTTCGTCTGCGTTATAAACTTGACCGAGAGTGAGGCCCTCCCTGTCGATCAAGCCTTTCACCTTGTGCCGAAACTCGTCAACTCCATCCTCGTTAGCGTCCAATGCTTCGCCATGTGCTTTATGATTAGTAAGGCCATGTCGTAACTTGAACGCGAAGACCCAACCCTCGGATGCCTTGAAGTCAAGGGCGTCGTGAAGCCTTGCAAACTTCTCAGCAGCAGCCTTCAGCTCCGTTCCACGTACCATCACACCAGCTGCACGTTGCTGTCGATACCAAATCAACGTGGAGCGGTCGATCTCTGCATACTTGGGGTTAAACATAACCTTCCTCTCCACGTTGCGTTTGCTTCTCGACGAGAAGTCAGCTGTGTGCTGCATGAGCTTGTCTCGGGAACGCTTGATATCGAACAAAGTCGACCGGGCCAGGTTGAACTCGCGGAGAATGCGTGAGGAAGACCAACCCGCATCAACCTTCTCCAATATCTCCCGTTTCTTCTCCAGAGTCAACACCACTCTCTTCCTTTTCTCAGGAGGCGGGGCCATCATCACACACACTAAGAGTAGGGCAGAGAGCAGCAGGAGGCCTTGCAGCAAGTACGGCACCACCACAAAAGCGAGCACGTGGGCAGCCATGGCGAACAGCGTAGGTCTTGTCGCGGTGAGAGACAGGCGGGAAGTGGGGAGGATGCAGCGGCGCTCTATCGGACGTCGGAGGAATGACGAACCAAAACAATGCTCTCACGTGGCGCGCGTGGCAAGTTCAAATTAAGGACGGCAAAAAATTGATTTTTTTTTTTTAATTTTTTTGGATTTTCGGACCATTTTGGGAATGTTTGATCCCAGGACGATAAGGTTCGGTTAGTGGGGATGTTCGGTTATTGGGCGTCCGGATATTAGAGTGATTACTGTATATATAAATATATATATAATATACTGTATAGTATGCTGTAACACCTGTCAATCAAGGTGATACTCCCAAGGGAAATGGGAATGCTGGTGATAAGGACAACTGGAGCTCCTGTTACACTAGCTACCAGCATATCTGACCATCCCCCTTTGCTGACCTTTTCACTGCGATACTAACACGAAGAGTAGACCAGCATACTCTCCCAAACACCTTCCTCTAACTATCTCATGCAGTACCCTACATACGCTTTGCACGTCACACAACGTATCCCACTACATCACAAGGAATGACGCCAACAAAGGCATGCAGCTAGAAAACTTTGTTCCCACTACCTAATGGTGGACCTATTGAGGGGAGGCGTGATACCAGCGTAGTTTTGGGGTCTGGGATAGGATGAGACTCGGATCTGTGCGAGAGGGTACAGGGCATTGTGGTTCCCACGCTGCCACCTCTGCTCAACAGAGAGGGGCCCAATGTCAGGAGTAGTGCCCCAGGAGCAGGAGTAGTGCCCCAGGAGACTGCCCTATCAGTAAGTGTATTATGGTGGGAGAGTTACAGAACCAAGGCATGCTTCAAGGGTGTCCCTGTAGCTGTCCTAGCAGGGTGCTCCAGGGCCACTGCCACAGCCACTGGTCACAGCTAGTGGGCTATGGGTCCCAGGTCCCATGCCTGGACCTGGGACTGTGCGGATGGATGAGGCCTCTGATCTGTCTCTCTCTCGCTATTTAATTGAATTTGGCAGAAAATGTGGTTATGGTATTCAAGGGTACTGAAGCTGTGATGAGGAAATGTAGACTGAGATGGTTTGGGCATGTGGAGAGGATGGGGTATGACAACTGTGTACAGAAAGTGAAAAGTGTTAATATTCGAAGTAGGGTCACAAGAGGCAGATCGAAGAATACCTGGGACGAGGTCACTGACTGTGACCTCAAGGATAATGGACTGAACAGGGAGGCTGCCAGAGACTGAGCAGCTTGGACAGCCGCCATTAGGTGACCAAGACTGACGCGTGCAAGCATGTTGAGGTCTTTATAAACAGAAGCAAGAATGTGCAATGTGTGCTTGAGGGCAGCCTGAGACCCCCTCCCCCCCAAAAGATATTTAGTTCGAAAAGTGTTCATAATCAGTCTACACTTTGTCAAACACAGTACACATACTAGGCTTTCACCTGGGCAGGCTCCAATCCTTGATCCTACTAATGCCATAAGCCTGATGTAGCAGAATTTACACCCCTCTAAGATTATATATATTACACATAGCTTGGATATGTAAAAAAAAAACTAAGAACAAGTTACTCTAAATATATTTCCTTCCAGTATCTTTAGTAGTTTATTCTTTTACAGGCCATTAACATGTACTATGGTCACCATTTTTGGAAAATGTATACTCAAACAAAATGGTATCCAAACCTTGAGAACTGTTAGCAGTAGTAGGCTCAACTTCGGCCCATATCTGGAACAGTAGTGGCACAATGGTACGAACAAAGGCTTCAAGCTCCTGTGGGTCTGAGAAGAGAGACACTTGTTGCCGAGTCTTGGAACTTCCTTCCTGTCCATCGTATGCTAATACTGGTGCTATGCTGCCCATCACAACAGTCTGTATACAACAACAATAAGTCTTGAAAGTCACACTATCTAAAATCCAAATTATTAGAGATACATGTATAGTAACAACTAGTATTACTGTACAGCTGAACAACGAGGGACAGCAAAAGAAGTTACATACAGTATATATGGCACAGATGAGAAGCTGCTGAATGCTATAAAGAGGTACAGTACTAAAAAACCTTCTATGCATACGTATAGGTAAATGAATTTTACAGTGAACGGTTCAAAATCAGTGTTAATGTGAGACAAGAATGTGTAATGTAACTTCGTTGTTCGATATATAAAGAGACTGTGTTATATGGAGGTAAAAACAGGAGTACTGTAATCTCTCTCTCTCTCTCTCTCACCCCCCAACACAGAGAATCAGGATAGTTACAGAGGAAGTGGGAAATCTTTCTAGACCTCTATAATTCGGAAGTGGAAAAATAGGTCCCAAGAGTAAGGGGGAAAGAAAACAGGAAAAAGGAGTGGTTTAATAGAAGGTGTATCATAGCAAAAAAAGAGAGGGACATGGCATGGAACAACTGCAGGAAGAGAGGTAATAACAGAACAATGGAAGAATATAAAAGAACTAGAAATGACCATACAAGAATATGTAGAGAGGAAGAAAGGAACTTTGAAAAAGATATAATAGACAAATGTAAGGATGAACCCAAACTGTTTTATAGATTTGTCAATGGCAAATTGAAACAAAAGGAAGGAATCACAAAACTGAAAGTAGATGGAGAGGTCTATAAAGATGTGGCAATGCAAGCTGAAATAATGAACAAATGTTTCCAATCAGTTATCACTTATGAAAGTGACTCTGTGGAAGGGGAGGGAGTGACTAGAAATGTAATGATGAAAGAGTGGAAGTACAGGAAGTGTATAAATTACTGGAAACTCAAGATGTAAGGAAAGCTCCAGGACCAGATGGAATCTCTAAATGGGTACTGAAGGAATGAAGACAACAACTTGCGGATAAGATTCACGGTTTAATTGTGTGTTCTCTGGAAGAGAGGAAAATGCCTCAAGAATGTCTATCTATCTATCTATTGCCAGACGCCTCAATCCCGTTTGGGGTGGCCACAAACAAATCGCCTCCAAGTCGCCCTGTCCCCCGCCATTTCACTGTCCTGCTCCCAACTCACACCCCCCTCTCTCATATACCTCTCCACCCCATCCCTCCATTTCATCCTCAGCCTCCTCCTCCCTCTTCCCCCCTCCACCTCACTCACATACACTCTCTTCGTCAGTCTTTTACCCTCCATCCTCTCCACATGGCCATACCACCTCAGTGTGTTCCTCATAACGCTTCCTATCACATCCACATCCACACCACAATGCTCCTTTATATTCTCATTCGTCAGCCTGTCTCTCCATGTGACTCCACAGGCTCCTCTTAAATAACTCATTTCCACTGCTCTCACTCTTGACTTGTCTCCTTCCAACAACGTCCAAGCTTCACTTCCATACGTTACAGTTGGTATCACAATACTGTCATGTAGTAACTTTTTCACTTCCATGCTCACTTCCCTGTTTCTTATCACTGCTTTCAAGGAACCAGCAACCTTTCTTCCCTGCTGTACCCTTTCAAGCACTTCACCCTCCAAACCTCCATCCTTACTCATCACACTACCCAAGTACTTAAACGTACTCACATTTTCCAATTCCTCACCATCAAACCTCGCTGTACATTCACTGACTTCACCTCTCTCAAAGACCATCACTTTACTCTTCCCTACATTCACCTTTAGATTCCGTTTCTTACACACTCTCCCGAACTCATCCACCAAGCCTTGCAACTCCCCTTCGTCTTCACTCAACAACACAGTATCATCTGCAAACAACAGTACAGGGAGTTTCCAAACAGTATCCTCTCTCACCAGGGCCACTCCAACATCCACTACCCTACCTTGTACCTCTTTTATTACCCCATCCACGTACAGATTGAACAACCATGGAGACATGACACATCCCTGTTTCAACCCAACTTTCAAAGAGAATAATTCACTTAGTTCACCATTCACATGCACTGCAGCCTTCGCACCATCGTACATACTCTTCACAGCATTCAACAACTTTCCATCTACTCCATATATTCTTAACACTTTCTACAATCCTTGTCTATCCACCCTGTCATATGCTTTTTCCAAATCCATGAAATCCGCATACAACTTCTTTCCCTTCTCTAGAAACTTTTCCACTAAAGATCTAAGAATGAATATCTGATCTACACAACCTCTTCCCCTCCTAAAGCCTCCCTGTTCTTCTCCAACTAATTTCTCTGTTCTTTCTCTAACTCTGTCAATAAGTATCCTAGCATATACCTTTCCTATTATACTAAGAAGACAAATGCCCCTATGATTACCACACACTTCTTTTTCCCCTTTTCCTTTGTACAAGGGAATAATTATACCTGACTTCCAATCCTCCGGGACTCTACCTTCCTCCCAGGCCAATCTGCACATCTTCCACATCCATTCTACTACTATCTCTCACCCATGCTTCAGCATTTCACCACACACTCCATCAATTCCTGGGGTTTTCCCCGATTTAACTTTCTTCATTGTTTCCACAACTTCTATTCTACTGATTTCTTCCAGTCTTCTCACCTCCCTCCTTCTCCCAGCCATTCTCCAGCCACTTATACTCGCATTACTTCCATCCTCTATGTTCAACAATTCCTTAAAGTGTTCTCTCCATCTGCTCACATTTGCTCCCTTCTCCACTAGTAATCTACCATTTTTCCTTTTCACTCCCCTGCTAACTTCACTTCCACGCTGTCTTACTCTTTTCACCTCTTTCCAGAACATTTTCTTACAGTCCCTCCACTTTACACTCAAATTACTTCCAAATTCCTCATCCACTCTCTTCTTACTCTCTCTTACTAATCTTTTCACCTCTCTCTTTCTTTCTACATATAACTCTCTCTTCCGCCTCTCAAATTCTTCCACGCCCCTATTTCTCATCCATTCATTGTATGCTTTCTTCTTTTGTGCCACAGCCTGTTTCACCTCTTCAGTCCACCACGCTGTTCCTTGCACCCCCTCAAGAATGGAAAAGGGCAAATGTGGTACCAATTTATAAGGGAGGAAACAAGGAAGAACCCCTGCATTATACAGCACCATCCCTCTAACCAGCATGGTTGCAAAACTGTGCGAGAGAATCCTGAAAGATTGATGGATGAAATATCTGGAAGGGATGAATATTTTGGCTGAAAGTCAGTTTGGATTCAGAAGTGGAAGGTCATGTGTTTCTAACTTGTTGAGCTTTTTCTCAAGAGCAATTGATGTGCTACAAGAGAGAGACGGTTGGGTGGATTATGTGTATTTAGATTTGGAAAAGGCCTTCGACAAGGTACCCCATAAGAGACTATTGTGGAAACTAGAGCATATAGGAGGACTGAAGGGAAACCTTCTTGAATGGATGAGAGACTTTCTGAGAGACAGACAAATGAGGACAGTAACAAAGGACAGGATGTCTGGATAGAGAGAAGTAACAAGTGGAGTCCCACAGGGCTCTGTGTTGGCGCCAGTAATGTTCCTGATTTAAGTTAATGATATGGTACAGTGAGTGAACAGTTATGCAAGTCTGTTTGCTGATGATGCAAAGATCCTGAGGAAGGTAGAGGCAGAGGAGGACTGTAAAATGCTGCAGGAGGATCTGGATAGGATACATGATCGGAGCCAGAAGTGGGAATTGAAATTCAACGCAAGGAAATGTAAAATATTGGAAATGGGTAAAAGTACCAAGAGGCCATCACTGAATTATTTAATGGGTAATGAACCTATCAGAAAAGCGAGAAAAGAGAAAGATTTGGAAGTGCTGGTCCAGGACAGTTTGTCTCCTGAAAAACATATTAACAAGACAGTTAGAGAGACGTATAAACTCATGACTAACATAAGAGTAGCATTTCAGTACATGGATGAGCAGATGATGAAAAAATTGACCGTGGCCATGATCCGCCCCAGTTAGAAGAACAGCAACTAAGATGGTCCCCAGTCTGGCAGATCTGTAGTACAGAGAAAGGCTGGAAAAGCTGGATTTGCCTTCCTTAGTGGAAAGGAGTGAGAGAGGTGACATGATTACAGTGTTCAGGACCATGATGGGAGTAGATAAAACTGACAGAGAAGATCTGATTTTATGGAGTAAGAGAGTAACAAGAGGACATGGAATGAAACTGAAGAAGCCAACCTGCTTGAAGGATATCAAGAAATATAGTTTTCCTTATAGATGTATAGACCTGTGGAATAACCTGGACAAAGAGATCATCCAGTCTAAAAACTTAAACGAGTTTAAAGCAAAATTTGACATATTGAGAAACAGAGACGAGACACCACGAGCATAGCTCATTTCCTGTGCATCACAACTAGGTAAATACACATAACCTACCTTTCTGACGACAAGTAGTTCCATCACAGTATGGATATACATTATATATATATATATATATATATATATATATATATATATATATACCCTCTGCAAAAAACCTTGATCCCATCACCCCTCTGAGACCTATGGAAAACACATTTAACCCGTCACGTCCCGAGGTTTTCCGCACCTATGACATCCCCCAGTCCCGAGCCTTTTTGGAAAAAAATTTTTTTTTTTGCTAAAACTTCCGCTTAGGTCGAGAAACAAAGGAAAATCACAAAGAAAGTGGTTCCCGCGGTCTATAAGTGGTCCGTACAGGTGCGGTTCCCCCCGGCAGGTATGGTGTTCTGTAATGGGCTGGATATGCATTTACGTTTTCTATGGTAAGGAATAATGGGAGAAACAACAAACAACACCTCTATATTTATTGAATTTGAACTAATAAACAATAACAGTAACAATATAATGGATTTCAGACACAGATATATGAAAAATAAGCATTGTACCATCGCGCAAGCATAGCGAGTTTGGTCCGAGTCGTAACATGCTATATGCTAAGTGTCTGGTATGAGTCAACCTATCATTTTTTCTACTTGTATACTTCTGTTTCAATGACAATTTACCAATTACAACTGTTTGTAAGTGTTTTCAGATGTTTTCATTCATTATGATGACATGCAGCATAAGTATAGCGCACATCAGCTTAGTAAGCGCACTCGCTATGACTCGTATTTCAACATACCAAATTGTTTTATCACTTTCCAATTATTTTCCCCTTTACACAGAACCTTTCCTCCACCATTGTAAAGGTTTTCAATTATTTTCATTCATTACGAGGGCATTTAGCGATATGCTAGCGCATATTCACGTAGCAACCACGATCTCAAACACTCGTGTTTCATCATCTACTTTATTTATTCACTCCACTTATAATTTCCCACTTACATTACACACGTTTACACCCCTATAATGCACTGTACATACTTACTGCCATTATTTATTCAAGTGAGCGTGAGAATATCGCCTGAAAATACCCTCGCAAGGAATGTTTCGACAAACATAATACTCACACACTTATATACTAATTCACTCACACACTTATATACTAATTATTCACTTTATCACTTGCTGACTTTTATTTTGACTAATACGTGCCTTATTCATTCAACTGAGCGTCAGGAAATCGCATCTCTATACACACGCTATGAATATTTGACTTAGAATATATATCAGCACTTACAATAATTTGAACTTATATTATTCATCATTCATTCATTGCCAGACGCCATGTATCCCAAACGGGGTGACCAAGGGCTTAGAGTTAATTGTTTTACAGGGAAGGGCACAAATCCTCCACCAACCCCACGCCCGTAAGAATTTCCAATAATAATAATTATATAATTACGGGCCGTATTTATTGCACTGAGCGACAGAATATCGCATCATAAAACCCTCGCTATGTAAGTTTCAACTTAGGGCAGATTTATATACAGTACTTACATACAATGTTTTCACTTATGTTCTACCCGTATGCACTTTATACTAATATTTGGAGATCAACATGACTGATAATTTCACGGAGCGTCTGTCTGTCGCATTTACCTCATAATTTCTGCGTCCTTTCGCATTCACACCATACTAAAATTGCATCAACGTGTGATATTCATTAAAACATGGGTGAATACAGAGACCCACGTCACACTGCACGCACTCATAGCGGGTGTCCTTCCTCTGTGTCGTGAGTCTCACCTGGGAATTACTGCACACGTGACACCTGCGTTGGGGCCTAGGTCTGTTTGGCTGGGGAGGGATAGGAGTGGGGAAATGGCGGCCGGATATTCTCTGGGGAGTTTGGGCAATATGGGCAGTGCGGGTGCGATGTTGGGACCTTTCAACAGCATAATTTGCAAAGATTTCTCTTGTGAGCTCCCTCACAAACCCTTCAAATGTTTCCTGAACTCCTGTTGTCATGGCGTGAAGGTGGTGGCAATTCAGAGCAGTGATATCTAGCAACGTTGCTTCTGGTTAGTACTTGGATGGGTGACCGCCTGGGAACACCAGATGCTGTTGGCATAACGTTCTCCCTACGTGTCAAGTGGGGTTGGTGGAGGATTAGTGCCCCTCCCTGTAAAACAGTTAACTCTAAGCCCTTGGCCACCCCGTTTGGGATACATGGCATCTGGCAATGAATGAAAATATCTAGCAAGTGAAAGAACAGTTTTTTATACCACTTCATCGTGGTCCTGGCACACTCTACCGTCGATATCATGGAGTCTGACTGGTCCACGAGGCGCATGTTTATATTGTAATCCATAACACACTCAGGTTTCCAAACACGACGCCTGTTCTCGCTACGGTAATCTACGGAATCAGTACGGTGCATCAAGGGGCGGTGAACCGTGGACAAGAGGCTTACTTCTCTGTTGTGGTTCCACATTGTTGCAAGGATGTTGTTGGCTTTGAAGAAGACAACCTCATTCCTTGCAAGTTTCCGCCCTACCTTGGCCATGTGACGCCGGTTCACCTTTACGGTTCCACAGACTCCCGTTTCATGTGTGTGAAGATAATGAGCGAGAAGAGGGCTAGTGTACCAATTGTCGAGGTAGAGAACGTGACCACGATGAAGGTAGTCTTCTATCATCGTCTTTACCACTGCTCCCGACAGTCCAATACTTCGATCTTCTATTATGTCTGTCTGTGCACAGTGTACAAGACTATGTCTTGCACGTATCCAGTCCTACCGTCGCACATAACAAAGATCTTGAACCCAAAACGGTGCCTTTTGCTGGGTATGTACTGTCTGAATGAAATATTGCCTCTCCACAACACGAGACTCTCGTCTATGACGAGGTCTCTATAGGGATAGAATGAGGAACGAAAGGTTTGCCTGAGGTGATCAAAGACCAACCTAATTCGCCTCATTTTATCAGTGTTGTTTGCATTTGCAGGGTCATGAGCATCATAGAAATGGAGGCGACTTAGAATTTGTTGAAACTGATTACGGCTCATCACTTGACCAAATATTGGGGTAAACATAACAGGGTCCCTAGTCCAGTAAGCAGGAATTCTATTCTTTCTTATAATACCCATCAAAAGGACCAGGGCAAAAAATAAGAACATTTCTGGAAGGGAGACAGGGTAATCATAGATGATAGAATGCCTACTCCTTGTTCCCAACCTTTCACTCTCTAGGCGCTGGGCACTTGCAAACAGGTTTGTTTGGTATACAATCTGATCAACAAATGCCTCACTGAAAAACAGGTGGAAAAAATCCAACCTGGTGGAATTACGGTGAATTCCTGGAGCAATGCAGCCAGATCGCCCCTGCTCAGTGAAGGGGTGAATGAGGGGAGAAAAATCACTCCCATCCTCCCAATCCCACGACACAAATCCCTCGTCCCCATCAGCCCCATCACTGCCTTCGTCTGGGTGGGGAGGAGATCCTGGTTGGGGAGGTGGGGAAGAAGGAGTGCGGAGGGCTTCCCCACTGTCACTCCTCTTCCCTCTGCCTTTACCCTTTCCCTTTCCCTTTCCCTTACCCTTACGGCCTTGAGGAACATTAGGGGGCTGTGGGGATGAAATAGGGGAATATTGGGGAGCAGAAGACGTGCTGGGGAGTGGTTCCTCCCCACCTTCCCCCTCCATGACAACACCACGTGCTTTCTCACGCACCCTAGCTCGACCACATGTTAGGGGATATTGGGGAGCATAAGACGTGCTGGGGAGTGGTTCCTCCCCACCTTCCCCCTCCATTACAACACCACGTGCTCTCTCACGCACCCTAGCTCGACCACGTGTTAGGGGATATTGGGGAGCATAAGACGTGCTTTGGAGTGGTTCCTCCCCACCTTCCCCCTCCCTCACAACCCCACGTGATAAGGAACGCACCCGCACTGGCCCACGTGATCCACTACGCCGCCTCACACTACGTAGGGAGAGCAATGACTCACTCACGTCACTCTCACTTTCCCTAATCCTCCCTGGACTTTCCCTTTCACTCCCCACTCCCTCCACTTGACTTCCTAACTCCCCAAACAAAATGCTAGGCCCTAACCTGCTCATACGACGTGGTGTGCACTCTGGGCCACGATGTGTTATCACCTCACGTCCATACCACGTGGCAGCACGTCCCACGGCTCCGTCATCGTCCTCATCCTTGTCCTCGTCCTCGAATTCTGGTTCCAAATCACGCTGGGGATAGGGATAGGATATTGCACATGCCTTCTTTGCCTGCTGCCCCTCTCTAGCAGCACGGTAAGTCACGTACTGCCGCTTCCTGGGAGACAGAACTTCCTCGTCACTGCTGGTAGTTTCTTCCTCCTTTGGCTGCACATAATCCTTGTCCATATCCTCGTCGTCCAGTGGGGAATCACTGTCGCCGGTAAAGGTGTCCAGGGCGACTTGAATTTCGCTTTCTGAGAGACCTCTCTTAGCCATGTCTGAGCAGGACCGTGGCTACCAGGTGAGTGGACGAGTGGTGGGCTAGCGCGGGTCGCGCGGGGTCGCTGAGTGTCCCCGCCTGGTGGCAGGTAGGGGAAGGTCATGCGAGGGTACGTACCGAAAATCAAGCGCGAATTTTGAAAATTGTCGAAATTATGCACATTGCAATTGCATGACGTACCGTTACATCGCCGGGACCGGCAAATGCAAATCGTTGCAACGTACCCATACGTCGACGGGACGGGGCGGGTTAAGGTAGGCTTAACTCCAACCATCTTCCAAGTTAATCCAGCTGTTAATGTACATTTGGCAACACCCTGGACACTCCCAGACTTACTGATGCACTAAACTCGCCAGTGCTCACTGAGCTCTCATCAGGGTAGGATGTATACAGTTGATGCTTTTGTTGCATAAATTCTCAGTTTCTTCCCTATGTCTTCACAGTCTTATATTTTCACCTGATATATTCTCAGATGCATGGAAAGTACCTGAGTGATGTAGAAAAGTAAAAAATATTAGTTCTGATAGGTGAAAACATCACATTAAAGTGACGTTTTCACCTATCAGAGTTCTATGATGTTGAAGTTTTCTTGCTAAATATAGGAAAGTATCACGGTTTTTTGCAATGAGTTTATTTATATATACTGTATGAATATATATATATATATATATATATATATATATATATATATACAGTATATATATATATATATACAGTATATACAGTAAATATTTATATATATAAGTAGGTTCGCACAGTGCGCGAGAGATTGGGCGGTCCACGACCGCGCGCACCGGGAATTCGTGTACTGGGAATACATAATCTTATGGGAAAAATTACATATGGGCGGTACCCCCTAATACCTGGACATTTTTTGGCCCTTAGAGACATAATAAAGGTCAAATTTTTCAAACATTGTACTACAGATATAGCTGCAATAACAAAAATATGGGCAGTCACCTTAACAACAGTAGACAACAGGCCTGATGGATTTAAACAACAAGAGTTCTGAGGCGCGGCAACGCACTTACAGTGCCCCCGCCACCACCCCGGCCGCACCACGCTTGTTTAACGGTTGCCAATGTTGTATTATTCCAGGCTTTGATGAAAAAATTTACGGCCTGTTGAATGTTACATTTCTTCCAGAATCCAGCAACAGTCATTATGGTGGGGGTTGCAGGTATGCCAGGTGAAGCAGGTCAGTCAGGTGGGGCTGTGAAGGTGGAGAGGGAGGTGGCTGGTGAGTCATGTGGGGCTGTGAAGGTGGAGAGGGAGGTGGCTGGTAAGTCATGTGGGGCAGTGGAGGACAGCGGTGGGCGAGTCAGGGCAGGTAGTGAGGGGAGGATCCTCCCTCTCCTCCTCGCCACTGCTCACATTTTCGGCAATTTCCTTCATCTCTTCTTGCTTGTTTGTTTCTTTCCTCATCTTATTATGGATGTATTGGCAGTATAACAACTTGGTATTCACGAAATAAACATCATCATTATAGAAGCTGGGTATCTATTTTAACTTACTGTTATTGCCGAAAACGTTATTATTGAAGCTGTTATTGGCAATATCTTACTGTAGACTCCTCTTGAGCACCTTCCCCATGAGCCTCTAGGTCACTATTGGCGCATTGTGTTGGGGGGGGGGGCATGTACTGATGGAAAATGGCGTTTCTAAGCCACTTCTTGCCTCTACCTAGTGTTTTGTGGGGTAAAGTCGCGCATTCAAGGTTTTTCATTATGATTTTTGGTCACTCGCGCACAATGCGATTCGCGCACTGTGATGACACGTACTGGGCAAGCCTACTGTATATATATATATATATACATATACAGTAATCCCCGTACTATCAGGACGCCCACTATCCGGACATCCCCACTTACCGGACATTATCGTCCCGGGATCCAATATTCCCAAAATGGTCCGAAAACCACAAAAAATTAGAAAAAAATCCGACTTTTTCCTGCCAGTAATTTGAACTTTGCATGCGCGGCGAGGGACAGCTTTGTTTTGGTGCGTCATTCCTCCAACGTCCGCTAGAACGCCCCTGCATCCTCCCCACTTACCAACCGTTTCTTGTCGTGAGTGCACACTTGTCGTCATGGATGCCCACGTGCTCGCTTTTGTGGTGGTGCCTTACCTGCTGCAGGCTCTACCTGGACTACCTGGAACACCCAGACTGCGACGGGAGATGGGAGGAACTGCACGCTTTCAGGCAGCGCATCATTAATCGTCAGAATCGTCATTCCTTGCGTCAATCAACGATTGACAGCTTTTTCAGGCCCGTGACCCCTTCTGTGCCCAATCCTGGCTCCACTCCGTTGCCTCCCAAAGACAGGTACTCATGCTCCGAGCCACAGCCCAGCACATCAGCCACGGTGGAGTCACCGCTCGACATGAGTTTGCACCTATCTTCAGAGTCGTCTGCAGTGGGTACGCCATCACCATGACCCAGCGATGCACCCCTAGGTCACCTTCATGTGCTATTCTCAGACACTGACAGTGATTAAATGGCAAGAACTTCTCCACTAGACCACATGGGAATTTAGTGTTGTGCAGTGAAAGAAAAACAGTGCATATTGTTAAGAAATTGGAATTCTGAGTAAAAAGAGACTAATTTAATAGACTTTCAATGTAGCTAAAATTAACTAGAGTGTGTTATGTTTAGAAAATTAATTTATGAGTGCAAAGACTTTAAGTGCAGAGTGCAACATTTATTTCATAAAGTTACAATGGAGCATAAGTAAGACAAGAGTGCACAGTGTTAAGAGAATGGACTTCTGAGTGCAAATGACTAAGTTCAGTGCAAGACTTCATGAACAGTGTATTGCAAGTGCTTCAGGAAATCCTTCTTACTGTCCGAGTCTGAGAGGAGGCGGTTATTCATCGAGATGGCCAGGGACTTGCTGTAAGTACCCAGAATGTTTCATATTGTACTGTACTGTATTTTCCATACTGTAGTTACCTCTAACACCTCATTTCACTCTTTTATGTCCCTTATAGTGCTATGCATATGCAGTAGGGAGGTATTTCTCTGAGTTCAGTCCTTAAGTACCAGTCCAGGAGCCAGGGACTTCTTGTAAGTACCCAGAATGTTTAATATTGTATAAACTCACCTCTAAAACCTAATTTTATGGTTCTTTTGCATTTATTTCAGTCTTTTATGTCCCTTATTGGTGTGATTTGGGTCTTAAATAGGTACTCTGCATGTCCAGAGGGAGTTGTATAGGTGTTTTTCTGAGTTAGGGTCCATAAGTACAAGTTCAGAAGGCTGGTGCCTACTATCCGGACAGGACCACTTTCCGGACATGCCTTTGACTGTATTACGTCGGATAGTGGAGGGATTACTATATATGTATATGTCGTTTTCGTTTTCTTTTTTGAAGACTCCAACATGCTCGCATGCGTCAGCCTTGGTCACCTAATGGCAGCTCTCCATGCTGCACGTTCTATTGCAGCCTCTCTGTTCAGACCCTTAACCCTGAGGTCACACTTAATGACCTCGTCCCATGTCTTTCTCGGTCTACCCCTCTTAACCTCACCCCGAATATTAACACCTATCACCTTCTGCGCCCAATTATCATCCCCCATCCTCTCCATATGCCCAAACCATCTCAATCTACCTCTCCTCAACACAACACCAATACACTCCAGTCCCATCCTACTTCTCAACTCTTCCATTGTAAACCCAGCCCCCCCAGACCTTGCACACAGGGATGCACTGCACATCCACCTAGTCACTGTCATTTCTGTATGTCTGAGCCTGTGAATATCTCCTCCTTTACTGCCCAGGTCTCACTACCATTAAGCATTGCACTCCTAACACATGCTGCATACAAAGAACCCTTAGCATGTACGAAGAGACCTCTCAATGTCAGGAGAGGCAACAGCTCCCTGAACTTCTTTCAACCACTTCTCACCCTAGCCACAGAGCTAGCTCCAGCCCCACCTCCAACACACAACATGTCTCCCAAATAAGAAAACTCTTCTACACACTCAAGAGACTCACCAGCAAGTTCAATCCTTTCACGCCTGACAATCTCCACCTGCTCTTCCCGACATGCCATACACATAAAATCAGCATTATCTCACAGTCTGCCTCTGATACCACTACATCTCTTATGCACCCATTTATCATAAACACTGCACAAGATGGAATTACATCCCACGCCCTTGTGGCAAACTGCACATGGCCACTCTCCCTCATCTTTGACAGTACCACCACCAACCCTAGATATCATCACTTTTGTTTTATCTACATTTACCCTTAAGCCTTTGTGCCCCATACCATCTCTCCAGTTTCTAAATCTTTCCTCCTCCTCCCTCTCGTTCTCTGCAATCCACAACAAATCATCAGCATCCAACATCTCCCACGGGAGTCCGTTTCTGAAGTCATGTGAGAGGGCTTCAAGTACCATGATAAACAACATGGGACTCAAAACTGACCCCTGATGCACACCAACGCTCATGGAAAACTCATCACCCAAATCTCCATTCACTCTTACCTGGGTGCGAGCACCCACATATATAGCCATAACCACCCTAACCAGCCACTCCTCCAAGCCAAGCTTTCTCATTGCCCACTTCACCACCTCTCTAGGGACTCGTCAGAGGCCTGCTCGTAATCAACAAAAACAAAATATAGATCCCTTTTCTTCCCAATATATTTTTCCTGAAGCTGCCAAAAAATGAATATGGCATCAGTGGTCCCCCTGCCTGGCACAAACCCAAGCTGCATCTCATCCATATTCACTCTTTCTCTAATCACACCTTCTAGAACTCTCTCCATTATCTTCATTATCTGATCTAAAAAGCTTTATACCTCTATAATTTCCTCTTTCCAGGGCATCACCCTTCCCTTTATACACATTTACAATTACACTCTTCAACCAGTCACCTGGGACAACACACTCATATACACTCATTCATTCCTTCATTCATTGCCAGATGCCATGTATCCCAAACGGGGTGGCCAAGGGCTTAGAGTTAATTGTTTTACAGGGAGGGGCACTAATCCTCCACCAACCCCACCTGACACGTAGGGATGCCAACAGCATCTGGTGTTCCCAGGCGGTCACCCATCCAAGTACTAACCACACCCAACGCTACACGTAAATCGTGGCAATTTGGGTCTGGACCACTGCCGTGATTTATGAATTCCGTGATTTATGAATAATAACTTATGTGAAAAATTAATTTGGGTCTGGACTTTGGCCAGCTCGCCCCCACAGCACCCTACCTACACCTATCTAGGCACCATCGAACACAATCATACAAATTTAGAAATATTCATTGCATGTATTAAGTAAGAGTTTGGGAGGAATCTGAGTGTGAAATGGAGGGAGAGTAAGAAATTGTTTTGGAAGGAGGTAAAGAAAGTAAGGCAGTGTGAAAGGGGAAATAGTAGGGGAGTGAAAGATAGGAATAATAGATTGTTGGTGGAGAAGAGAGAGAAATTGAGGAGATGGAAGGAGCACTTTGAGGATTTGTTGAATGTAGAGAGTGAGAGCAGTGTGAGTATAAGTGGTTGGGGAATGGCTGGGAGAAGAAGAGATGAGAGGAGGGAGGAAGAGATCAGTAGGTCGGAAGTAGTGGAAGCGATGAAGAATATTAAGTTGGGAAAGGCCCCAGGAATTGATGGAGTGTGTGGTGAAATGCTTAGGTATGGGGGTGAGATTGTTGTGGAGTGGATATGGAAGTTGTGTAGATTGGCTTGGGAAGAGGGAAGGGTTCCAGAGGACTGGAAATCAGGTATAATTGTTCCTCTGTACAAAGGAAAAGGGGAGAGAGAAGTATGTGGTAACCATAGGGGTATTTGCCTTCTTAGTGTGACTGGTAAAATATATGGAAGAATACTCATTGATAGGGTTAGGCATATGACAGAGGAGCTAGTTGGAGAAGAACAAGGGGGATTTAGGAAGGGAAAAGGGTGTGTAGATCAGATATTTGTTCTAAGATGTTTAGTGGAGAAGTATCTAGAGAAGGGAAGGAAAGTGTACGCTGCCTTCATGGACTTGGAGAAAGCTTATGACAGAATAGATAGGAAAGGTATGTGGAAGGTATTAAGAATATATGGAGTGGAGGGGAAATTGCTGAGTGCTGTGAAGAGTATGTACGAGGGAGCTAGTGCTACGATGCAAGTGGATGGTGAGCTGAGTGAGTTCTTTGATCTCAATGTGGGACTGAAACAGGGGTGTGTAATGTCTCCATGGCTGTTTAATATATATATGGATGGGGTCGTAAAGGAGGTACAAGGTAGGGCAGTGGATGTGGGGGTGGCCTTAATGAATGAGGGTGAGATTTGGAAGCTTCCGGTGTTGCTGTTTGCTGATGATACAGTATTGTTGAGTGAAGATGAATGGGAGTTGCAAGGTTTGGTGAATGAATCTGGAACAGTGTGTAGGAGGAGGAAGCTGAAAGTTAATGTAAACAAAAGTAAAGTTATGGTGTTTGAGAGGAATGAAGTCACAGAGTGTGCAGTGAGGTTGGATGGTGAGGATATGGAGAATGTGAGTGCATTCAAGTACTTGGGTAGTGTGATGAGTAAGGATGGAACTTTGGGGGATGAAGTACGTGAAAGGGTACAGCAGGGAAGGAAGGTTGTTGGCACACTGAAAGCAGTGATGAGAAATAGGGAGGTGAGTATGGAAGTTAAGAAGTCACTGCATGATGGTATTGTGATCCCTACCCTGACGTATGGAAGCGAGGCGTGGACCTTGCAAGAGGGGAACAAGTCAAGAGTGAGAGCAGTGGAAATGAGTTACTTGAGAGGAGCATGTGGAGTGACATGGAGGGACAGGTTGACGAATGAAGAAGTGAAGGAACGTTGTGGGGTAGATGTGGATGTGGTTGAAAAGATTAGGAGAAATACACTGAGGTGGTTTGGACATGTGGAGAGGATGGAGAATGAAAGACTGACTAAGAGGGTGTATGTAGGTGAGGTGGAGGGAGGGAGAGGGAGGGGTAGACTGAGGATGAGGTGGAGGGATGGAGTTGAGAGGTATATGAGGGAGGGGGGGGTGAGTTGGGGGGAGGGGAGTCAAATGGTGGGTGACAGAGTGACTTGGAGGCGTTTTGTCTTCGGCCACCCTTTGCGGGATTAGGGCGTCGGGCTATAGATAGATAGATAGATGTATTAAGAGATCTCACCTTAATCCTATGATGAAATTGCTTAATTGAATGGAGTGGGGTGGTGTTGAGAAGAACTTAGAACCTCTCAGCACTTGTTCTTCCCAAACTCTTTCACCAGATTTGAAAACTTCTCTCCCCTCTCAACACGACAAATGAGCTCCAAACGTTGACTGTACGACAACTGCAGCAGCTTCTTGATGCCATACTGCTTACAGCACTTCATTGGGGGGTCAGGAGGGGCCATGGCAGGTAGGAGGCGAGGGGAAGTAGCACAAAAAAGGAAGGTAACTCTCGTACTCCACGTCGACGATCTGTAGTGTGTGGACTGGCGGGACAAGAACAACAACAGCATGGCGGCATTAGTATGCACATATGCCACCAGGGACACATAGTGATTGGTTGTTGGGTGGCAATTTTCAGTTTGAATGCCGCGGTTTACGGTTCTCCTCGGAAAAGGCCCACTTGGGTGCCTAGATCCGTGATTTTCGTGACTTAACAGTGATTTAAGGCTGCCGGCAGTCTGATGGCCACCTAGCCATGATTTACGAATCCGTGATTTATGAACACATGATTTACGAGAATTGAGTGTAATCATATTTATCAGGTCAGTGACTAATCTCACCCCTATATCTCCTGAGGCCTTCAACATTTTGGCAGTCAACCCAAACACACCTATTGCCTTCCCCACCTACATCCTGCCTATTGCCTCACTCAGTAGCAGCGTCCATCAAAGGCCAAGGGCCAAACACTGGATCTGCTGGCTCCAAACCTTCCCTGTCCCAGTCAAACTCCTCATTCAACAACCGGTTATAATGCTCTCTTCATGCATCTTTAATATCCCCACTGTTCACCACTACCCTTCCTTTATCATTCTTCACACACTGCTCACCTATAATATCCCAATTAACCCTCTTCATCTGATTTGCCACCTTAAATATCATATTTTGTCTTTCCCCATGATTTAGGTCATGAAGTACAAGTCTCTGCGACTCAGACTTCGCCCTGTATACCTCTCCTCTAGCCCTACGCTTGGCAGCCAAGTATTCCTCCTTGTTACCACCCTTCTTCCATTTCCGGAAAAGCCTTCTTTTCTCCTTAACTGCAGCTTTTACACCCTCATCCCACCACCAAGTTACTTTATGTCTTGGTGGGCCTCTTGTCCAACTGCATATTACATCAGTAAACTCTCAAGAAATTGTTCTTGAGGGCTCTGTACTGCTCATTAACCCCTTAACCGCGGGGCGTCACTTTCGTGACGCTCAGGCACAATAGATCATATCACGGGGCGTCACTTTTGTGATTCTTGTGTTATTTTGAATTATCCCAGGCTTTCAAGTGGTGGCTTGTATCATCTATCAGTACTGCCAATGTCCAACACTAGTCAGCACTCCAGATCTCATCTGTACTCCCATCCATTGTTGACATTTTAGTGATTTTCCCCCCTTCCTGACTCCCCTCCCTACCTCCCCTCCATTACCCTGTCCTCTCACCTCCCCGGCCGCGCTGCGCTAAGCAAATCTCCCCCGGATTTTTCCACAGATTTCATCCATTAAAATAAGCCCTATGCCCTATACTTATACAAAATAATATATACTAAAAAAAAAAAAATAAGGTAAGTGATAGTGGTATACACCAGGAATTGGCTAATTATCACCTGACAACACCTCACATGCATTCATTCGCTACATTACCACTGTAATTTCCTCTTTGAATTATGCCTTGTAATCAGTTTCTGTAATAAAAATATATATCAGAAAGGAAGGGAGAAGCCTAAGTGACATTTACATTCACCTGGAACTACCTATTTCTTTATGTATTGCCGAGATTTTCTACCAATAATTTATTAGCATGTAAGTTAGCAGCTGTCATCCTCATTATCACTGTCAACCCTTGCCTTCTCAGATAAGCCGCGGCATTTAGTTCCTTGTCCTCCGCTGTGGTCAAAACATGTCGCACTCACGCCCCGCCATTTCTGCCACTTCTGCGCCCATTGCAAAGGGCCACGTGACCTCTACACCCAGAAAAACTCGTGAGGGAAGCAGGAAAGGACTAAGTGACTCTGCTGTGGAACGTGAACTAGCGGAATTGTCAATGGTGATGATGGATAGTGATTTTGACCCTTCAGGGGATTCGTGTGATGAGCCGGGTGAGGAAATCGTGTCAGAAAGTACTAGTACGAGTGCTTCAGTGTCCAAAGTTATCCCTAGCTCCAAGGGAACGGAGCCGTTAGTGCAGCAAGGGAAGGAATTTGGGAAGGGAGTGAAAAGGCGGGTGTTAGCCCTGGAACAATGCCCCTGCGTGACCCAGCCCCCCATGAGTCCCGAGTTGATTCACCTCCCCGTTCCCCAAGCCCCACTTCACTCATTTCTTCCTCTTCTTCTGCTGAATTATCTCCGAAGTCTTCGTCGTCGGAGTCACCACCAGCATCAACAGTGAAGGCAGGCCGTAAAGGAAGAGGTAAATCCCTGACCCGTAAAAGTAAAGTTGCTACTAGAGTAAGCGTTGCTAGTGCTGTACGGCAACCCAGGGTCAGTGCAAGTGACCCTGAACGTGGTAAATCTCCCTCACAGCCACCCACCACCCTCACCCACCCTACACCGCCACGACAGGGAATCCTGGACGCCTTCGCGTGGACGGAAGGGTCCGATTTTGTCCCAGAACATTTATATTATGATGAGAGTTCTTCCGGAGTTCAGCCTGCCTTCACTCTTGACGATGATGCTGAGTGTGTGGAATTCCTTTTGGCCTTCCTAGATGACGAAGTCATGCAGCACATATGTGATGAGACCAACAGGTATGAATCACAACATGCTGCAAGTGGTACAGGTGCAGCCAAGATGCAACATTGGTCCATGCTGGGAGTGCAGGAGCTGTATGTGTTCTTCACCCTCATGCTTCTCATGCCACACTCAAAGAAGCATAGAGTTGGAAGAATACTGGTCCATGGACCCCTTACTATAGTCTCACCAATCTAAAACCAAGGTTTGGGTGGGGTCTGGCGCTGGGTGCAGCCATGCCATACTTCCTAAACGAGTGATGAGTAGATTCTGTTATATATGTAATAGGCATCACAGATAGGTACACACATACTAATACAATATAAACGTAAGTATTCTAGCATATCAAAGGAAGGTAAACTTGTAATGCATATGGCTCTTGTATATCAATAAAGAAACGTGGCATACATATTTTACAGTGGTGCTGAAAAAAATGTAGTTACTTTTACCGACTTTCACGGTAGTTCTAAGTTGGGTAAGTAATGTAACAATTACGTTTATAATATAATTTGAAGGAATCAGTAGAACATACCCTATTTTATTAATAGAAATACTGTAAATAAGTTAAAACACTCACGAGCGGCAACATCCAGATCCATTGGAGGGAGATTTAAGCTTCTGTCACGTGCTTCCACTGTTCACTTTCTGTTATATATATATAACTTAAATTATATTTATAACTTAAATTAGTTTGTCTTTACACACACACACACACACACACACACACACACACACACACACACACATAAACACACACACACACACACACACACACACACACAGAAGTGGGTGAAGTCATGTCAGGCCAGGTGGCGAGATGTGACCGACAAACTATAACGGTGTCAGGTCAGCCACTATAGTCGGCCTCGCGCCCGTTTGCGTCTGTGGTGTGGCCCGCACCTGTGTACAATGGTGCCACGTTTCCCCAACTTGCGATGTGAAACGGAAGCTATTTATGTACAAGGCATCACAAATTCGATAAATTCAGATGAATAAAACTTACACTTGTGTATTTTGATGGATGAATCAACAGTAATCTTATTATGCATAAAATATTTATACAGTAACACAGAAACATGGCATACATATTGTACAGTGTTGCTAAAAGAAATAGAAGTCACTTTTAATGTTTTTTAGCGTAGTTTTAGGGTGGTTAATAATATTACAGTTATGGATATAATAGAATGAGCCTGAAAAAAGAAGAAATATGCCAATATCCAAAGTAAAAGAAATAATTCATATAATTCTTGTGAGTGGCAGCACTGACACACCCAGTCTGGCCTAAGGTAAAGTACGTACCTCCATAGACCCAAGCATAGCTTGTACAGGTGTTGCTTGGGAAAAATGCTCACATTTACTGGCTTTTACCATAATTTTAAGGGCGAGGAATAATCACATTTATAATCATAAGCTAATATGTAGGACAAAATAGTAGGCATATGCCAATACCGAAGTACTGTAAAAAAAAAAAAAAACTATTCACTCGCGAGCGGCAACACTTCCACACCCAGTCGGTGGCCTTGACAGATAGCTTCCCTACAGAGAGAGAGAGAGAGAGAGAGAGAGGCAGGAGAGGGGCATGCATTGAATGCATTGTCGGCATCACTAAATATAACAAAACCAAATTAACAAATGAAAGCACAATTATAAATAACTTATAAAAGAATCCAAAGTACTCAGGGTGGCTCACATTTCCCGCCAGGAGAGAGAGAGAGAGAGAGAGGTCTGTCACTGCCTTCTTTGTATTCATTTGTTCCATTGTACATACTGCACACACTGATATACATTGTTCCTATTGATGCACATATATCTATACACGTAATTTTTCTCTCTCTCTCTCTCTCTCTCTTCTAATACTGACCACGTGGTAGGTGAATCCAGCCCCCCCTTCCCCTTCCCTCCCTTCTTAATCCCTCCTGGGTGTCTCAGGTCAAATCCCCCTTCACACTTCCCCTCCCCCCTGGACAACCACCCCAACAAACCCACATCCACACTCACACCCACACCTACACCCACACCCCACTACGTCGGGGTGTATGGATCAGTAACGTAACAAACCTCTCAGCAGACAGTAACTTTGACACTCCATCTATCTATCTATCTATCTATCTATAGCCCGACGCCCTAATCCCGCAAAGGGTGGCCGCAGACAAAACGCCTCCAAGTCACTCTGTCACCCACCATTTGACTCCCCTCCCCCCAACTCACCCCCCCCTCCCTCATATACCTCTCAACTCCATCCCTCCACCTCATCCTCGGTCTACCCCTCCCTCTCCCTCCCTCCACCTCACCCACATACACCCTCTTAGTCAGTCTTTGACTCTCCATCCTCCATCTACTACTACATATAACAAAACCAAATTAACAAATGAAAGCACAATTATAAATAACTTATAAAAGAATCAAAAGTACTCAGGGTGGCTCACATTTCCCGCCAGGAGAGAGAGAGAGAGAGAGAGAGAGAGAGATAACGGTATAGAAAACGTGGCAACACTGTACACAGGTGCGGGCCACACCACAGCCGCAAACGTGCGCGAGTCCTACTATAGCCAATCAGAGTATAGGAAACAAGGCAACGCTGTATGGCGGGATATCCCCGGCTGGACTCCACCCAAACCTTGGTTTTAGATTGGTGAGACTATACCCTCACCCACCTTCAATAAGTACATGGCCAGAGATTGCTTCTGGAACATCATGGGAAACCTGCACTTTGCCGACAACGATGTACCTTCCCAAACCGACCCACTCTGGAAGATCCGGGAGATTCTGAGCAGAATGAAGGATAAGTTTATGTCATTCTTCCACCCCTTTCAGAAGGTTGTCATTGACGAATCCTTGGTTTTGTTCAGAGGACGTCTTCGGTTTGTGCAGTACATTCCAAGCAAACGCCATCGCTTTGGAATCAAGTTCTTTGTACTGTGCAACTGTAAGACGGGGTACATCCTTGACTTCGTCATTTATTCAGCCAGCACTGTCGATCTGGATAAAACACACCCCCTTGGCTTCTCAGGCTGTGTAGTGAAAGTGCTCCTTGAAAAGTATTTTGGTGGGAATCATGTGCTGTATACAGACAACTATTATAGAGCACCAAAACTTGCCAAATACCTTTCAGAGCACGGCATTGGCTCCTGTGGCACTGTCAAAAGTAATCGTGCCCACTTCACTAAATTCCCAGAGGCAGGAACCTCGCAGCGAGGAGACGTGCACCTACGCAAGTCTGAGAAGATGCTGGCAATACGGTGGCATGACAAGAGGGTCGTGCACATGCTCACCACCGTACATAAGGGGGAATTGACAGACAGTGGGAAGGTCGAACGTAGGACAGGCGAACCTGTGATGAAACCTGATGCTGTGTTAGACTACAATATCAACATGCGGCTGGTGGACAAGTCCGACATGATGATTGGTGAGATCGACTGCCTCAGGAAGAATACTAGGTGGTACAGGAAAGTTTTTCTGCATCTCATAGACATGACAATGCTGAATGCCTTCATCCTGTACAAGATGAAGGTCAAGCCACCCAAGTCCTTCTCCCTGAGGTTGTTCGCCAGGACTTGTGTTCAGCAGCTGCTGGAAAGATATGGTAGGGTGACAGCAGCAACTCCAAGGCGCCATCCAGTAACACTTCCCAACAGACTTGAGCAGAGGGCGTACATGGATCGGCACAGACTGGTGCAAATGCCTGCCACAGGCAAGAGGAAGGCTGCGATCTGCAGGTGCCAGGTGTGTGCACATACCACCCGACGCACACCTGAGCACAAACGCACCTCTTGGCAGTGCGCTGAGTGCCAGGTTCCCCTCTGTGTTACCTGCTTCTTTGATAACCACAAGCAGAAGCAGTTCTAAAAGTGCAATTGGGAAAGGAAAGTAATGTGAAAATAATGTGTAAATAATGTGTAAATAGCAAGTGAAAGCAATGGATGTTCAATACATATGACTGAACAGTGTATTATAGTTATATCTTACTGAAAGTGACAGTGAATAACATAGTGTAAGTAAAATAGAAGGGT
Organism: Coenobita brevimanus; assembly: GCF_032717465.1. Taxonomy (NCBI): domain Eukaryota; kingdom Metazoa; phylum Arthropoda; class Malacostraca; order Decapoda; family Coenobitidae; genus Coenobita; species Coenobita brevimanus. The sequence goes on along the minus strand of NC_137003.1, from coordinate 36,676,753 downwards.
AAATATTGAAAATACAATAGAAAATGTAAATAGTAATGTAAGTAATTAGTAATATAAGAATATGAGCACAAATACTCGATGTTATAACAGTGAAAGTGAATCCGTGGCTCTCTACGTATTTTACTGAATGAAAAATTGAATTACTTCAGTGACAATAAACTAATACTACTGAAGAAAACTTATGGATAAAGACTCCAGATATATATAAGTGTTATATAATAATAGAAATATAAAGTGTGAGGGGTTTTATGAATAACAAATGACAGAGTACCAAGAGCGAACTAGCACAAGTGGGAAGGTCATACGCGCTCGTAATTTTCATTGCTTTCACAGTGGATTTTTTTTGGAGTATGGATCCCAAACTACTTGATAATCATAGAGTAGTGTTTATAGTGTTAACATCTGGCTGTGGTAATCATATTACGGGTTGTCGGGAAGTGTAAAATGGAGACTTCGTTACCCAACTTCAGAGGTCTCCACAAGCCCTACGGTAATCGACGAAGGCTCAACAAACATCCCAGGAGAAAGCTGAAGGTATGTGCCATAAGCATATGTAATTTTAATATTCTAGGACTAATAACTGATTTTTGGCAAATATTTTTTGAGAGTCTGTCGGAGCCCGAATAACCCCGCGGGACACGCAAAACACTGGTAAACATGCCCGCGGTGTAAGGGTTAACGCCTCTGTCTACGGCTCCCTGTTCAGCCACCATCCTCCTCATCTCGCTATAGAAAGCATCCCTTACTACTTGGTTTTCCAGCTTCCATATTTTCCTCCTAGGTACACAAGTCCTCTTTTTCATCACTCGTTCTTTAAGCACCACATCACAAATTAATATACTGTATATATATACTGTATATATATACACAGACAGTACCCTCGCATCCAAGACGGTAATATTGTCACCTGAGGGTCCTGTCTAGGACGTAAAATGTCTTGGACCAACACAAGACCTTATGGCAAAAATTATTATTGTCACAAAATCATCAAAAAGTGCCCCTTAAAAGATTAACTTACACCTATTTTGGCACCAAAACAAATTTCCTCACACTGAAAGTTTCTGAGCTTGTTATCTCCAGCTCAGTAGCTCAATTATCTCTAGACTAGTAGCCTGAGGTAGATGGCAGCACTTCAAGGGGTTAGCAGACGGTGTCTTAGGCATGGTTAAATAAGGAGAGGCAATAACCTAGGAGCAAACACTGAGTGCAACACACAGTAAGTGTGTCCATGAAGCTCTGGTGAGGGAGACAATTTAGATGAACGCAAGCCCTGCCTGCTTATCACGTGACCAGATGCCAATATTTTATTGGACAACATTGCATCCACGTCACTCTCCCGGGTGCAGGAAACGTGTTGGACAGGGTGAGACCATCATACTTGCTGTATTCTCCTCAGATTTGGGCCATTACGAATCGCTGGTTCAGTACTGGACGTATGCAATTGTATTACAGCAATATATTGAATTATTATTATTTATGGTCTCCGTCTTGGATGCAAAACGTCTTGGACAAACCCGTCTAGGATGCAAGGGTACTGTGTGTATGTACAGTACAATCCCAGCTATCCGGTATCCAGACAAACGGAATACTCAGAACAACGGGAAAATTCAAGGGCTGGTAAAAATGTCAGTAAGTTATAACTGTGCGCCAATTTGAATGGACCGCCAAACCGCCGTTTGATTGTGTCACGTGAGGCTGGGGGAAGTCAGACAAAGCGAGGTGAAGGCATTTCCGGCTGATGTAAATCCCTAGCAAATCCTCTTAACCACCCCTCCTCTCCCCCTCTTTCCCCTACTTGAATTCAGTCATCCTCCACACCCTCCAAAAATCACCAGTCTGCGTTTTGCCACCAGACAGTAAACAAGGTCATTTGCTGTTGTGTTCCTCTGATAGACGGTAATTTGTACACTCCAAAATGCCTGAAGTGCAAACTAAACGTAAGCGTATCGTGCTTACCTTGAAACAGAAGCTGGACATATGCAACAGACTTGAAAAAGGCGAACATTATAAAACACTAATGGCTGAATATAAATGTTAATAGGAATGAAAGTTTACTTTGTTGGAAGAAAAATAAATAATATGCCTCCATTTCATACGTACATCATTTATTTTATTTTCTGCAAAACAGCTGAGTGGCGGGTGAGGGGTGGAGTGATGGAGGTCAGGTAGGGAAGAAGAAGAAGTCGGAAACGTAAACAAACTCACGTGAGGGCACAAGTGTTGTGATAATTCTACAGTGCAGTCTTAACACATCATCAGTTCACTAATAAATGTTCAAGCTTTTATTTCTTTATTTTATTTTTCAATTTTTATGAGTACAGTACATATAATGAATACAGTAATTCGGTAAACAATGGACTGGTGTAATTTGCAGTACTGCAAGTTGCTAGACATTGCACACGTGCGTTATGACCATGGTGTGTGTTTACAAGGCAGTTTTTCAGGCGGAATCTCTTAGTGTAACCCCTAATGTGACTGGTGAGTACCTGAACTGTATTTACTGCTGTGATAGCCTTTGTATAGATTTGACTTGAAAATCAGAAATACGGGAAAAATCTGTAACCGGGAAGGTAAATTCCCCAAGCCACCCGGTTAACTGGGATTGTACTGTATATACAGTATTTCCTCGTATTTCGATGCATTTTACTTCAGTGCCCCATTTTTCGTGCTAGAAAAAAGTTTCCAAGTTGTTTCACACTTCTCGAGTTTCCTCGCCCTTTGACGCTTCCAGCCGACAGCCGACACTCAGCAGATGGCACGTACTGATGCTCATTTGTCGACAGCCATTTTGCAACTACTGATACAGATGCACATGTCACCTAGTAACTAGCCCATCCACCGTCAACACACCTTCACCTGTCACTCAAGCCAGTCTTCATTGTATTTCTTGTAAGGATTTTTGGTGTTGCAGCTCTTTATAACAGATTTAATGTCTTTTCAGGTACATGTATATTGTTTTGTGCTGTTTTAGCACTAGTAAACACCCTTCATTTAATTTTCGGTAGGGCCTGTTTGGTGTTATAGTACTTTCTGACAGGGTAGGTACACGTCCCACCAGAATGCTCCTCTATTTTTCCCACTGATTCTTAACGTCACACTTCAACGTTTCATGTTTCGTGAGGTTTTGGCAGAACATCCTACCTGCGAAAAATAAGGAAATACTGTATATAATATATATATATATATATATATATATATATATATATATATACATATATATAAATATATATATATATATATATATATATATATATATATATATATACATATATATAAATATATATATATATATAAATATATATATATAAATATATATATATATATATATATATATATATATATATAGACTTTTTCTTTCCTCATCCTTCTGCCTATGGGTGACTTTACACTCCCTCTTGTGTCTTTCTTTCCTTCATTCTTTCCTCTTCCTTCTGCCTGTGGATGACTCTACACTGAATGACAAGCTTAAATGGTTTCCTGTACACCAGGAAACCATTTACTACGCTGGGTGGTAACCATATAACCAAATTTTGGTGCCAGGTGGTTTGGTGAGTACAGTACACCCTCATTATTGACGTTTTTTTTATTGACAGATTTGATTATCGACGGTTTTTTTTTCTCCTGGGAGTTAAATTATTATTATTTAAAAAATAAAAAAATAAAGAATTGTATTGGCACCTCCTAGCAAGTTTGCGCGCCATCCCGCCAGGTGTCTCTGGCTGCTCGCGGCACGTTCCCGCCGACCCAACAAACAACAGCATCAGTACACGTTTGTCTGTTGTTCTCATATCGTGTTCGGCCACATCTATCGTGCTTTTGCGATCATCATGGCTCCGAAGCGCCCTTGTAACACTCCACCTGGAAATAAGGCAGCTAAGAGAGCAAGGAAAGTACTTACCTTGGAAGTAAAGAACGAAATATTACAAAAAAAGTGGAATGAGCTATGCAGCGGTTGGTCGCGAGTATGGCATGAATGAGTCCAGTGTTCGTGGCATAAAACGGAGAGAAAAAGACATTAAAGATGCTCTGGCTTCATGCACACCAGGATCGGCTAAAGTAACGATGCATGTGAGAGATAATGCCTTGGTGAAAATGGAAAAGGCATTGAATATTTGGATTAAGGACTTAAACAGTCGACACGTGCCGCTAGACTCTCAGTTCATCAGAAACAAAGCAAAACAACTCTAAGCTCGGTTTGCTGGTGAAAGCAGTGGTGTTGGTGAAGATAATGGTGATGAAAGTGAGGCAGGTGAAAATAGTGATGATGGTGATGAAAGTAATGACGATGGTGATAGGCCTAGTAATGTTGGTGCTTCTAGGCAAAAGAAATTTGCAGCCAGCAAGGGCTGGTTCGAGAATTTTAAGAAAAGGTATGGCCTACATAACATTAGGATGACTGGTGAAGCAGCTTCAGCGGATCAGATAGCAGGAGAATCGTACCCAAGTGACTTTGCTGAACTTATAAGGGAGAAAGGGTACAGGCCTGAACAAGTGTTTAATGCGGACGAAACAGACCTGTGGTGGAAGAAAATGCCTAAAAGAACGTACATTTCGACGGAGGAGAAAAGTGCGCTAAGCTTTAAAGCAGCAAAAGATCGTGTGTCTGTGCTGTTGTGTGGTAATGCAGCAGGACATATGATAAAACCCATGCTCCTGTATCATTTGTTATAATGTTAAAGACGAGTTGGATTTTTTGTCAATAAAGGATATTTTTTGCAAAAGTTAAGCAGAGATTAAATATGAAATATATGAGCATAAGGAGAGTTGAATTTTCCTAAAAGAAGATCCTAGCGAAAGCCAGGCTAAGATTCATCTTTGATAGCATAAACTGCCATACAGTCGTGAAAATTTAGGTCTGGGAGAAATGGAATATCAAGAATGAAAGGAAGCTCTTGAGAATGAAAGTAAATAGGAGAGCGTGGTCTCTCTGGTATGAGCTAGCAGCACCACGCGTGTGTTGTGAAGATCGGTGCGAACAGCTGATCTAACGTAACACTTGCCTCACACTCTCAGTTATTAGAACGTATGAATGACCACCACTGCTGCTTTCGTTTTTTTTTTTTTTTTACACACTCGGTTATGTAAACGTATGGATGGTTACAACTGCTGGTTTCGCCTTTTATTTTTAGATGGAGTGAGGTGTAAGTGGAGAGAGAAGTGATGATACAGCAGCCATTACAAGTTGAGGTCCAGTGTACGACCACTATGCATCAACATCAGAGATTATGCTATTTTTTCCATAATTCTTTACTTAATATAAGTAGTTTTATTATGATATGCAGTTTTTCAATTGTCTAACTAATTCATTTCTAAGAAACACTAAAACTAAACTGTATATTAAATACGAGTGATTGAAGGGATACTAAAATATATAAACAAAGGGTACCTGACCAGACGAAAATCGGTATCGACGATTTTAGGCATCGACGGGTATCTTAGGTACCTAACCCCCGTCGATAATGAGGGTGTACTGTAATTACGGCGCTCCAATTGGATTGAGCCAGTGAAGGTTTATATCCAAGGGGTGGTTGAGGTTTAATGCTCTTGTAATGCCACTCACTGATGAGTGAGGCTGGCCACTCTCATCATAAATGTCAGGACCAACTTGCCTGGCCCAGGGCTCCTACGCTCCTCATGGGGCAATGTAGGATTAGATGATAAATGAATGATGATAATTCTACTTTTTGCAAAATGACAATAAAAAATTTCTGGGTCACAACAGCTTTCACAGACACCAAATCAGAGCTGCAACAGATGTCACAAAATTGGTATGGCACATCAGCTGTGGCTAGTTAGGAGGCATTAACACCTTGAGTCTGCAATTATTTCAGGCGGGTATCCCCCCCAGCCGCAATTCAGGGGGGGTTTTGGTGACTTTCACCAAGGACATATTGATTGTGTTCTGGTTAAAGAGGAAGAATTTACACACCTGACAATGCAATCCGCACCCCCATGGGCCTAATGGTTACCGCACAATCGTGCATCAAAGTTAAAAAAAAGTTTATAATATAGACCTCCCATTTTATGAAGGCAGTTTGGGTGGGGCCACCTAAGACCTCACACCACTAGCTCAGCTGCCTCATCACCACCGCCACACACGTGTAATTACTCCTGCTCACCTCTCTCTCTCTCTCTGTCTCCTATTTTAAGTTAGTAACTACTTATAAATGAATTGTAAATACTCTGTATAGATGTAATTAAAAAAAAAAAAAAAAAAGCTTATAAATCTCTTAAGACTTGTCAGCATTGCTTTTGCGACGTTGTCGAGTGAGGTGACACGAGAGATTGCCTTGCGTGTGCGGGTCATACTCGGTCAGTCTCCCACCATGCAAGCTTACCCATCAAAAGTCAAAACAAGAGAAAAAAAATAAAGAAAATAAAATTAGAAGTATTTAATATAAATATAAATATGAGAGAGAGAGAGAAAGAGAGAGGAGCACATGTGGTGGTGATGTGGCAACATAGCTAGCAGTGTGAGGTCTTAAAAGGCCCCACTAAAACTGCCTTCATAAAATAGAATACCTATAGTTACCTCTCGAAAACAATCTAAAACGTGAAAATTTTGATAACTACAGAACCTATTTTTCTTATTGAAACAGGTCATTTCAAAGTGTTTTGTCACACCAACCATGAAAACAGGTGTATGTAGGTGTGGGGGGATTATCTGGCTGTGAGGAGATAAAACAGACTGTGGGGAATAGGTCTACAGATACAAGGGTTGGAAAAATAACCAACTTTTTCCATGAAAAGAAAGCACTTCAGTGTGTTCTGTAACATCCTGGCAGCCTGATACCTCTCTGGGGGTTCTGTAGGGGGTGGGAGGGTAGTGATGGACAAGGAGGGAGGGATGAGGTGGGGTTCGGGGGGAACACAAAGCTAGCAGGGTGGGAGAAGGGGCAAGAGTGGGTGGGAAGGGACACAGGTGGCGGTGGGAGGAGAGATGCAGGTGCATGGATGGGTGGGAGGGTGATGGGGGACAAGGAGGGAGTGAGGGAGTGGAGTACAGGGGACCAACGCGGCCTGGAGGGGGGGGGTGCTCCCCCACCGCCTGGGTTGGTCTAATCCCCCCTCCCGCCACGTCAGGGGTGAGTTCTCATTGGCCTGAAGCCATGTACGTCATAATTGGGGCGGAGGAAACGCTCCACAGTTTTTTACAGGCCCCGCTCAATTGATGCGATTAGGCTATTTATCATAAAACTCTCATCACATCAATTGATGCGATTAGGCATTATGGGGTTAACATTTCCAATATGCCATGACTTCCAGCACCTGAAGATTGGCTTGCACACTGCCAACAGGAGGTTTTTGTCACAGGCTATAATATCACTGCATTGGTTCACATCACTCTGACACAAATAAAATAAAACTCTGCTACATCCCTGTATATCAGAATTGTTATAAAAGTTGGCCTTCACTGGTGAGGTGAATTACATGCACATAAGGTGTCCCAATTCTGTAATAACACACTACACTACTAAAGCAGATATTAAAACCCTGGATGGTACTACAATCCCAAACAGATAATCTTTTCATCCTCAACAATCTCCATAAACATACCCATATCCCACACCAAGCCCTCTTCCCCCCATCATCCCCACACATCATCTTTTGCTCCCCAAACCTCACCCCCACAACATCCTGGAGAGTGATCAAAACCCTTGGCTCTGACCACCTCCCAATCATCATCACTACCAAAATCAGAATCACCCCAGCTGGCCACAGACATACATACACTAATTATAAGAGAGCCAACTGGGAGGTCTTCACAACTGAAACAGAACAACACTCTGAAACATTAAACAGCACACCCATCACAAACATCAACACTGCTGTGCACACTTTCAATACAATTATTCAAAATGCAGACAAAAGACATCCCTAGAAGCAACAGAAAGACACAACCCTAACTTCACACCAGAAATTCAAGGCCTCATCAGTCACCGCAACACACTGCAACACTCTCCAACACCCCATACACAAGACACCGTACAACAAAAACAAAAACTCTACATTCAAATAAACAATAAAATATCAAAGCAGCAAACATAAATTGGAATAATTATCTCCAAATACTTGATCACAAAACAAACACCAGCAAACTCTACAAAACATTAAACAGCATCACACTCTCTAATAGCAACACTACGTAATCACACACTGCCATCACAACAACAGACACCATACCCTCAAACAAACAATAAGCAAACACTCTCATCTAACAGTTTTCACACATCAGTCATCTAAATCCCCATCGCGACAAGCAACGTGTCATCCGACGCAGAAATAGTTCCCCACAGCCCCAGACTTCACACCCTCCACTTACAACCAGACGAAGCACATCATTAGCAACCTTAAGCATTCATCTGCCTGTGGCCCAGACAACATAAGCAACATACCTACACCTTAAACAGCCTGGACCACAAGGTATCCAAGCACTCACCAACACATCAAACTACAGCTACTCACACAACATAATACCCAATATCTGGGAGCATGGTACTAATATCACTATCCTCAACCCAACAAAGACCCCACATTAACTTCCTCACAATCCCATCACACTCAGCACCCCCTCTAAAGTCACTGATGACTGGTATTACAATTAGTAACACTCACATCCCCCTAGCCCCATCAAGCATGGTTTTATGCTGCTACACTCCACAAACACTCTTCTTGTAGACCTTACATAAAGAGTTTTTGATGGCATCAATTCAGCTAGGTCACCACACAGAACACTCCTAGTCACACCAAACATTAGCAAAGCTTTAGATGCCATCCCTCGTCACAACCTCACAAACAAAATATTCTACACAATCATGCACAATAACACAAAATGATGGCTGGCAAACTATTTAGCAGGCAGATATGTACATGTAACATTTGCCAGTCAATCACTGAACATCAGAAACTTCACATATGGAGTCCCTCAAGGATCTGTTTTGTCCCCTACACTTCTTAACGCATACATGCAAGACATACCCACACCCCACAAATACACATAGCTTCCTATGCAGACAACATAACACTTACATGTACACACCAAAATGCAAACACAGCCGCACACATACTCCAACCTTACCTCAACACACTACATGAATGGTTCACCACAGACTCCCAAAAGCCCCAGCCAAATCTACTGTGATCCTTCTCACAAACTGGACAGTAGAACACAGTCACATTCCACACCTCACCATAAACAACACTCCCCCTCCCACACACAAAATCCTTGGTGTAACATACATCAGTGTCATTTAAACAACACATCACAAATATTAAAAATAAATTAACACCAAGACTCAATGCCCTAAGGTCACTTGCCCATGCAACATTCGAACACAACAAAGAAAACACCACCACAGTATACAAACAATATACTGGTATATGTTCAGTGATGAATTATGCTTGGACTCCTAACCTCCTCACTACAACACCCTACAGACCATTCAGAACAAGGCCCTAAAAATAATCACAGGATGCGTAGCTCCTATACCTACAGAACACCTACACCAAGAAACCAAAGTCCTCGAAGATCATCTTGACATGAGAGGCATACAAATTCTTGCTGCAGTCTCCACAGACCCACACCATTACACTACATGGCAGCACATCCACACACACCAAGGAACATCAAAACAACACCCAGCACACGATGTCATACACACACACAGGAGGCACCAAGGAGAGCGGACGCGGGCTGACAGCGCTCCATACCGAGCCAGCACGGCCGGTGGCATTACCTAAATTAGTATATTTATATGAGTCAAGCTCTGTACCAGGTTAGACTAAATGGTTTTCTATTATTTAAAAAAAAAAAAAAAAAAAAAAAAAAAAAAAAAAAAAAAAGAGGAAGTTTAAGCAAGACTTGTTCAAACAGAAAAGAAAACCAAGTAGCGAATGAATGCACTCAATCAGCTGATTGTTTAGACTACAACTGCCCCAGGGAATGTAAGTACTCTGTGCTTTTAGTATTGCAAAATGGCCACATACTTTAGTAAAGCAAATTTGGAAAAGAAAAGGGATAAAGGTAGAAAGCAGGATGATGATTTCTACCAAGAACTGGTTGAAATGGAGACTCACAATAAACTGGTGGAGCATGTACACAGACTGGAGATGGCTTTTCAGAATGAGATTGATGAAATAAAGAAGCAGATGCATTTGCAAAAGGAAGAAATAGAAAAACTAGGAAGGGAAGTCAACAAGAAAGACACAACCATAGATGAACTAACAGTGGAAGTGAGTACACTTAGGAGGAAAATGAGTGAAATGGCAAGTACAGTAGTCAACCACGAGAGTATTATGGAAGAGTTCAAAAATGATACACAGACAATTAGGCAAGTCAGCAGTCTGATAGACCAGAGCAGTGATATCGAGGAGAAGATAACACAGGTGAATGAAGCTATGCAAAGCTACAAAAATGATGTGGAAACCACGTATGCTGAAATGGTGAAAGTAAAGAAAGACTTAGAAACAAGGGTGGAAGAAAAAAGCATTACAAAGGAAGTGAAAAGAACAATCCAAAACAATCCAAAGTTAGTCAGAGATTCAGTAGATATCAACAAATCTATAGTAATCACTGATATAGAAGAGGAAGAAGTAAAACACAAGATCTCAAGAGACAAAAAGGAGCTGGCAAATGTAATGAGCTTATTGAAAGAAGTATCAGAGGAAACCTGTAGTAAAGACATAGAGGAACACAGAAGGTTAGGGAAATACGAGAAAAGCAAGTCAAGATCTCTAAAGGTAACCTTCCAGAGTGTAAACACCGTGGAGGAGATACTAAAAAATGGAAAGAATCTTATGGAAAAAGAGGAGTTCAAAAATGTATGGATAAAAAGATGCCTAACACAAAAGGAACTGGAATTACTGAAAGAGAAGAGGGAGGAAGCAAAAACAAAAAATGAGGGAAGATCAGAAGAGGAGAAGAATACATTCTTTTACAAAGTAATAGGATTGCAGGTACGAAAGTGGTACATAAACAGGAGGGAATAAAAAGGAGGAAGGTAGTAGAACCATGTCATGACATGTATATAAACAAGATGATTAAGTTGATGTACTCAAATGTGGATGGAATGGTAACTAAATTATTAGAGATGAATGATTATGTCAGAGAAAATGAACCACAAATAATATGCCTAACTGAAACAAAATTAACACCAAGGATATCAAATGACATACTAAACTTAGAGGAATATAATATATCGAGAAGAGATAAAAACTTAAAAAAAGGAGGAGAAATTATAATAATAACTAAGAAAAATCTAAAAGTCAAAGAAATAAAACTAGATATACCCTCACAAGTAGAACTGATTGCAACAGAGATCAATACATCTGAAGGGAAAGTAATTGCAGCCAATCTGTACATGCCACCCAGATCAAACACATGGGAAAGGGATGAATAAAAGGACCTGGCAGAAAATATAATTTAGACTTTAAGATTATTACTACATAAAATACAGGAGAAATCAGAAAGAATTATACTAACTGGAGATTTTAATACAAATATAAATTGGAATACTCTAGATATAATTAGCCAAGAAAGCTGTTGGGACCAAAAGCTCCTGGATCTCATGCAAGAGTTTTTCCTAACACAACATGTGAGGGAAACCACCAGAAAAAGAGAACTCGATGTACCCTCAGTGCTAGATCTCACATTTACTAGGCAAGAAAATGATACTATCTATCTATCTATCTATAGCCCGACGCCCTAATCCCGCAAAGGGTGGCCGCAGACAAAACACCTCCAAGTCGCTCTGTCACCCACCATTTGACTACCCTCCCCCCAACTCACCCCCCCCCTCCCTCATATACCTCTCAACTCCATCCCTCCACCTCATCCTCGGTCTACCTCTCCCTCTCCCTCCCCCCACCTCACCCACATACACCCTCTTAGTCAGTCCCTCATTCTCCATGCTCCCCACATGTCCAAACCACCTCAGTGCACTTCTCCTAATCTCAACCACATCCACATCCACCCCACAGCGTTCCTTCACTTCTTCATTCGTCAACCTGTCCCTCCACGTCACTCCACATGCTCCTCTCAAGTAACTCATTTCCACTGCTCTCACTCTTGACTTGTTCCCCTCTTGTAAGGTCCATGCCTCGCTTCCATACGTCAGGGTAGGGATCACAATACTATCATGCAGTGACTTCTTAACTTCCATACTCACCTCCCTATTTCTCATCACTGCTCTCAGTGTACCAACAACCTTCCTTCCCTGCTGTACCCTTTCACGCACTTCATCCCCCAAAGTTCCATCCTTACTCATCACACTACCCAAGTACTTGAATGCACTCACATTCTCCATATCCTCACCATCCAACCCCACTGCACACTCCGTGACCTCACTCCTCTCAAACACCATAACTTTACTTTTGTTTACATTAACTTTCAGATTATTCCTCCTACACACTGTCCCAAATTCATTCACCAAACCTTGCAACTCACATTCATCTTCACTCAACAGCACTGTATCATCAGCGAACAGCACCACTGGAAGCTTCCAAATCCCACCCTCATTCATTAGAGCCACCCCCACATCCACTGCCCTACCCTGCACCTCCTTTACAACCCCATCCATGTAAATATTAAACAGCCATGGAGACATCACACAACCCTGTTTCTGTCCCACATTGAGATCAAAGAACTCACTCAGCTCACCATCCATTCGCACCGTAGCCCTAGCTCCCTTGTACATACTCTTCACAGTACTCAACAATTTCCCCTCCACTCCATATATTCTTAATATCTTCCACATACCTTGCCTATCTATTCTGTCATAAGCTTTCTCCAAGTCCATGAAGGCAGCATACACTTTCCTTTCCTTCTCTAGATACTTCTCCACTAAACATCTTAGAACAAATATCTGATCTACACACCCTTTTCCCTTCCTAAATCCCCCTTGTTCTTCTCCAACTAGCTCCTCTGTCATATGCCTAACCCTATCAATGAGTATTCTACCATATATTTTACCAGTCACACTAAGTAGGCAAATACCCCTATGGTTACCACATACTTCTCTCTCTCCTTTTCCTTTGTATAAAGGAACAATTATACCTGATTTCCAGTCCTCTGGAACCCTTCCCTCTTCCCAAGCCAATCTACACAACTTCCATATCAACTCCACAAAATCTCACCCCCATACCTAAGCATTTCACCACACACTCCATCAATTCCTGGGGCCTTTCCCAACTTAATATTCTTCATCGCTTCCACTACTTCCGCCCTACTGATCTCTTCCTCCCTCCTCTCATCTCTTCTTCTCCCAGCCATTCCCCAACCACTTATACTCGCACTGTTCTCACGCTCCACATTCGACAAATCCTCAAAGTGCTCTTTCCATCTCCTCAGTTTCTCTCTCTTCTCCACCAACAATCTATTATTCCTATCTTTCACTCCCCTACTATTTCCCCTTTCACACTGCCTTACTTTCTTTACCTCCTTCCAAAACAATTTCTTACTCTCCCTCCATTTCACACTCAGATTCCTACCAAACTCTTCATCCACTTTCTTTTTACTCTCCTTCACCAGTCTCTTAACCTCCCTTCTCCTGCTCACATATACCTCTCTCTTCTCTCTCTCATCTTCTCCCCTACTTCTACTCGCTAACCATTCACTATATGCCTTCTTCTTTTGTTTCACAGCTCGTTTCACCTCATCATTCCACCATGCTGTCCCTTGCACACCCTTGCATCTCCTCCTCACTCCACAAACCGCCTCACACGCTGCGCCTATCTCTTCCGTGAATATCTTACATACGTCTTCCACCCCTTCCATCTGCTCTAGCTCATACCTTCCCAGTCTATCTTCCACTATGCTCTTATACTCTGTCATTTTCTCACTATCTTGCAATTTCTCCACTCTTCTCACAGGAGTTGCTTCCTCCTGTCTTCCCCTTCGTCTCCTCAACCACTTTCTTTGCAGCTTTACCTTGGCCATCACTAAGTGATGGTCCGAGACTCCATTCCCCCACCCTCTCCACACTCTTGCATCCAACACTTGTCTTCTCATTCGCTCATCCACACACACGTAGTCTATCATTGCCTTTCGTTCAACAAGTTGACCATCCATCCTCCTCATTACTCTCCATGTATACCGGTGGATCATCTTATGCCGAAAGTAGGTGTTGGCTATTGCCAACCCCTTACAAGCACAGATGTCCACCAAAGCACTACCATTCCCATCTACGTCAGCTGGCACACCCCACTGACCAACCACTCCATCCACTCGTACATTCCCAACTTTGCCATTCATGTCTCCAATCAACAGCACTCTCTCGCTCCTCTCAAACTTGTCCATACACGCTTCTACACTTGCCCAAAACTCATCTTTCACTCTTGCCACTCGATCCTCTGTCGGGGCATACACACATACAATCGCCCACGCTTGTATACCTACTTTCATCCTCACCCATACAATCCTTGCACCCACTGTTCCATACTCTCTTATATTCTCCTTCCACTTCTTGCTTATCATCAGACATACTCCCTCTCTTGCCCTCTCATTTTCATTGACTCCCGCACATATACCTAAACCATATTCCCATTCTCTCACCCTTTCACCTTTCCATTTAGTTTCAGTCAATCCACATATATCCACTTTTGCATCCTCAAGCACCTGAACAATCTCTCTCTCTTTCACTTCATCATTCACTCCTCTCACATTCTAAGTTCCCACCCTAAGAATGTCCTTCGTCCGTTCCTTAATCGTCAACGTATGGTTCGTCCGGGTCCGAGGCGCTTTGTTCGCTTTTTTAGTTAGTTCTTTTTACGGGGTGGGGCACTAACCCACCACCAACCCTTTTAGTCGCCTCGTATGACAAGCAGGGATACTGGGGGAGTATTCTTGAAACCCCCCTACCCCCAAGGGGTAATACGCCAGGTATCCCCGAAGGGCTAAGGCGTTGCCTCTGAGTAAAGGGTTTTTGGATTGGAGCTTGTAGCATTTTATGACAGGATGCCCTTCCTGATCTCTACCAATGACCCTTGGGTGGATTCGATCCTCCAACCCTTCGGTCAGAGCGGAGCGCTCTAACCCCCTGAGCCACGGCTACTCTGGCGGGAGGCGAACCCGCGCTCATCAGCGTGCGAAACGCACACTCTACTACTTTACCACAGAGGCAGTTTAATATATCACCCTCCACTCGGCAAAAGCGACCATGCAGTACTAAATTGCAACTTCAGAATAGCATATGACATAGTTAACAGCAATGAAAGTTACAAAAAGAGCCTAAACTATAAAAAGGGAAATTATCATGACCTAAAGAAGTATTTCTTAGAAACTGATTGGGAAAATGAACTTAGAGGACAAGATTTAAATGCTGTATATAAAAAATTCTGTGAATTTTATGAAATAGGAGTCCAGAATTACATCCCACAGCAAAAAGAAGCAGAAAAGAAAATATTGAAATGGTTCAATACAGAATGTAAAAAATCAAAAGAAAGAAGAGATTTGTTGTGGAATAGATACAGAAGACACAATAGTGAAAGGGCATATACTACTTACAAACAGGCAAGAAACAATTATACAAGAATAAGGAAGGAAGCCCAAAAACAGTTTGAGGAGGATATCATAAATAAAAGTAGTGATCAACCGAAGCTATTTTACAGCTACATCAGAAGCAAAACCAAAGTAAAAGATAAAATACAATCCATTACGGACAAGAGAACCACCTATAAACAAGAGAAAGATATTTGTGAAGCACTAAATAAGAATTTCCAATCAGTTTTTACAGAAGAAAAAAATTTTGAGAGGGACTATATGGAACATGCATGCCCACACATACTACCAGATATACAAATATCAGAAAAAGTAATACAGGAGGAGTTAAGTAAATCAGACAGAGGAAAAGCAAATGGTCCTGATGAAATTTCATGTTGGGTGCTACGAGAATGTGCAAAGGAGTTAAGTAAACCATTATTTTTAATTTTCAAGAAATCCTTGAGTCAAGGTAAACTACCTGATATTTGGAAGAAAGCAAATATTGTCCCCTTATTCAAGAAAGGGAATAGACAAAATACACCAAACTGCTGACCAGTATCACAGACAAGTGTTGTAAGCAAGGTATTAGAAAAGCTTATAAGAAAAGCTTGGGTAAATCATCTAGAAGAACACAATATGATAACAGAAAGACAGTTTGGTTTCAGAAAAGGAAAATCATGTGTTACTAATCTGTTGAGCTACTATGACAGAGTAACAGACACATTACAGGAAAGAGAAGGATGGGTGGACAGTATCTATTTAGATTTCAAGAAAGCATTTGACACAGTACCACACCAAAGACTATTATGGAAACTGTACCATCAAGGAGGAATTCGAGGCAAACTGTTTTGTTGGATGCAAGATTTTCTCATAAAAAGAGAAATGAGAACAGTACTAAGGAGAAATTACTCATCATGGAAAGAAGTGACTAGTGGAGTACCACAGGGCTCAGTGCTGGCACCAATCATGTTTTTAGTGTATATAAATGATATAGACAGTAACACTGGAATGAAAGCTATCTAAATATGTTTGCAGATGATGCAAAAATACAAACGAGAATTATTAACACAGACTCTTGTTAAGAGCTACAAGAAGAATTAAATAAAATTCATGAATGGAGTAATACATGGCAAATGGAATTCAATGTGGACAAGTGTCATGTAATCAAGTTTGGTAAAAGTGGAAAAAGACCTGATTGGGATTATACGTTAAGAAATAAAACCCTACACACATCAGAAAGAGAGAAGGATCTAGGTGTGATTATCAATAACAGACACTCTCCGGCTGACCACATCAGTGAGAAGGTACAGATCATGTATACACTGCTTGCAAATATGAGAATAGCATTCACATACATAAATGATGACATGCTAAGAAAGATAATATCATTCATCAGACCAACCCTGGAGTATGCATCAGTAGTCTGGAGTCCTCATTTCAAAAAACACATAGACAAGATTGCAAAAGCTCAAAAGGCCACTACAAGATGGGTACCAAGCTTAAGGGATCTAAGCTATGAAGAAAGACTAAATAAACTGAATCTACCAACACTACAGGAGAGAAGGAAAAGAGGTGACATGATAATGCTATATAAATGCATATCAGGGAAGGAGAAAATAGACATAAATGATTACTTAACCTATGAGGAAGCATCAGCAAGAGGACACCGCAAAAAACTGCATAAGAAGAGAGATGATAAAGACGTAAAGAAATTCAGTTTCCCAAACAGAGCAACTGATCAGTGGAATGCACTACCGAATGAAATAGTGTGTGCCAAAACAATTCACAAATTTAAGGATATGTACGATAAATATGGTTTAAGACACGGGACAGTACAAGCTTGACTCGTTCCTGTAAAGATACAATTAGGTAAGAACAAATGCTGTCATCTCTTCCCCCTCACCCACCTCAAACCAGCTTCCAGAGCATATCCATGCTCAAATACTTGCTGTTCCATTCGGTCACTCAAAGACAACACACAGCTGCATGCACAGCCTGCCTCCTCATATCCACCCTTCTGAATCCTACCTCCCTTGTGTGGACAGGGTCCACCTGGCCAGGCTGTGGGCATCATCCAGCCCTCTTGCATTATCAGAAGAGGCTGGATGACTCCATCACTGATGACATTCCAGAATGCAACACAGCACCCCATACTAAGCACATTATGAAAGATTGCATTGCACACAATCACTTGTGCAAACAACACAACATACACTTCTTGAGCTCTGTGGGAGAGCCCCGTATCAGCCGTGGACTTCCTTAAGGACTCGGGGCTGTTCGGCCAGACTGCCTAGGGAACAACTACTGCTACTACCATCCTTGATGTGTACCTGCCATGTGGTGAGAGGTGTATGGTGCTGAACATGATCTTGTTCTGTGATCACAGCTTCCATGAAGGCAGAGAGCTCCTTTAACAACTTCACTCGCCATTTATGAGATGTCATAGTGTGACCAGGGTTGTTTTCCAGTACCCGGCTGAAGTCCACAGCTCCTGCACTCTTCACTACTTTGCTTCCTCCACTGCTGCTGGCCTAATACATTGAAAAGTGTTAATGCAGTGTCAATGGATATCAGCATAAAAAGAAGGGGTGGGGGACAGTGAGGCAGAGTCCACAGAACAGGAAAAAATCTAAAAAAAAAGAAAAAAAAATTAGTTCCTTTGCCTCAACACCCTCTTAACCTTGCTTTCTCACATATTCATTAAGTTATATTTATCCATCTTATTCCTGGCATACTGAACATCCTCCTGCCTTCAAATCACTAAGAGATACCCCTTTCATCACTCTATTCACATCCATTCTCCCTACACAACCATACTACCTAGCATATCCACAGAGCATATAATTTCTTATCATGTCTACTCCCTGCACTCCATATTCACACACAATAATTCAGGTATTAAGTTAGAATGAATATTGAAGGTTATGATAAAATCTAAATACTGTACTGACTAGGTTCAAATGAACACTGATTCATGATATGAAATGTAACAGATAAAACGTAACAATGTAATTACTGTAAAGTCTTCTAGGACTTCTGTAGATGTTAAGTTCATGCTTTCTCCAAGCTGATTAAACACTTAGGGTCATACTTTCACCTCCTATGTTTCAAATGCTGCATAATAAATATCTATATAATTAATGTTTTTCACCACTTTATTATATCCCTGTTAGAGACTTCCTCAGTTTTAGTGTCGATAATACTGAATCTATAAAGTTCATATTCTGCCTGCTACAGCAAAGAACTATTCTCCCATTATTGGCAAAGGCAATTTGCAATCATCTATCCTTATTTCTGAGTATGTACTGCACCATGACAGAAATGAACAGCAAGTGGCCAAATTTCATTTCTTCATGAATGATGAGTATGCTAGAGTAAACAGTTACACAATTAAAAAATAACCCAGAACATATATCAGTGATATATCACAACATTCTACATCATTACAATGAATACCTATCTCTGGTGCTGACAAGATGCTAACATGTGGTGGTATTGTATACCCAAGGTGATGCAGAAGCAGTTTCCACCTGGGAATCAAACCTCCTCATATTTCCCTGCACTTCACTGTGGGAAGGTCCATAGTCTGATCCTGGCAAGGTGCTGGCTACCACAAAGAGAAGCCAAATCCCTACACTGTAAGTAGCTACCGTACTGAGCCTGTAGGATGGCCCCATAGAAGCAGTTGCTACCTGCAGTCAACGAGTCTGCTGAGCCAGACTGATGGGTTAAATAACATGAGCAATGTCTACCCGGGTCCCCATTTTATCCTTCTACCTGCTCTACCCAATGTTGTGACTATGCAGTACCGTACCTTCCTGGAGATGAGGCTGATGAAATTTTTTAGAAGTGTAGAGGCATGTCGGGCAATAAGAACTGGGCAGTGTGTCACCAGCACATTCATAAGCTTCAGTGAATCTCCCTGCACATACATATTTAAGTGGACCATGGCACAGGACAAATGAGTTGCCACAATGTTCATGTATGGCTCCACATGTATCCCAACCTAGGAGGAAAAAGATAAAGAAATAAATCAATAATAAACAAATAGATAAATATATATAATACACAGACACACATATATATATTTTATATATATATATATATCCATCCATCCATCATCCAATCCTACACTGACCCATGAGGAGCATAGGAGCCCGGGGCTAGGCAGTTGGTCTCAACATTTAAGATGAGAGTGACCAGCCTCACTCATCCCTGAGTGGCATTACATGAGCAATCAACCCCCAACCACCCCTTAGATATAAACCTTCACTGGCTCAATCCGACTGGAGCGCAATAATTACCCACTAAACATATAAATATATATATATATACATATATATATATATATATATATATATATTGATATATATATATATATATATATTCATTCATTCATTCATTGCCAGACGCCACGCATCCCACACAGGGTGGCCAAGGGCCCAGAGTTAATTGTTTTACAGGGAGGGGCACTAATCCTCCACCAACCCCACTTGACGTAGGGATGCCAACAGCATCTGGTGTTCCCAGGCGGTCACCCATCCAAGTACTAACCAGACCCATATATATATATATATATATATTGTAGTGCCTCCCAATATGCGAGAATATGTTTGACAAAATGCACTGCATACTGGAAATTTCGCATATCAGAAACCAATGAATCAATGGAAATAAATGTATATGGTCAACATCTCACCCTATCTTTGTCATTTACAGTACTTTCCCATTATTGACTATCATTTTAAGAA
Organism: Coenobita brevimanus; assembly: GCF_032717465.1. Classification (NCBI taxonomy): domain Eukaryota; kingdom Metazoa; phylum Arthropoda; class Malacostraca; order Decapoda; family Coenobitidae; genus Coenobita; species Coenobita brevimanus. Next base: position 36,656,524 of record NC_137003.1, on the reverse strand, counting down.
AGACATCTGCTCAAAGAAAGACGACAGAACTGTTAATGCACACTACAGTAGGTAGCGCTCCATTTGTCTAATTACGGGATCAGCAACCTTACTGCGCCCATCCACTTGCTGGCCTCCACAAGTCTAGTTGGTTTGCAGATATGCTCCTTGTTCTTGAGAATGTTCCTCACTGTCAATTTACCTAAGCCATGTTCATGTACAGTGTTTGAGTTCTTTTTCCTTGCTTATTCAACTCTATAACCTTAATTCTCAGCTCCAAAGTGATCCTCTTATTCTTGGAATAAAGCAGTCGGGCCATGACATAACAGGAGAGCTTTTAGCGGGTCTTGTACAGTACTAAAAACACCACACTATGCGAGCGCGGCACAGGCAGACACAGAATGAGAGTTTTGAGACTTGACCTGAGAAATGCTGTGAGGGAGGAAAAGGGCGAGAAACTGATCAGTCATATGGTGGTGGCTTTGGATACTACCATTTTGAGTGGAAACACCATTTTTCCCTTGTTATCAGACAGCAGATTTGGATTTTGAGTCACATTTCGCATATTAAAACATTAATTTTTTTCCTGAGTCGAGTTCACATATTGAAATCCTGCACATTGTGAGACCCCACAGTATATATATATCGTTCGTTTTCGTTCGTTTTTAAAGGCTCCAACATGCTTGCATGTGTCGGCCTTGGTCACCTAATGGCGGCTCTCCATGCTGCACGATCCATTGCAGCCTCCCTGTTCAGTCCCTTAACCCTAAGGTCACACTTAATGACCTCGTCCCATGTCTTTCTCGGTCTACCCCTCATAACCCCACCCCCAATATTAACACTTCTCACCTTCCTCACCCAACTATCATCCCCCATCCTCTCCACATGTCCAAACCACCTCAATCTACCTCTCCTCATCACAACACCAATACACTCCAGTCCCATCCTACCTCTCAACTCTTCCATTGTAAACCCAGCCCCTCCAGGCCTTGGACGCAGGGACGCACTGCACATCCACCTAATCATTGTCATTTCTGTACGTCTGAGCCGGCGAATGTCTTCCTCCTTCACTGCCCAGGTCTCACTGCCATACAGCATTACACTCTAACACACGCTGCATACAAAGACCCCTTGGCACGTAGGGAGAGCCCCCTCAATGTCAGGAGAGGCAAGAGCTCCCTGAACTTCTTCCAACCACTTCTCACCCTAGCCACAGAGCTAGCTCCAGCCCCACCTCCAGCACACAACATGTCTCCTAAATAACAAAACTCTTCCACACACTCAAGAGATTCACCAGCAAGTTCAATTCTTTCCCGTCTGACGATCTCCACCTGCTCACCCCGGCACGCCGTACACATAAAATCAGCATTATCTCGCAGTCTACCTCTGATACCACTACATCTCTTATGCACCCATTTATCACACACACCGCACAAGATGGAATTACTTCCCACGCCCTTGTGGCAAACTGCACATGGCCACTCTCCCTAATCTTTGACAGTACCGCCACCAACCCTAGATATCATCACTTTTGTTTTATCTGCATTTACCCTTAAACCCTTTTTGCCCCATACCATCTCTCCACTTCCTAAACATTTCCTCCGCCTCCCTTTCATTCTCTGCAATCAACACCAAATCATCAGCATACAACAACTCTCACGGAGTCCGTTTCTAAAGTCACGTGAAAGGGCTTCAAGTACCATGATAAACAACATGGGACTCAAGACTGACCCTGATGCACACCAACATTCACGGAAAACTCATCACTCAAATCTCCATTCACTCTCACCTGGGTGTGAGCACCCACTGGGGGGGGCATAACCACCCTAACCAGCCACTCCTCCAAGCCAAGCTTTCTCATTGCCCACTTCACCACCTCTCTAGGGACTCTGTCAAAGGCCTTTTCCAAATCAACAAAAACAAAATAAAGATCCCTTCTCCTACCAATATATTTTCCTGAAGCTGTCGAACAATGAATATGGCATCCAGTGGTCCCCCTACCTGGCATAAACCCAAACTGCATCTCATCAATATTCACTCTTTCTCTAATCATACCTTCTAAAACTCTCTCCATTACCTTCATTATCTGATCTAAAAGCTTTATACCTCTATAATTCCCTCTTTCCAGGGCATCACCCTTCCCTTTATACACATTTACAATTACACTCTTCAGCCAATCATCTGGGACAACACACTCATAAATAATCCTATTTATCAGGTCAGTGACTAAACTCACCCCTATATCGCCTGGAGGCCTTCAACATTTCGGCAGTCAACCCAGACACACCTGCTGCCTTCCCCCACCCTCATCCTGCCTATTGCCTCACTCACAGTAGCAGTATCAATCAAAGGCCAAGGGCCAGACACTGGATCTGCTGGCTCCAAACCTTCCCTGTCCCAGTCAAACTCCTCATTCAACAACCGGTTATAATGCTCTCTCCATGCATCTTTAATATCCTCACTGTTCACCACTACCCTTCCTTCATCATTCTTCACACACTGCTCACCTATGATATCCCGATTATCCCTCTTCACCTGACCTGCCACCCTAAATATATTTTTCCTTTCCCCATGATTTAGGTTATCAAGTAATTGTCTCTGTGACTCAGACTTTGCCCTGTATACCTCTCTCCTAGCCCTACGCTTGGCTGCCAAATATTCCTCTTTGCTACCACCCTTCTTCCATTCCCGGAAAAGCCTTCTTTTCTCCTTAATTGCAACTTCTACACCCTCATCCCACCACCAAGTTACTTTATGTCTTGGTGGTCCTCTTGTCCAGCCGCATGTTACATCAGTAACTCTCAAGAAATTGTTCTTGAGGGCTCTGTACTGTTCATTAACGCCTCTGTCTACAGCTCCCTGTTCAGCCACCACTCTCCTCAACTCGCTATAGAAGGCATCCCTTACTACTTGGTTTTTCAGCTTCCATATTTTCCTCCTAGGTACATAAGTCCTCTTTTTCATCATTTGATCTTTAAGCACCATATCACAAATCAATAGTTTGTGCTGCTGCACACACTCCTCACTTCCTATAACTTTAACATCCCTCACTAACCTCCTATCGGCCCTCCTAACCAGAAAATAATCTATCTGACTGCTATTTCCCCCAGACTCATACGTAATTAACCTACTGTCTCTTTTCCTAAAATATGTGTTGCACACAATCATGTCCGTTGCCTCCCCAAACTCGAGTATCCTTTCCCCTTCTGCATTCCTTAGACCATATGCACATCCCCCATGCACTCCTTCATAACCTTGGGCTGCTTCACCTACATGACCATTTAAGTCCCCTCCCAAAATCACTATCTCATCATCCCGCATACCACCCACTACTGCGTATTAAATCATCCCAAAATCTATCTTTCTCTGATTCATCCAATCCTGCCTGTGGAGCATATGCCGATATAATCACAGCTATCTTTCTTCCCAACAGAATTTTCACAACCAATATCCTATAAACTTACTCTCAAAACATTCATAACATATTCCACCCATTTCTCACGCAACCATCACACCAACACCTCCATATCCATCTGTCCCCCCTGCCAAAACAACTTATAGCAACAGTCCTTCCCAACAATCTTTCTGGCTGATCCACCCCTGTGCAGGACTTCCTGCAAACACGCCCGTCCACCCACCTCCTACTGAATGCCTCAACGACTTCCCCTGCTCTTCCCCTCAAACTTCCCACATTCCATGAACCCACCCTCATCCCCATGGGTGATTTACTGTCCTCAGGCTTGCTTTGAAACCTTTTTTGTTTTGTCATCTTCAGTATTAATAAATGGGGACAGACACAGCACAGGTCCCACTCACCGCACAGTCCCAGGTCCAGGCAATGGATCTGGGACCCCTAGCCCACCAGCTTACCAGTGGCTGTGGTAGTGGCCTCGGGGCACCCTGCCAGGACAGTTGCAGGGACACCCTCCAAGCGCGTCTTGGCACTGCAACTATCCCGCCATTATACACCCACTGATAGGGCAGCCTCCTGGGACGCTACTCCCAGGTTCGGGCCCCTCTCTATTGGGCGGAAGCGGCAGCCTGGGAACCGCAATGCCCTGTACCCTCTAGCACAGGCCCGAGCCCCATCTCGCCCTGGACCCATGATCTATGCCGGCGGAACCCCCGCCACGCCTCCCCCCAGAAGTCCGCCACTAGGTAGCGGGGGCAAAGTTTTCTGGCCGCATGCCCTTGCTGGCGCCAACCCCTGTAGCGTAGTGGGAAACGTTGTGTGAAATGTAAAGTGCATGTGGTGTAGTGCATAGATAGTTAGAGGAAATGTTTGGGAGAGTATGCTGGTCTACTCTCCATGTTACTGTCACACTGAAAAGGTCAGCAAAGGGGGATGGTTAGATAGCTAGTGAAACAGGAGCTCCAGCTCTACCTATCACCACCATTCCCATTCCCCTCGGGAGTACTACCCTGTTCGGCCCATGCTACGGCCTCCTCCTACAGGTATATATATATATATATATATATATATATATATATATATATATATATATATACCTGTATATACAGTGAAATATCAAATTTCAACAGTTTAGAATTTGATGAATCAAATTTCGATGCATTTTCGAGTGGTCTGCCTACCTCACGTTTCGATGCAAAGTCGTGCATTTCGATGCTCTCAGGGCCCAACTCCAACCACATCAAACCGTGCGCAAGGTGATGTTCTATTGTCTGTGGCCATCTTGCAACTGTCCTGCCCTCTACAGCCATGCACCACAGTTTCAACCTGTACTTTCCATGTGTGGGTGTGCATTTCGCTGCAATTTCGTTGTGTTTTAGTTGTATTTTCGTTACAACTTACTCCAAGAATTCAGAGGACAAGTTATGGAACTCTACAGCACGCAGCTTCATAAGCAGAAACAGTCAAAGATCATCATCTTCTTCAGGCCAGTTACTAGGGTGTTGCAAGATATAACCATCCAAGGGGGTGAGGAGGAAGATGTCGACACTGCAATGTCCAGATGCTCAAGGATGATTTTGATTTTCAGGGGTTTGGGTTGGATACCTCCACAGAGAAGGCTACTTCAACTGAGTAGTCCACCTCTGGCACACACCACAAACACCAGCCAGCCAAGTGATAATATTCCATAATCTAAGGTTAGTACTGTACTGTACAGTGTGCTGTAACTACTGTAATAAAAACTGCGACAGGATACTGACAAACGGTAACAAATTTTGCTGTATTCTACACTACAGTACAGTATGGCAATACAGTGCAGAATTACAGTTACTTAACCACATTTATAGTTCACAAAGTTTACAGGGAGTGTGGGTAAAAAAAATAATGATTTTACGTAGTGAAGTTGGGAGGCCCTGGACCCAAATTGATTTTTCCCATGAGAAGTTCAGTTTAAATTTCGATGTTTTGAATTTCGATGCGGTTTCTTGGTACATATGTCCATCGAAATTTGAAATTTCACTGTATATATATATATATATATATATATATATATACAGTATATATATATATATATATATATATATACAGTATATATATATATATATATATATATATATATACTGAGTACTGTACATACATATCTATAAAACTTAATTTTGCAAATTCAAATATACATGAGACAGAGTACTTATACTAGAAAATCACAGGTTTACAAAGCCAGAATCTTCCATGATACGGTAAACAGTAGTACATAGCAGTTTGCTTTCGGTTTCACTGGTTATGCAGATACTTTTTTTTTTTTTTTAAATACAGTTTGACTATGAAACTAGGACAATATCATAGATATATTTCTAGTGATCACCTGATATTCCATACTTCACATATGATATTCAAACCTTCAGAATTAATGACTCGAAGAACTTGATTGTTGTGCTCCTGATGAGTGTGTCTGAGTCAAAAATACAGGGAGCAGCAGCAGGCACCATAACTGATAGATGAGGTAAGAGGGCAGAACATTCCTTACACTTTACCAGCTCCAGCAGCCCATTTATTCCATCCTGCCGCACAAATACATTTGTGTGCTGCAGTCGTGACACCAGCTCCTACAAAAAGATACGTAAGCACATACCCATTACAACTAATGCAATTATAATTTCTATTTACTTACATTAAACCATGATGCCTGGAAAAGTACCATACAGCTATGAGTTAGATAGAGATCATTTTACATAAAAGTACTGGTAAATCCACTATACTCATTGAAGATGAATCTGTGAACAAAGCTAAGCTTTTGTTATCTAATTTATCATTCAGACTTTTTCTGCCCCAACAGGAGCATAGCTACCTGGGCTGAAGGTACCGCTTTTTCAACTCTAGGGGGGGCTATCACCTAAGAAATACGAGGTCTGTCAATAAAACCAAACTTTTTAAATAGTGCACCAACTAGCAGCTGTATTGTGATTGCAATGGAAGTGCTGTGTGGCAGTAACTGAGCTTTAGTCTAATATTATAGTTGCAGCGCGCGACTCTGAAGTTGTTATTATCGTTACCTGGCAACCTAGCATTCAAACATGTGTCTGATTTCATGTATGAGACGCATGTGAATCATGTACAAGATGTTCATGTATAATAATATTCGTGTATATTTTTTTTTTTCATTCATTCATTGCCAGACGCCATGTATCCCAAACGGGGTGGCCAAGGGCTTAGAGTTAATTGTTTTACAGGGAGGGGCACTAATCCTCCACCAACCCCACTCGACACGTAGGGATGCCAACAGCATCTGGTGTTCCTTCCCAGGCGGTCACCCATCCAAGTACTAACCAGACCCAACGTTGTTTAACTTCACTGATCGGACGGGTGTATAATATATTCGGTCATAATATGATCTGTGTATGATACATAATCGGACGCACTTCTGAATGGTAGGTTGCCAGGGTACGAGAACGACAAGTTCAGAGTTGTGCGCCGCAACTATAGTCAAACCACACCACGTCACTTAGTTACTGAGGTACAGACGCTTGAGTGAACATATGTTTAGTGCACACAGTGAATTTTCTTCTATCTCTTCTACTGTTTGAAATCAGTGACCTTATAGGGTGAATTTCAACTCTGGGAAGAAAAAAAAATCTGTAGGGGCCAAATCCGGAGAGTAGGGTGGCTGGGGGACGACAGTCATCTTGTGCTCGGCCATTAAGTCATAGATCATGAGCAATGCTTGAGCAGGTACACTGTTGTGGTGCAGCTTCCAGGTATTGTTTTCCATGCTTCAGTCCTCTTCCTTTGCATTGCCTCACTCAAATGCTTCAAGACATGGAACAAACTCATGATGAACAATGCCCGTCCAATTATGCATATACAGTATATATATATATATATATATATATATGTGTGTGTGTGTGTGTGTACAGGGAGGTCCCGAAGATACTATATATATATATATACAGTAGAACCTCTTTGGTCCGGACCCCTTTGATCCGGATTTCTGTTAATTCGGAAAAAATTTAAAATAATAAGCTCCAAAAATAGGTTGAAAGTAATTCTAAAGTCATTTTCAGTATCGGCGCGGAAAGCGATCGTCATTCGTTTAGTCTCAGATCATGCTAGGTCGCAACATAGGCGCCTGTTTAAACACACGCTAGCATTTATTCCATCAACTAGTTCACCAACCATTTATATTTTTACGCTGTATTTCAAAAGTAAATCCTCCTTACCATGCCCCTTAATGCAAGTGTAGCTTCTGCAATGAATAAAGGTGTTAAAAGGAGGAGTTTGCTTACACAAAAATGGGTCATATATTCTGCAGAGGGAAGGGTTCCAGAGGACTGGAAATCAGGCATAATTGTTCCTTTATACAAAGGAAAAGGAGAGAGAGAAGTATGTGGTAACCATAGGGGTATTTGCCTACTTAGTGTGACTGGTAAATATATGATAGAATACTCATTGATAGGGTTAGGCATATGACAGAGGAGCTAGTTGGAGAAGAACAAGGGGGATTTAGGAAGGGAAAAGGGTGTTTAGATTAGATATTTGTTCTAAGATGTTTAGTGGAGAAGTATCTAGAGAAGGGAAGGAAAGTGTATGCTGCCTTCATGGACTTGGAGAAAGCTTATGACAGAATAGATAGGCAAGGTAATTGGAAGGTATTAAGAATATATGGAGTGGAGGGGAAATTGTTGAGTGCTGTGAAGAGTATGTACGAGGGAGCTAGGGTTATGGTGCGAGTGGATGGTGAGCTGAGTGAGTTCTTTGATCTCAATGTGGGACTGAAACAGGGTTGTGTGATGTCTCCATGGCTGTTTAATATATACATGGATGGGGTTGTAAAGGAGGTGCAGGGTAGGGAAGTGGATGTGGGGGTGGCTCTAATGAATGAGGGTGAGATTTGGAAGCTTCCGGTGTTGCTGTCTGCTGATGATACAGTACTGTTGAGTGAAGATGAATGGGAGTTGCAAGGTTTGGTGAATGAACTTGGGACAGTGTGTAGGAGGAGGACGCTGAAAGTTAATGTAAACAAAAGTAAAGTTATGGTGTTTGAGAGGAATGAAGTCACAGAGTGTGCAGTGAGGTTGGATGGTGAGGATATGGAGAATGTGAGTGCATTCAAGTACAGTAAGGTCCCGGGTTACGTCAGTATCGACTTACGTCAATTCAAGGTTACGACAGTCGGTCCGTGAGAGGAAATTTTAAAATATAAGAAAATAAAGAAAAAATATGTAAAGCGTGGGTTTTAAAGCGTTGCTGTGTACCGCGAGATGTCTCTGGAGTTTTCCCGCCTCACGCTTGACTACCAACAATCGCTCTCAGCCTCACTGCTACCACCACCTGATACAGTGATACCGTCATTTTCTTGTGTTTTTCGCCATCCTGATTCCATGATGCCTAAGAGACAGCTTCCTGGTGACCATAACGACTCCAAGAAACGCAAGACCATCACATTACGTGAAAAAGTTGATATTATTAAGCATAATGAGAAAGGAGAAAAGGCATCAGCAATCGGGCGTGGGCTAGGGATGAGCCGTACTACCGTAGCTACAATCCTCAAAGACAAGGAACGTATCTTGACTCACATTAAAGGTGCAACTCCCATGCAATCAACTGTGATTACCAAGCAAAGATCGGGACTGTTGATTGAGATGGAACAGATGCTAATGCTGTGGATTGAGGACAATAATCAACAGTGCATGCCTCTGAGTGAACAGTTAATCTGTGAAAAAGCACGCACATTCTACCAAGACCTTAAGAAAGAAAAAAGTGAGGAAAGTGAGACCAACGAGACATTTGTGGCATCAAAAGGTTGGTTTACTCGTTTCAGGGCTCGAGCAACCCTAACCAGCAGAAGAATTTTCAGAGAAGCAGCCATTGCAGATGACGAAGCAGCAAAAACATTCGTTAAAGAGTTGGAGGAGTTGATTGAGAAGGAAGGCTACATTCCAGAACTTATTTTTAATGTTGATGAAACGGGACTAAACTGGAAATGAATGCCTAACAGAACCTATATTGCTAAAGAAGAAAAAACCATGCCAGGTCACAAAGCATCCAAAGAGCGCCTAACGCTACTTTTGGGGGGAAACTGTGCAGGCGATTTCAAGCTTAAACCGCTACTCGTGTACCACTCCGAAAATCCAAGAGCTCTTAAGGGGATCCTTAAAGCTAGCCTACCAGTTTATTGGAAAAGTAATTTAAAGGCTTGGGTGACTAGTGCAATTTTCATTGACTGGTTTTCAAAGTGTTTCGTGCCAGAGGTTGAATGGTATTGTGCAATGAAGAATCTGCCATTCAAAGCTCTTCTTATTATTGATAATGCTCCTGGTCATCCTTCGAGCCTGACAGAGTTGCACCCTAATGTAAAAGTTGTGTTTATGCCACCAAACACATCAATCCTACAACCCATGGACCAAGGTGTAATAAGAGCTTTCAAGGCTTACTACCTGAGAAAAACATTCAGACAGGCAATACAAGCAACAGAAAATGGTAAAGTAACACTCAAAGAATTCTGGAAAGATTTCAACATCTATAAGGCAGTTAAAAATATTGGAGAATGTTGGGCTGAAGTGACTGAGACAAATATGCACGGAGTGTGGAAAAAAGTGTGCCCTAACCTCGTAAATGACTTTAAAGGATTTGACGAAGACAGTATAAATGAAGTCATGCGCAACTGTGTGAAAATTGGAAATGATTTAAATTTGGACATAGACGAGAGTGATGTACATGAACTTGTTGATTCACATGATCAAGAGCTGAGTACTGAAGACTTGCTATACCTAGTAAAACAAATGGAAAATGATGAAAAAAGTGATGAGGCAGAACCGCTAAGACAGTTTAAGATTAAGGAAATGGCAAATGCTTCCGACTTCCTAGAAAAAGCAATGGCTGCATTTGAAGATCAGGACCCAAATGCAGAGGTTTGCCAAAGTGTACAGGGGAATTGAGGATGCAGTGTCCTGTTATCGTCAAATCTATGACGAAAAGAAATACACCGCCAAGCAGTCTTCAATTCTCCAGTTTTTCAAGAGAACTGAACACCGAGCCACAACCTCACCACCAGTTGCTACCTCATCCTCATTGTCAACCCCTGACTCCCTATCTTCAGCCCCTGACTCCCCTGCTTCAGCCCCGGACTCCCCTGCTTCAGCCCTGGACTCCCCTGCTCCGGTCCCTGACTCCTCTGATGCAGTGCCTTTCACATCGCAACCCCAGTAACGAGTCAAGTTGATGTCAGAAGGTATGTAGTGACACACAGTATGCCTCTTTTATTACAGTACCATACAGTAATCGGTCATTTTATCACTGAAATAATTTTGCTGTCCAAGTGAGAAAAAAAAAAAGCCATCAAACTTGATGTTAGAAATGCTTACATTATCGTGCTGGTAATGATGTTATTTCATATTTTACGGCAGTAATTTACAGTAAACTTTATTGTATGATGAAGTATGAAAAGTGCTTGAATATAGGAATAAAATGTGTGTTGGCAGTGTGCACGTGTGTAAGGACGGGAGAGTGAGGGAGCGGCAGCCAGACTCAGTTGTGGGAGAGGCAGTGGTGGCGTAACTCTGCTGCCATGACGATGAGAAGTGCTGTTACCGCAGCGAGTGAGCTACTGTGACGAAGACTCTTAGCTAGTACAACTTATATTTTATTTAATAAATATCATCAGTTCAAAAGACTATGTTTCTTATACATACCTGTTATAAGATTATTACATGTATAGTATGCAATGTATGGTTGAAAAATCTGTAAGATGCATTGTGGTAAGTATAATCATACGACGTACTGTATAAAACTCGGGTTACGTTCAAAATCGGCTTACGTCGTCTCAGGAAAGGAACTCTGACGTAACCCGGGACCTTACTGTACTTGGGTAGTGTGAGGAGTAAGGATGGAACTTTGGGGGATGAAGTACGTGAAAGGGTACAGCAGGGAAGGAAGGTTGTTGGTACACTGAAAGCAGTGATGAGAAATAGGGAGGTGAGTATAGAAGTTAAGAAGTCACTGTATGATAGTATTGTGATCCCTACCCTGACGTATGGAAGTGAGGCATGGACCTTACAAGAGGGGAACAAGTCAAGAGTGAGAGCAGTGGAAATGAGTTACTTGAGAGGAGCATGTGGAGTGACGTGGAGGGCCAGGTTGACGAATGAAGAAGTGAAGGAACGCTGTGGGGTGGATGTGGATGTGGTTGAGAAGATTAGGAGAAATACACTGAGGTGGTTTGGACATGTGAAGAGAATGGAGAATGAAAGACTGACTAAGAGGGTGTATGTAGGTAAGGTGGAGGGAGGGAGAGGTAGACCGAGGATGAGGTGGAGGGATGGAGTTGAGAGGTATATGAGGGAGGGGGGGGGGTGAGTTGGGGGGAGGGTAGTCATATGGTGGGTGACAGAGCGACTTGGAGGCGTTTTGTCTCCGGCCACCCTTTGCGGGATTAGGGCGTCGGGCTATAGATAGATAGATAGTTTAATGATTACTGTAGGTTATTTTTTGTACTTAAATGTGCTTTACTTGTACATCAAACATTAGCTTCTTGCCCATATGGGCATTATCAATATGCTAAAGATGACAATGTATTTTTTGCCTACGTAAGTTTTATTTTTATTCAAAATATTACAGTTAATTAATTAATTTATTTTTTTGCCTACACAGGCCTTAGTCACTTACTACAATTTAAAATGTAGGCTAGTTTCTTGTCATGGCCTTACCTGTAAATTATGCAATACAAAACTATCGTACATGGTTAGTGTGGTTATTTTAGTATCCTTTCATCTTTTGCAGTTATGTAGGGTTGACATATGCCACATATGTTAATAATTAACAAACATACCATATGTAGATAGTTTTTGGTATGAACTGGAGATTACCCTGATGGTCCGGACAATCTGCTAATTCGGACAACCCTTCCCCCCATATAGTCCGAATGAGAGAGGTTCTACTGTATATATATACAGTCACTACTCGTTTTACAATGGGGTTACGTCAGGTCATACCTTAACGTATAACAATTTTATCGTAAATCGGGAGATTGAAACACATTATAAAAGGGGGGTTATGTCAACTCAACTTCCCAAAGTCACTTACCCAAGCCTGAAACAAAAATGACAACCCACCTTAATTACTTCCTGTGTCCGTCCAAGTTGTCTCCAAGACCAAAACAAACACAATCGCACCAATACAAGCAGCTTTACTCACATACAATAAATCATTGCAACAACACAACACACTTGTGCAACGTTGGCCTGGTGCTACACGATGTATAGGCCTACAGTAGCATGAGGCTTGGCTGAGAGCTGATGATAGCTGGGGGCACACGTGAACGAGTGGAAAAGACAGGGCTTCAAAGGGGTGGCGTGACCGCAACTGAACCAAAACAACGCTCTGCATGCTGGGGCTGCCATCTTGCCTGAGACAAGCGATGGTCACCTTGCGTGTGCTTGGTGTTTTGTACGAATTTTCCGATGGCAATATCGTTATAACAAGAAATTTAACGTAAATCGGATTTTGGGGTGGAACTTTTCTATAATCGTTGTAGCGAATTATTGTATACCAAATCAACATAAAACGAGTAATGACTGTATACATATATATATATATATATATATATATATATATATACAGTATATATATATATATATATATATATATATATATATATACAGTATATATATATATATATATATATATATATATATATATATATATACAGTATATATATATATATATATATATATATATATATATATATATACATATATATATATATATATATATATATATTCAGTAATCCCTCGTTATATGATGGGGTTCCATTCCTGAAAACCCCATCGTATAGCGATCCATCATATAGCAAGCCCCATTATAACATAGAGTCAATGGGGATATGTTCCCAGACCTGCCTGAACTCTCACATACACACACCTTAGCACTCACATACATGAAATATCCTTATGTTTAACCCGCGGCGTCCCAGGGACGTACTTCCACATCCTCACATTTTGTCACAGCTAATCCCGGGGACGTACTTCAACGTCCTGCAATTGCAAGGTTCATAATTTCCACAATTTTCAAAATTCGCGCGAGATTTTCGTTTCGCCCGGGTACCCAAGCCTCCCCTACCTGCCGCCAGGCGGGCAGCGTCCTAGACCCTGCGTGACCCGCGCTCGCCCTTGTCTCGGTCACTCACCTGCTAGCAGTGACCCAGGTCAGACATGGCGAGGAAAGGTCTCTCAGACGAGGAAATCGCATCCGTCCTGGAAGCCTTCACTGGAGACAGTGATTCTCCACTCAATGATGATGTGGTGGATCGCGATTACGTCCAGCCAGAGGAAGAAATAAGTAGCAATGATGAGGAGGTCCCTTCGCCCCGAAAAACGCGGTATGTGACATACCGTAAGGCAAGGGAAGGCCAGCCTGCTCCCCAACCACGTGCAAAGCTATCTCTCCATCCTGAATCTGATAAGGATGAGGATGAGGACGATGAGGATGACGGAGGCCTAGGACGTGATATCGCCGCGTGGTTGGGAAAAGAGAAAATATCACCACGAGGATCAGAAGGTGGGGCGAGACGACACATAAGGTATGGTGAAAGTACTTTGTCTGGGGAAGTGGCAAGTGGTGTGGTGGGATTGCTGGGAGAAAGGGAAAGTGTTGTGGCGGCAGCGCGGGGTGAAAGTGAGAGTGGTGTGGGGGTAGTGCGGGGTGAAGGGGCAAGTGGTGTGAGGGAGGCAGCACGAGCACGTGGTGCTCGTAGGCCTAGGGGAGAGGAGGTTGAGTCACTCCCCAGCACTTCTTTCGCCCCTGAATATTCCCAAACTTCCTCCCCACAGCCCCAGGATGTGGAGAAAGGAAAGAAAGGGAAGGGAAAGGGTAAAGGAAAAGGGAGAGGGAAGAGAAGTGCGAGTGATGAGAGGCGCCGCTCTCCACCTCCCCAACCTCCCCCACCACCCTCACCTCCCCACCCTGACGAAGGGGACGATGGTGACGTGGTTAGTGTAAGTGGAAAGAATTGTTATCAAAACTACACCCACTGTGTAAATCTGGTCAGTAAATATGTGATAGCAAGGAAATAAAGTGGAAACGGGTGTAATGTTAGCATGAATAAAACGTATAAGTTGAACATTACTGTAAGTTGTCATAATTGATGTCACGAGTACACCCACATTCTGGTCAGTAAGTATGTGATAAGAATTATATACAGTGGAAGATGTTGTAATGTTAGTAGTAAGGTATTTTATAAGCTGATTACTAGTGTAAGATGAAACAAATGATATCGCGATAACACTCCCTGTGTAAATACGCGCAAATATGACGCTCAGTTCCATCGTAAGTTCAGAAATGATGTGATATCAATTATATCAAGTGTTTACATGTGCAATGTTAGTGGAGAATTATTATATAAGTACAAAAATAGGTTGTAAGTTGAAATAGTTGTCATAGCGACTTCACCGTGTGTGTTATTATGCGCTATTATTACGCTATATATTTACGTAAGGCCTGAAATAATCTCAAAACAGTTCTATAAAGTTGAAAAGTGTATAATAATATTAGAAAAGTATTATGTAAGTAGAAAAAGCACAATACGAGTTGAAACAACAGTCACAGCGAGTTCACTCACTACGTAAATAAGCGCTAACATTACGCTAAATGTTATCAAAAGGCCTGTGAATACGTAAAAACAGTTCAATAAAATGTAAAATGGTATAATGTTATTGTAGAAGTATTATGTAAGTAAAAAAAATTATATGTATCATGATTTTAGAATGTTAGCGATTCATCGTGACCAAGTTGGCCGATTTTGCTCGTTTCGCACAATGGTACAATGCTTATTTCTAGTCTATTTTTGTATAAAATCCAATATACTCTTTTATCACATGTTTTTATGTTTGTAATAAATTCATTTCATTGGTTTCCCAGACTTATAATACCATAGAAAACGTTTGAGGCTCAGACCGCCTAGAGAGAACACGGGGCCAGGTGGGACCAAGGCATACCTGGTTAAGCTAATTAGGGACCCCGGGGACCAATTTCTTTGCCACCGACCATTGTTTCTGACCGAAAGCGAAAGTTTAAGCAAAAAAAAAAAAAGGTCGAAAAATGGTCAGGATTGGGGGGTACCAGTGGTCGAAAAGTGGTCGGGACGGGGCAGGTTAAACATTTAAAGTAACAAATTAATAGTGAATAAAAAGGAAAAAAACATGAAAACTACAGGATACAGTAGTTCTTACCTTTACTGAAGCAAGTGGGGTGGTTGATGTGGTTCCTAAACAATTCGCAGAGAAGTCGACAATTCGCCATCAAAGTATGGACGATTCCCCGTCGGGGCAATTCCCCATCATTCCATAAATATACTCATTGTTGATTAATTAATACTTTAATAACCAATTTTCATGGGGATCTGGCAAAGTCTATGTTCATTCAATACAAAGGCTTTGGATGTCATTTATAAATTGCAGTTTTAGACAATAAATGTTTCTACATCACTGTAGTTGACTTTGAATTATGTTCTAGCATCACCCATAGCTGTCTCCATTAATTTCCATTGGTACTACAACACCCTGGGTATATTTTAAAATGACTTGGAAGAGGTACAAGGACTGTGTTAAAAAACTAGTGGACTTGCTAAATAAACTGATATGTAAATAAACAACGAGGAATCATTCTGACGGCGAAAAGTCCTGATGGCGAATTGTCTTGTTATTGTTATGATGGCGAATTGACTTGACGGCGAATTGTCCCAAAACCTTTATATAAATGTAATATGAAGATTATTCTTATAATTCCAAAGTATGTCGATCGTTCACTTACGGTCATTAGGCATTTATATAAATGCCACTGACTCGTATGTAGCCTTATCCTAGGATGAAGGAACGATCAAAAATCGCCTGATTCGCGTTTCAATATCTTTATATTTTTTTCAGTTAATACCCATTATTTGATGCCATGTTTTACATTTATTATAAAAACAATAAACCATCATCAGTTTTATCCATCCATTCATCCATCATCCAATCCTAATTGCCCCATGAGGAGCGTAGGAGTCCGGGGCTAAGCAGTTGGTCGCGACATTTAAGATGATAGTGACCAGCCTCACTCATCCCTGAGAGGCATTACATGATAACTCATATATTTCAAAGACTAGTGTACTTGCTAAATAAACTGATATGTAAATAAATGACGGGGAATCGTTTGGATGGCAAATTGTCCCGACTCTGAGGCTAAGGGACAGTAAGGGCCTCACAGCTCTCACTCATCACTGTCAGAACTGGCTGGCTGTTCACTAAGCCGCGGATGATCCATCGTTGTAACAAATCGTTCCCATTGTATAGTGAGCACAGGGTACTAAAGTGTCAACACTGTATATGAAAAATATCGTATAAAGAGCCATTGTATAACGAGGGGTTACAGCATATATTATATATATATATATATACAGTACCCTCGCGTCCAACACGGTAATACTGTCATGCATGGGTCACGTGTTGGACCAAAAACGTGTTGGACTAACAACAGAGCTTATGGGGAAAAATGAATTATGTCAGCAACCCTAGGAAAAGTCACCCTAAATACCTACCATATACCTATACATATATTGGTACTACTGTAATTATAATAAATGGTACTGTGCTATGAATGATAACTAACCTTTTAGGATAGCGTTGGTGGGCTTGCTGGGAATGGAAGGTGGTATCCAAGGCTGTAGGTAGTCCTACTGGGTCCCCGGAGGATGACTGCTGGCGTCACTAGCGGGTAATGGCTGTTGCTCCTCCTCAACCTCCCTCATAAATCCTTCGAAATCACACTCAGAATCACTATCTTCGTCCACAGCCATGGAAGGTCCTGCTTCTGCCTGTCCTAGCACTCTGTAATCCTCGGCAAACGGCATGCTTCTCACACTGTTGCCAGAGCCCGGTCTCGTGACTGTGGAAAGTGATCGCTGTCGCTGACTCGGTAGAGAATAAGGAGAAGCAACTTTGTTTATAAACTGGTACACACGCCGATGAGAAGGGTTTCAAAACGATTGATATTTATTCTAAAATATTAATATGTATTCAGTGTCAGGCTAAATGTTCAATGCTGTAGTACGATACATTCTCTGTCGAGTCGCATGGGTTTTGGTCACACTGTTTTGCCTGTCGTATCCTCGGCAGGAATCCATCCAGATGAATTCCAAATGCCCGTGGTATCGTCAGCAATTTTACAATGTTACTGTTCCGATTTACCATCGTATCCTCGGCAAACCTGGTATGAAGTGCCGTGTGATAGCCTTCGGCTGCCAGGATCTTGTCTTGGTTTTTTATTATGGTCCTCACGTTGGCTTCATTCATGTCGTAGGCCTTGGCAATGTCAACTTTCCTCTCCCCTTTCTTCTTCCTCTCGATGCTTTCTAGCTTGGTGGCCTGAGGGAGGTGCCAACGCTTCTTGGGGTTCTCAGAAGGCTTCCTAGGCATCGTGAGCAGGGTAAAATGCAGTAACAAGGGCAGAAAATGCAGCAAGAAAAAAGCACCTTCTAATGCAATTATGCGACTGAGTGGCGCTGTGGCGGGAGAAATTTAAACATCATGTGACACCAGAAGCGTTTTTAATTGGGCGGCATCATGATCACGTCACGATAGCGGGCGGGGAAGGCTACTTGATCAGAAGTTTTCATTGGCTATCATCATCATGGGAATGTCCAGTATGACCGTGTTGGACCGGGGGTGATCGTGCTAGAGGTGAACTCTGCGGATTTCGCCCACTTCTCGGAGCTCTGTGCGTGTTATGCTAACACACTCGTGTTGCAGTAATTAAATCGTATTAAATAATACTAATTATTTGCTCTCCGTGCTGGACCTGAATCGTGCTGGACTAACGCGTGTTGGACGCGAGGGTACTATATATATATATATATATATATATATATATATATATATATACACATCTATATCTATCTATCTATATATAAAATATATATATATATATATATATATATATATACATCCATCCATCCATCATCCAATTCTAAGTTGCCCCATGAGAAATGTAGGAGCCCAGGGCTAGGCAGTTGGTCCTGACATTTAAGATGAGAGTGACCAGCCTCATTCATCCCTGAGTGGCTTATGTGAGCAATAAACCCCAACCACCCCTTGGACAAAAACCTTCACAGGCTCAATGTGATTGGAGCTCAATAATAACCCACTAAACCACCAGGCGCCAAAATTTGGTTATATGGTTACCACCCAGCATAGTAAATGGTTTCCTGGTGTACACGAAACCATTTGGCTTGTCACTCAGTGTAGAGTCACCCACAAATAGAAGAGA
The DNA here is from genome assembly GCF_032717465.1 of Coenobita brevimanus. Lineage (NCBI taxonomy): Eukaryota > Metazoa > Arthropoda > Malacostraca > Decapoda > Coenobitidae > Coenobita > Coenobita brevimanus. The sequence goes on along the minus strand of NC_137003.1, from coordinate 36,637,842 downwards.
GGAAAGAATGAAGGAAAGACAGAAGAGGGAGTGTAAAGTCACCAGTAGGCAGAAGGACGAGGAAAGAATGAAAGAAAGAAAGACAAGAGGATGTAAGAAAGGAAGGATTGAGAAGAGGAAACGGCAGACACCCGAGAGCAGCACTACATTGAGTGAGTGGATGGTGACTGCCCCCTCCGACAAAATATGTATATATAGAAGGACAGATAGATAGATAGATAGATTAGATAGACAGATAGATAGATATACAGTGAGTCCTTGATATACAGAAGGGATAGGGACCAAAAAAAACTTGTAATTCGAAATTTCGTACGTCGGAACGATTTTCCCATTGAAATACAAATATAAATGGGGAGATGCATCCCTGGACCCCCTCGGACTCCCATCTAAACTTCACGCCCCCCAATTAAGAAGTAAGCAATACCTGTATACAATTGTAGAGAAGAAGGTGGTCAATTCTTGTACATCTTTTTCTTCGTCACAGTTCCAATGGTGGAAACAGCAAGGCCTAAAGCACGCCCAATCTCCGAGACTCCCTGCCCCACCTCATGGGGTCTCATAATTTCCAATTTCCTTTTCAGAATTAGAGTATGGTGCTGCTGATTCTTTGCAGCACGTTTTCCCAATGCTGGAGATGATGCAGGGTGCTTGGGAGACATGGTGAAACAATACGAAAAGGTGAAGGGCTGCGAAAATATCCTCACGTACAGCAAGGCTGTGAGGAGAGGAGGGACGTGGACTCAACTGAGAAGCGTGCAAAAATTTGTTTACCAGAGAGGGGTTTTCTCTCGGCATGCGAGTGCGGCACTATGCACCGCATCCATTTTGAATTTTTCATACAGTATTCCATTAACCCCTTCATAGCTGCCGGCCTTGAACAACACTTCACTGTTTCGGTGTCAATGACGCTGAGTTAGGGCATTATAAAAAACTGCGAACAATTATGGGAAGGGAACGAAGGTCACTGGTTTGTGTACATGGCCCTACTCTACCATCACATCAGTCAGGCGTTCTCGTCACTCGACGTTGATGTTTACATGCTTATGTTACATGCTCCCTAATTTTGAGTAAGTTTCTTTCAGCAAGAGAACATAATTTACCACCCTCGAAATAGTCAGAAAAATATAGAAGACAAACTGGAAGAATATGAACTGAATTGGTATGGTCTTTAAGCTGTATTATTACACGAAAGATTATGGGTTTTACAATTTTAAGAGACAGTATGGAACAAAAGTATTTGCCAAGCAGAAAAAAATTACTCTTTTGTCCCACATGTTCTCGTAGGTTAGCATTCAGTTCCACATTCTTCGTTCGGTATCACTCGTCCCAATATATTTTGGATCGACTGAGCACAGTTATTTCTGCTCCTTAGAGTTAGTATACATTTACTGCTCATTCTTTTGTTTGTTCTTAGGTGTAAGAGTGAAAGAGAGAGGACTGATACAAATAATAATGTATTCCACTATCGGTTTCATAGCTGCTGGCCCTGAACAACACCTTACTGTACTGGTGTCAGTGACGTTGAGTTAGGGTGAGCTAAAAAAAAACTGCGAGCAATTATGGGAAGAGAATGAGGGTAACTGGTGTCTTTACACAACCCTAATTTACCACCTCAAGCAGTCTGGTGTTCACAGTTCACTTCATCCCAGATGTTTTCGGCCGATGTATACAAGCTGAAGTAACACGCATCCTAATTTTATTAATTCTTACACGAATCATAGCAAATCACAGGATGGGTTTCGGGGAAAAAAATAATTAAAAAAAAAAAAAAAAAAAAAGCCAGGTGTGCCAGATGAGTCTTTTCACATATGTAAGAAAAAGATATTGATTTTAGAACTTGGAAAAAATGGTCCCAAGGCTGACCACGGGAGCACGCAAATATCTGAACCCACAGCCACTGAGGGGGCTGAACATACATTTTACTTTAAGCAGTAAAAGCACCTTACCAAATCAGTTCCTCCTGATAGTCTGTTATATTTTTCAGATTATTTCTGGGTTGGTAAATAGAGTAAACGTTTCTTATTAAATCTGTTTCCTCATCATTTTTAGCTGTTCTGGTGTGACAACTCTTGTTTATTTCGTTAACATAATGGCAGCAAGGACGGTTCTTCCCTAAGTGTTTAACTAAACCTGGCTAACCGAGCTTATCTGTACCTTAATAATCTTAACCTAACCTAACCTCCAGTTGGGAAATTGGGAAACGATATCCACCTTTGAGTACACTGAGTTTCTTCCTCTGCGCTGGAAGCAATCGTAGGGGAAAGTGACGATAATAACGGGGAGGAAATTTTTTAGCAAGAAAAAGTAATTTACCAAACTGAGAGTTGTCAGAAAATTACAGAAACAAGCTGGAGGATTATGCATTGAACTGGTAAGGTCTTTCTGCTGCTTCAAGTGTACAATGAAAGACACAAGTATCTTCCCAAAGTCTGACGAATACACTCAACCCCCTGCTATCGCGCCTCATTGGTCACAGGAAACGCACGTGATAGCTCAATACGCGATAGCTGAACTGAACAATCAAGGGGAAAATTTCTAATTGGTTTTTCAGTGGCCCATTTTTCTAACTTTTAACCACTTTATGCCTATGATTTCCTGCCAATCTCTCCTCTAACATGAAATAAAGCATTATTATATTAATAATAACAGTATAATGAATAAATAAACAACATAAAAGACCATCAAACTTTTATAAGGATTATGGCTTGGGTGGTTTGATGGGTTCCGAGGCTTGGGAGTGGCGTAGTTGCCGCCAGATCTCTTTGGCTGTGTCCATTTCTTTAGTGTCCACAGCTAAAGGGGGTATCACATGGTACATTATATCAGGAATGGCTGAGAAACATTTAAGTGGAACAAAACTTGTACGCTATCACACACGTTCCTCACACTGTTGTCAGAGCCCCGTCTCAGTTGAAAACACGTGATTACTTTATCGACATCACAGTTTTTTCAGCATAAGAAATATTAACTCTTTATAAGGGTTTCAAAACGATTGATTTTATTCTAAAATACAATATTAATAAGTAATCAGTGTTAGGCTAAATTTCAATGCTGTAGTACGATATATTCTTTCGAGCCGAATGGGTTTCAGTCACTGTTTTGCCTGTGGTGTCCTCGGCAGGAATCCGTTCAGATGCATTCCAAGTGCCCGTGCTATAATCAGGAATTTTACCACGTTACCATTCCTACCATTCCTACCCCTACCCCTGGGGGTAGGGGGGTTTTCAAGAATACTCCCCCAGTATCCCTGCTTGTCATAAAAGGCGACTAAAAGGGTTGGCGGAGGGTTAGTGCCCCTCCCCGGAAAACAACTAACTAAAAAAACAAACAAGAAGCCTCGGACAAGGACTGACCAAACGTTGACGACCCAGGACCGGACAAAGGACTTGGTAATGTGTACATGGAATGTAAGAGGAGCGAATGATGAGGTGAAAGAGAGAGAGATTGTCCAGGTGCTTGAGGATGCGAAAGTGGATGTATGTGGAATAACTGAAACAAAATGGAGAGGAGAAAGTGTGAGAGAATGGGAGTATGGATGGGGTATATGTCCAGGAGTAGATGAGAATGAGAGGGCAAAGGAAGGAGTGTGTATAGTTGTGAGTAAAAGATGGAAGAAGAGCATAAGACAGTATGGATCAGTTGGGTCAAGGATTGTGTGGGTAAAGTTGAAAGTTGGAATACAAATGTGGGCGATTGTGTGTGTGTATGCGCCAACGCAAGATCGTGCTAGAAGAGTGAGAGAAGAGTTCTGGACAAATGTGGAAGTGTGCATGGAAAAGTTTGGAAGGAGTGAGAGAGTGTTTTTGATTGGTGATATGAATGGTAAAGTTGGTAATGTGAAGGTGGATGGAATAGTTGGTGAGTGGGGTGTGCCTGCTGAGATAGATGAGAATGGGAGTGCGCTAGTGGACATTTGTGCTGGGAGGGGTTGGTAATAGCCAATACCCTCTTCAGGCATAAAATGATCCACAGGTATACATGGCGAGTGATGAGAAGGGTGGGTGGTGAACTGAATGAAAGGAAGGCAATGATTGATTATGTGTGTGTGGATGAAAGGATGCGAAGATGTGTAAAGGATGCAAGAGTGTATAGAGGTTGGGGGAGTGGACTTTCTGACCACTACTTGGTGGTGGCCAGAATTAGGTTGCAAGTAAGATGGAGGAATAGAAGAAGGGAAAGACGAGAGGAAGGAGTAGTTGCAAGGAGAGTGGAAAGGTTACAAGAGGATGAGAAAAAGGCAGAGTATAAGAGAGAAGTGGAGGAACGATTGGGCAAATATGAATTGGAGCAGATGGGAGACGTGGAAGGTGTGTGTAAGATATTTACAGAAGAAATATGTGCAGCATGTGATGTGGTGTGTGGAAGGAAGAGAAGACGGAGGGGGGTGCAAGGAACAGCGTGGTGGACTGAAGAGGTGAAACAGGCTGTGGCACAAAAGAAGAAAGCATACAATGAATGGATGAGAAATAGGGGCGTGGAAGAAGTTGAGAGGCGGAAGAGAGAGTTATATGTGGAAAGGAAGAGAGAGGTGAAAAGATTAGTAAGAGAGAGTAAGAAGAGAGTGGATGAGGAATTTGGAAGGAATTTGAGTGTAAAGTGGAGGGACTGTAAGAAAATGTTCTGGAGAGAAGTGAAAAGAGTAAGACAGGTTGGAAGTGAAGTTAGCAGGGGAGTGAAAGATAAAAATGGTAGATTACTAGTGGAGAAGGGAGAAAAAGTGAGCAGATGGAGAGAACACTTTAAGGAATTGTTGAACGTGGAGGATGGAAGTAATGCGAGTATAAGTGGCTGGGGAATGGCTGGGAGAAGGAGGGAGGTGAGAAGACAGGAAGAAATCAGTAGGATGGAAGTTGTGGAAGCAATGAAGAAAGTTAAATCGGGGAAAGCCCCAGGAATTGATGGAGTGTGTGGTGAAATGCTGAAGCATGGGGGAGAGATAGTAGTAGAATGGATGTGGAAGATGTGCAGATTGGCCTGGGAGGAAGGTAGAGTCCCGGAGGATTGGAAGTCAGGTATAATTATTTCCTTGTACAAAGGAAAAGGGGAAAAAGAAGTGTGTGGTAATCATAGGGGCATTTGTCTTCTTAGTATAATAGGAAAAGTGTATGGTAGGTTACTTATAGACAGAGTTAGAGAAAGAACAGAGAAATTAGTTGGAGAAGAACAGGGAGGCTTTAGGAAGGGAAGAGGTTGTGTAGATCAGATATTCATTCTTAGATCTTTAGTGGAAAAGTTTCTAGAGAAGGGAAAGAAGTTGCATGCGGCTTTCATGGATTTGGAGAAAGCATATGACAGGGTGGATAGACAAGGATTGTGGAAAGTGTTAAGAATATATGGAGTAGATGGGAAGTTGTTGAATGCTGTGAAGAGTATGTACGATGGTGCGAAGGCTGCAGTGCGTGTGGATGGTGAACTAAGTGAATTTTTCTCTGTGAAAGTTGGTTTGAAACAGGGATGTGTCATGTCTCCATGGTTGTTCAATCTGTACATGGATGGGGTAATAAAAGAGGTACAAGGTAGGGTAGTGGATGTTGGAGTGGCCCTGGTGAGAGAGGATAGTGTTTGGAAACTCCCTGTACTGTTGTTTGCAGATGATACTGTGTTGTTGAGTGAAGACGAAGGGGAGCTGCAAGGCTTGGTGGATGAGTTTGAGAGAGTGTGTAAGAAACGGAACCTAAAGGTGAACGTAGGGAAGAAGTAAAGTGATGGTCTTTGAGAGAGGTGAAGTCAGTGAATGTACAGCGAGGTTGGATGGTGAGGAATTGGAAAATGTGAGTACGTTTAAGTATTTGGGTAGTGTGATGAGTAAGGATGGAGGTTTGGAGGGTGGAGTGCTTGAAAGGGTACAGCAGGGAAGAAAGGTTGCTGGTTCCTTAAAAGCAGTGATAAGAAACAGGGAAGTGAGCATGGAAGTAAAAAAGTTACTACATGACAGTATTGTGATACCAACTCTAACGTACGGAAGTGAAGCTTGGACAATGTTGGAAGGACACAAGTCAAGAGTGAGAGCAGTGGAAATGAGTTATTTAAGAGGAGCCTGTGGAGTCACGTGGAGAGACAGGCTGACGAATGAGGATATAAAGGAGCGTTGTGGTGTGGATGTGGATGTGATAGGAAGCGTTGTGAGGAACACACTGAGGTGGTTTGGCCATGTGGAGAGGATGGAGGGTGAAAGATTGACGAAGAGAGTGTATGTGAGTGAGGTGGAGGGTGGAAGAGGGAGGGGGAGACCGAGGATGAGATGGAGGGATGGGGTGGAGAGGTATATGAGAGAGGGGGGTGTGAGTTGGGAGCAGGGCAGTGAAATGGCGGGGGACAGGGCGACTTGGAGGCGATTTGTTTGTGGCCACCCCAAACGGGATTGAGGCGTCTGGCAATAGATAGATAGATAGACCATTCCTATTAACCATCGTATCCTCTGCAAACCTCGTATGAAGTGCAGTGTGAACAAGTTTCGCTTAGCCTGTCTTCAAACTCGACGCATGATAGCATGTATGGTTGTGCATTTGATGTGTGCGTGATAGCAGATAAACGTGATAGCTGAACGCGCGATAGCAGGGGGTTGAGTGTATAGCGTGGAAAAATTGAACCATTTGAAACACGCACTAGTAGAAACAGAGTTTTCATCGTATTTTGCCTGGTGTAAATTTTCTTCAGACTGAACTGGGAAGATAGTTGTGTCTTTCATTGTACATTTACCGGTAAATAAATCAATATAACCACTGTATTTCCAATTTCCTCTCAAGAGTGAGAGTACGATGCTGTTTCTTCTCTACACCTGCTTCCCCGGAGGCTGGAGATGACGCAGGGTGCTGGGGAGGCATGGTGAAAATGCGAAAAGATGAAGAACAGTGAAAAACAGCGTAACGTACAGCGAGGCTGAGAGGAGAGGACGGACGTGACTCGACTGGGAAGCGCACGAAAATGTGTTTACCAGAGAAGGGTTAGTTTGTTTTCTCGCCGCAAGCGAGCACGATGCTGTGCAGCGCGCCCATTTTGAATTTTTTGTATTTTCTCTCGTATCGTTTTTTGTACAAGCGAGACTGATACTTTCGTATTGTGGAATTTGTCCTACATTTATCGCTTTCGTACTATCGGAAATTTGTACTTCGAGTTTTCGTATTTCAAGGACTCACTGTATACATACATATATATATATATATATATATATATATATATATATACTGTACTACGGTGGTCCTTATACAGTAGGGCCAAAATTCAATTTAAAAAATTCAAATGCCATACCCATTCAAAACATTCTAAATACAGGTAACTCGCACGGAACACGAGGGTTTCGTTCCTACCGTGCCGTGTTAGGTGCGAAATCGCGTATATTTAAACTACTCCGTATTTTGCTCCCTAGACCCCCCCAAATGTGTTGTTTTGCTGTTATCTGTCACTAGAAAGCACTTTAAGTGGTTAGAAGGTTTATTTAATGTTATAACTCACAAATACAGTACTTCTGAGCAAAACTTCAACACACAAATACTGTACGTAAACACAAGGAAACATTCCGACGCCGATCATAGGTAATAAATTAGGTTAACTGGTACCAGTGCTTTAACTTACAAGTACATACCAGAGCAGTAAATATTTAACTTAGAAATGCAGTACTGTTATATCGAATGATTTCAGTACATAATCTGTTAGGAATGGCTGGAAAAAAAAAAAATGTTATGAATACATTTTCACCTTTTTGATATATGTTTATGGTAGTTTCGAGTTATTTTCTATGTTATCGTTGTGCCCATGCTTGGAAAAGGGAGCGAAAGAGTTGAATTTTCAGTCCTAAATGAGAAAACTGCACGTCCTCCAAGGCTAGACTCTGCCACGGGAGAATAAAGTGGAGGGTCAGTCCGATTAGCAATAAGGAAGTTGTGTCACAACTTCCAGCTCCCACACCACGAGAATGGCTAAAAATAGAATCGTAATGCAGTTTCAGAACCAACAATAAGTCTAATTATTACGAATACAGATACAAAGCAGAAATAAATACGTTTACAGACAGGGAAAACGTATTTCTTCCGTCATAACATGTTCATCTTTCTCAATCATTTTACGTTCATCTTTATCATTTTACCTTGTTATTTTCGCAATATATATTGCTGTCTCGTAAACAGGGTGGTTGTTTGTGTTTTGCAAGGGAGGAAAAAGGTTGTATTTTCTGTCTGGGTCGAGATAATGGGTGTAACTATGTGTGGTTAGGCATGGCCACGAGCGAAAAAATCGTACATCCACTCATCACGATAGCCGGTGGTGAACTGACAGATGATACATGAGACGGTGAAGTCAAGGTCATGTCCCAGATTTTCGTTCACTTCCCGAAAGTTTTCACAGTTTTCTACAAGTTGCAAACCATTACAGCAAACCTGAGCAAATAGGTAAAGATACCAAGACAAAAATGTATTTTTCTCTTATTATAAGTCTTTAACGAACAAACAAAAAAAAGGCAATATTCCGACGCCGATCATGGGTAATCATATAAATCAGGTTAACTGGTTACAAGGCTTTCTTTAATGCTTTAATTGCTTACAAGTACATACCAGAACAGTAAATATTTAACTTACAAATACAGTACTGTAGAAAAGCAGTACAGTAAGAGTTTAACGAACAAACAAAAAAGGCAATATTCCGACACCGATCATGGGTAATCATATAATTCGGGTTAACTGGTTACAAGGTTTTATTTAATGATTTAACTTTATTTAAGTGCTTACAAGTACAGTACATACGAGAACAGTAAATATTTAACTTACAAATACTGAACAGCACTGTGGAAAAAAACGAACAAATAAAAAAGGCAATATTCTGACGCCTATCAGGTAAACTGGTTATAAGACTTTATTTCTTGCTTTAACGTTATTTAATAGTACTTTAAGTTGCACATAAACTTACCAGAACAGTACAGTACTGTAAATATTTAACATACAAATACTGTGCTACTGTACTCGGGAATGTCTCACTCACTGAATAATTTCCCGCCTAGATCGTCACATAATCAAAACAAACCGCGCGCTGCGGTGACGTTCGAGGATTTGATCTTTCAAAGGCCTCTCCTGCGTTAATTTGTAGTTTTCATAATGGTTTTTTAATCTTACGTTGTCTTATATGTATCCCAGCCCTTACCGTGTATAATTGCGAGCGCGTTCCGTGAGATCGTGTTCCGTGCGAGTTACCTGTAGATTAAAAATACTGTATGTGAAATATTTTTGACAACAAATAATTTTTAGAGGTTGCTCACTGCCCTTGAATATCAGTGTATAAGAGTTCTATCTATCTATCTATTGCCAGATGCCTCAATCCCGTTTGGGGTGGCCACAAACAAATCGCCTCCAAGTCGCCCTGTCCCCTGCCATTTCACTGTCCTGCTCCCAACTCACACCCCCCTCTCTCATATACCTCTCCACCCCATCCCTCCATCTCATCCTCGGCCTCCCTCTCCCTCTTCCCCCCTCCACCTCACTCACATACACTCTCTTCGTCAGTCTTTCACCCTCCATCCTCTCCACATGGCCAAACCACCTCAGTGTGTTCCTCATAACGCTTCCTATCACATCCACATCCACACCACAACGCTCCTTTATATCCTCATTCGTCAGCCTGTCTCTCCATGTGACTCCACAGGCTCCTCTTAAATAACTCATTTCCACTGCTCTCACTCTTGACTTGTGCCCTTCCAACAACGTCCAAGCTTCACTTCCGTACGTTAGAGTTGGTATCACAATACTGTCATGTAGTTAACTTTTTCACTTCCATGCTCACTTCCCTGTTTCTTATCACTGCTTTCAAAGAACCAGCAACCTCTCTTCCCTGCTGTACCCTTTCAAGCACTTCACCCTCCAAACCTCCATCCTTACTCATCACACTACCCAAGTACTTAAACGTACTCACATTTTCCAATTCCTCACCATCCAACCTCGCTGTACATTCACTGACTTCACCTCTCTCAAAGACCATCACTTTACTCTTCCCTACATTCACCTTTAGATTCCGTTTCTTACACACTCTCTCAAACTCATCCACCAAGCCTTGCAGCTCCCCTTCGTCTTCACTCAACAACACAGTATCATCTGCAAACAACAGTACATGGAGTTTCCAAACACTATTCTCTCTCACCAGGGCCACTCCAACATCCACTACCCTACCTTGTACCTCTTTTATTACCCCATCCATGTACAGATTGAACAACCATGGAGACATGACACATCCCTGTTTCAAACCAACTTTCAAAGAGAAAAATTCACTTAGTTCACCATCCACACGCACTGCAGCCTTCGCACCATTGTACATACTCTTCACAGCATTCAACAACTTCCCATCTACTCCATATATTCTTAACACTTTCCACAATCCTTGTCTATCCACCCTGTCATATGCTTTCTCCAAATCCATGAAAGCCACATACAACTTCTTTCCCTTCTCTAGAAACTTTTCCACTAAAGATCTAAGAATGAATATCTGATCTACACAACCTCTTCCCTTCCTAAAGCCTCCCTGTTCTTCTCCAACTAATTTCTCTGTTCTTTCTCTAACTCTGTCAATAAGTATCCTACCATACACTTTTCCTATTATACTAAGAAGACAAATGCCCCTATGATTACCACACACTTCTTTTTCCCCGTTTCCTTTGTACAAGGGAATAATTATACCTGACTTCCAATCCTCCGGGACTCTGCCTTCCTCCCAGGCCAATCTGCACATCTTCCACATCCATTCGACTACTATCTCTCCCCCATGCTTCAGCATTTCACCACACACTCCATCAATTCAGAGAATTTTGTATCTGAAATTTTCTGATATTTATGAATTTTTCAGATACGATATCAGCTCATAGGTCACAAATGGTTAATTTTGGAAAAAGGTAGATATATTTATTAACTAATCTGAATTACTTCAGAGGAAGTTATAGATTTTTGATGAACACTTAATTGTAATACCGGTAAAAGACTATCAATACAATCACTTCTGCGTTATTAAATGACCAATATGTTGCCAACCAAATCATTGACCACCCATTGCTGCAGGCGTCGCTTAACTCCATGAGGAACTCTCCGTCTGTGGTCGGCCACAACTTGTAGGATGTATTGCAGCTGGTCTTCATCCTTCATTAGACGACCGGAGAAGGCCTCGATATGTGCAACTGCTCGTTCAGCATGATCATTGGTTACTGCAAGTTTTTGCAAACATGCCAGTGCCTTTCCGAATGTACGATCTTCATAATATTGGTCAATAGGTAACTTGAAAAAGTCATCATTGATATTCAGTCTTTTGAAGAGGTTCTTTGTCTGCTTCGTGGCGAAATCAGCAACAGTCTTTCCTCGAAAGTCACCAATCGCAATGGTCACTCGCTTGGGAGGATCCTCCATATCATCATTGATATTTATATCTTGCACCATCTGTTTCTTGACTTCTTGACTGACATTACCATCAAACAGTGCAAGACCCACCAGCTCTTCATTCAAGTACCACAGATAAGAGGCAAGTTTCTGAGCTGTTACTCTGGAAATCTCATTGTTGATGGTGGCATAGTCGACTAGGGCCTGCAGCAGATGCAGGTCATTCTGTGGGGCGCTCACTGCGAGTGGTGCTGTTATCCAGGCCTTGACATAGAAGCGTGTGTAAAACACACGCAGGTCACAGAGACCACACTCTTCATTGTTGGTCAAGGTAAACTGTGAATGAAACACCCACACTTTGAATGTGTAGATTACCTTTGACATCCATTGTGCTTGATGCATCGCGCTGGGCTTATGAAAATGAGTACCTCATGGTAGTGATGAACCGAGGAAGATGGCAGTCAGCTCAAGTAGCTCACGGTAATCATCTCGAGGCTGCTTGTGCAGAAGTGTAGTGAAAACAAAGGTCAGGACCTCCTCCTTAATATCTTCAAGTTGAGCTGCGACAATTTCATCAGATGATGTGTCTTGGAAGTGCTCCTGGTCAACTGAACTCCAAAAAGTTTGAAATTGCTTGAAAAGCAATACTTCTGGCGCCAGTGCAACATGCATGGCTGCCTTGAAAGCAGTTCCTGCAAGTAGTTCTTAGATGTGATGCCGGCAGGCGAGGTACAAGAGTTCCCTGTCCAGTAGCTGTTCCACCATAATGTAATGCTCCTTGGCGACCCGTGTTTGCGCTTGTCGTGTCGAAGCAGATGCCTTGGAACCTTTCTGCAACTCCCCACAGCTTCAGTGCTCTGACCACGGCTTGTGCTTGCTGCAAACCAGTCCCTGATTCTAATTTTGGAACTTCTAATAGCTGAGAATTACCACTTGTTGAGATGATGATTGGAAGTCAGGCCACTTTTACACTGTTGGTGAGGTCTGGAAGAAGCTTTCCATCCCAGTGTACGACGATTACTTCATCCGGAGCGAACTCATTCATTATGCTCACCACCGTCTCTTTGCGCCATTTCTGTCACTGTCGCCAGATGCTGCAGCGGTTCAGAATTAATGAACTGAGATCATGACCCAAAGCTTTTGCTGTTTCTCCAAGAATCATGATAGCAGCGCGATCAGGCAGTTGATATCGATCCAGAGTGGCTGACAAATTTTGACTCAGCACAATTTCCTGACCACGTTTGGGTGGTGAAGGAAGACTTACAATAAATTCTTCATTTACAGGATTCATGCAGTTACCTGGACTCATCCTCAGATGACAAAGTACTGCTGGTGCTGCTGCTCTTCAATTCAGCGATTTCTCGAGCCTGAGCAAATGCAGTGGCGGCCTTTTCTCTTCGTTTGAGCTCCATATACTCATGGTGGCACTTATTTGCTTCTTTGATACTTAGGGTCTTGTCGATTCCTGCCATTGCCCCCAGCCGACCTTTCATACGCTGACTGATGAGAAACTGCTTGTCCTCTTCTGTTGTCATCATGTCCTCTTCTGTTGTCATCAGTTTCAGGACGTCAGCATGTGCAATATCAAAAAGGTCATCCAAAGTATCTTTAAATGATTGCTCACCCTGGACTTGTGCTGGTGTTGTCCTGCCCTTGTTTTTCTTAAGAGATTGCCACTGAAGCAAATCTTCCCCAATTTTTTCTTGGAATTGCATGTTTGTCGAACTGGAATGCGGGCAAGCTCCCTGAACTGTTCCACTTTTTCAACTGTAGTTGTCACTGCTGTTTTAATTGTCTTGTTCTGCTTCAGGTGGAGGTGCAAAAGATAACCTAGGGCTTGGCAGTTTGAAAAGAATTTGGATCCTTTGATATCATCTTCCAACTTGTTGAGCAAGTACTGTAGACATCAGACCGAGTCCTAGACAGGTTCCTTGCTTTAGCATCAGTGCTCCTACTCGTCGAAGCCATATTTGTTCATAATCAACACAGTTCAACCAGTTATCAGTAATTATGTAAGATTGCCTGTAAAAGCAGAAAGCATGTAATTAAAGGGTGCAATTAGATTGTCACTGTATGCTATCAGTACACAACAGTGACATCTCTATGCACTGAATAAGTAAGTGAAACACTGTTATATACCAAATTGTCCTTGAAATCTAGTAAATTATCGTCATCACGAATATCAGTAGCATAACCAAGTCATGAGGTCTAACGACAATTATCTAACTGCCACACCCGGTTCACAGTAGGCAGCTGTGATCTGCCAAGGTGCTATGATTTTAAACCTATGTACAATGCAGAACTGAGTAGTTTCAAGACACCGAAATTGTTTGAAAGACATTTCTGTGACAACTGTGGGACAAGCTGAATGTAGCGATACGTAATAACATAAAACACCGACGAGCGACCTCTAAATACAAATATTTTTTAAAAAATATTTTGCATGACATGTTTCCTGTCATACGGAAGGATTTCAGGGGGTATCGTCCTAAAAATTCGCAAGATCGAAAATTAGGACCACCCTAATATATATATACAGCAGAACCTCTTTGGTCCGGACCCCTTTGATCCGGATTTCTGTTAATTCGGACAAAATTTAAAAATAATAAGCTCCAAAAATGTGTTGAAAGTAATTCTAAAGTCATTTTCAGTATCGGCGCGGAAAGCGATCGTCATTTGTTTAGTCTCGGATCACGCTAGGTCGCAACATGGGGACCTGTTTGAACACACGCTAGCATTCGTTCCATCAACTAGTTCACCAACCATTTATATTTTTATGCTGTATTTCAAAAGTTAATCCTCCTTACCATGCCCCTTAATGCAAGTGTAGCTTCTGTAATGAATAAAGGTGTTAAAAGGAGGAGTTTGCTTACACAAAAATGGGTCAGAATATTCTGCAGTGTTTAATGATTACTGTAGATTATTTTTTGTACTTAAATGTGCTTTACTTGTACATCAAACATTAGCTTCTTGCCCATATGGGCGTTATCAATATGCTAAAGATGACAATGTATTTTTTGCCTACATAAGTTTTATTTTTATTCCAAATATCTCAGTTAATTAATTAATTTTTTTTTTGCCTACACAGGCCTTAGTCAAATGGGATAAATGGAGTTCCCCCGAGCTAAGCCCTGTATTGGACTATATAGCCCCGCTAGGGTTACAGGAGGGAGCTACCCCTCCCAGCACGGCAGCCCGGGCGAGGCTCGAACTTGCAATCCCCCGATCACAAGTCCAGCGCGCTACCACTGTGCTACCGCGCCCCCCAGGCCTTAGTCACTTACTACAATTTAAAATGTAGGCTAGTTTCTTGTCATGGCCTTACCTGTAAATTATGCAATACAAAACTATCGTACATGATTAGTTTGGTTATTTTAGTATCATCTTTTGCAGTTATGTAGGGTTGACATATGCCACATATGTTAATAATTAACAAACATACCATATGTAGATAGTTTTTGGCATGAACTGGAGATTACCCTGATGGTCTGGACAATCTGCTAATTCGGACAACCCTTCCCCCCATATAGTCTGAATGAGAGAGGTTCTACTGTATATACAGTATATATATATATATATATATATACAGCTACTGCAAATTGACTAAGGACCTTCCCCCACAAGGTATTAAAAAAAAATTATCATAGTATATCACAATGTATGTTCATGAAATGCCAATCATTAATATGAAATCATGTTTCCCTTGTTCTCAGGACCAGTTGGATGCATTTTGGCATGGAATCACTTAGATCTCTAAAGTACTCTGAGGACATTTTCTTTGCACCAAACATTTGTCAGTTCAGTCTTGAGGTTGTCCAGATTGGGTGTTTTCTTCTCTGTCATGATATTCTTCAATGTTGCCCAGCAGTTTTCTATCGGATTTAGATCCAGACTGTTGCCAGGCCAGTCGAGGACCTTAATCTGCTTGTTCTAAAGCTTTTTTGTCGCCTTTCTTGACTTGTGACATGGAGCTGAATCGTGCATGAAAAAGTCACACCCATGAATAGCAAAAAAGTTTCACAAATGATCTTTCAGAACTTGAATGTACCAGCCACCATTCACCATCAAGTTCTTAGGAGGAAAGTAGAGGCCTCACCTTCCCATTTCACCTGAGGAACACCCCCATACCATAACTGATTGCGGGTACTTAACAGTCGGCACCTTGTAAGCAGGGTCATACCAACTGCAGGAGGCAGGACGACGAACCTTGGCAGAACACACCTGGAACACCTGGAATGTGCTTTCATCGGAAAACATAAGTTTTCTCCACTCATCTGATGTCCACTGTGCATACTTCTTGGCAAACTGAATGCGCTGCTTCGTCATGCAGTCACCGAGAAGTGGTTTCTTGGCTGCGGTGCAGCTTGGCAAACCCAGCTCCTTCTGCAAGTGGTGTTGAATTGAGCATTCTCTTCAATTCTGCTACTGTCAGCCGAGGATTCTTGATTACTTCCCTCTTCAGAAGCGTATCTGAACCTCTGGAAGGTGTCCTCTTCTTTCCACCGCTGTGCTTGTGCTCTGGTACGACATCAGGTGGCAGGCTGTGAGCTGCAGCAAGAATCTTCATGACAGTCGACTTTGCACATCTAGTACGTTCACAAATCGTGTTGATAGGGACATTATCCCGCCTCCACGCAGTGATAAGGACTTTCCAGGCATAACAACTCGACTCTAGGAAAATAACAGGGCAAACAGTAATGCATACGAAAAAAGAGGGAGGTGCAAGCTTGGAACAACGGGAACATAGAGTATACTCTCACTCTCACTTCTGGGCAAGCACTGATGTGCTGAATGTTTCACCACCTCCCGCCAACACCAAAGGAGTTGCCAGTTACTTCTTGCCCAAAAAATTCACTTGGTAGAGGTGGAAACACAAAGCAAAGACAGACAACTCTCCCACAGCAATTCTGTGTGTAGGTCCTAAGTCAATTTACAGTGGGGATATATATATATATATATACATATATATATATATATATATATATATATATATAAATTTTATATATATATACATATATATATATACTTTATATATATATATATATATATATATATATTGTATGTACTTATCTATCTATCTATTGCCAGACGCCTCAATCCCATTTGGGGTGGCCACCAACAAATCTCCTCCACGTCGCCCTGTCCCCCGCCATTTCACTGCCCTGCTCCCAACTCACACCCCCCTCTCTCATATACCTCTCCACCCCATCCCTCCATCTCATCCTCAGCCTCCCCCTCCCTCTTTCCCCCTCCAACTCACTCACATACACTCTCTTTGTCAGTCTTTCACCCTCCATCTTCTCCACATGGCCAGACCACCTCAGTGTGTTCCTCAACACTTCCTATCACATTCACTAAGATGAGCTTTCTTAAGCTCAGCTGCAGACAGTCATGGGTTCTTGAGTACTTCTCACCTTAGAAGCTTGTCAATTACATTCATAGTTTTCCTAGGTCGTCCTGGGATGTGTTTCCTGGCGGGAAGCTGTGAGTCAGGGTCGGCAGCAGCTGCAGATTTTAGGCGCTTGATGGTTGCAACTCCATGTCCTGTACACCTGGCTATTTCTTCTAAAGTGACGTTTTCACCTATCAGAGTTAATATTTTTGACTTTTCTACATCAGCAATCCTGTCATGATCACGATACAACCGCTAGTTGGTGTGCTTTTTTTTTTTTTTTTTTTTTTTTTTTTTTTAAATAGAACATAGGAAGGAAAAACAAATGAATAAAAAAAAAAAAAAACTAATCCATACACCAGATTACTGGTGTCCTCTGTTGATAAAGTATCTGTTACAGTTAGACTTGAACAGCTGTAGGTTGATGTTTTGAGGGAAACAACTCTGGGGAAGTGAGTTCCAGAGAGATGCAGTTCAGGGAATGAAAGGCTTCTGATAGGCAGAAGTTCTGCAATATGGCTGAGTGACATTCCAGTCATGAGCGCTACCAGATGCCCGTGTAGCACGAGGGAAGGCAAGGAGAGGTGGCACAATGGACACAACTTCATCTGAGCATTTGCTATAAAAATATCTGTAAAATAATGCAAGGGAGGCAACATTCCTCATTACTGGTAAATTTATTAGTAATAGCAGGATTATTAATAATTCTAACAGCTTTATTCTGAATTCTGTCTAGTTGCTTTAATGCAACCTCTCCATATCCATTCCACAAGGGTGAGCAGTATTCAAGCTGAGAGCTCACATGACTCTTATAAATTACAGTATAGCTAACTGCTTGTCAGTGAAGAAGTTACAGACTCTGCACAATAATCCAAGTTTCTTTGAGGCAGTTTTAGCAAGTGATCTGACATGAGAGGTCCAGGTGAGGGGACTGTTAAGTGAGACACTGAGAATTTCAATACTTTTGGAGATGGGAATATTTGTATCACTGAAGGTAATATACGAATCTGGCAATACTTATCTATTAGTAAATTGTATATATTTAGTTTTACTAGCATTAAATGAGACAAGGTAGTTTTGTCCCCATTCACTGATTGTAGATAAGTCCTGATTTATGGAGATGGCTGTACTAAGTTGAGAGTTAAAGATATCAGACTAAATGGGTGTCTGAGTGCGAATGAACTATGAAGTGTTGAGTCATCTGCATATGAATGGATGGGACTGTAGGTCATAGATAAGAGATCGTTAATATGAACCAGGAACAGGGTTGGAATAAGAACTGATCCCTGCGGCACGCCGGTGATAATTGAGTGGAAATTGGAACATACATCATCTACTTTTACTTTTATTTTTCCGTTGCTGAGATATGAGTTTGGTTTCTTTTTGGACAGACCTCATATAAAATCATCTACTGTTTACTAAAATATAAAGTACTGTGCATCCTCAGCTGAAAGGATAATGGAGACTGCCTCTAACCCCTTCAACATATGGGGTCTCTCAGCTGAATCCCACAGAGCATAATTTGGCCACTGCCACAATGTTTTATTCAGTTTTGAAGGTGTCTTTCATGGTCAAAACATTAACAGCCACATAGCATGTCATGTAAACAAATCTACTAAAAATCAAATAAAGTATGGTACAAACTCCCAAATCCAAACATGCAATTTCTAAAAACCTCAAATTTCCACAAAAAAAATTCCATACTACAGAGTGGTATAGATATCACATGCCATCTCACAATCAAAAGACAAAGTTCTTATGTACACATGCATAACAATCTAAGGTACTGTACTGTACTTCACTGTATTTACTGTTTCCACTGTACTGCAGACTAATTATTACATGATTTTTTCATAGTTATCATGATTCTGTTCCAAAATATTCAATTTTTCTCTAAAGCCTTGGCAACCAAGCATTCTGGATTTGAGTTTGTATGGACTGTATTAAGAATAGCATGTGTGTGTGTGTGTGTGTGTGTGTGTGTGTGTGTGTGTGTGTGTGTGTATTTACCTATTTGTACCTATTTGTAGTATACAGGAATTGAGCAATGCTCGTGTTGTCCTGTCTCCATATCCACATTTATCAAGTCTACCTTTACACACATGAATGTTTTTCTCATGCACCACCTCTTTGTCTAAGTCGTTCCAAATATTTAAGAATATACCTAATTGTGATATACACGGAATGTACTATGCTCGTGGGTTTCCGTCGCTGTTTCTCAATAAGTCGAATTTAACTTTAAACTCGTTTAAGTTTTTAGACTGGACGATCTCTTTGTCCAGGCTATTCCATAAGTCTATACTTCTGTAAGGAAAGCTATATTTCTTGATATCCTTCAAGCAGCTTGACTTTTTCAATTTCATTCCATGTCCTCTTGTTGCTCTCTTATCCCATACAAACAGATCTTCTTTGTCAATTTTATCTACTCCCACCATGGTCCTGAACACCGCAATCATGTCTCCCCTCTTTCTCCTTTCCTCTAACGAAGGCAAATCCAGTTTTTCCAGCCTCTCTCTGTATGACAGGTCTGTCAGACTGGGGACCATCTTGGTTGCTGTTCTTTGTATTCTCTCAATCTTGTTTATATCTTTCTTTTTGTGTGGGCACCACACTACCGCTGCATATTCTAACCTGGGGCGGATCATGGCCACTATCAATTTTTTCATCATTTCCTCATCCATATAATGAAATGCTACTCTTATGTTAGTCAAGAGCTTATAAGTCTCTCCAACTATCTTGTTAATGTGCTTTTCTGGTGACAAACTATCTTGGACCAGCACTCCCAAATCTTTCTCTTCTCTCCTTTTTGTGATTAATTCATTACCCAAAAAATAATTCAGTGATGGTCTCCTGGTACTTTTACCCATTTCCAATATTTTGCATTTCTTTACATTAAATTTCATTTCCCACGTCCGGCTCCAATTGTGTATCCTATCCAAATCCTCCTGCAGTATTTTACAATCCTCCTCAACCTCTATCTTCCTCAAGATCTTTACATCATCAGCAAACAGACTCGCATAACTGTTCACTCCATCTACCATATCATTTACGTAAATCAGGAACATTACTGGCGCCAACACTGAGCCTTGAGGGACTCCACTTGTTACTTCCCTCCATCCAGACATCTTTTCCTTTATTACTGTCCTCATTTGTCTGTCTCTCAAAAAGTCTCTCATCCATTCCAGAAGTTTCCCCTTTAGTCCTCCTATATATTCTAGTTTCCACATTAGTCTCTTATGAGGTACCTTGTCAAAGGCCTTCTCTAAGTCTAAGTACACACAATCCACCCAACCATCTCTCTCCTGTACCACATCAATCGCTCTTGAGTAAAAGCTCAACAAGTTTGAAACACATGACCTTCCACTTCTGAATCCAAACTGACATTCAGCCAAAATATTCATCTCCTCCAGATATTTTATCCATCTGTCTTTCAGGATTCTCTCACACAATTTTGCGACCATGCTGGTTAGAGACACTGGTCTATAATTCAGGGGTTCTTCCCTGTTTCCTCCCTTGTAAATTGGTACCACATTTGCCCTCTTCCATTCTTTTGGCACTTTCCCCTCTTCCAGTGAGCATACAATTAAGCTGTGAATTTTATCCGCCAGTTGTTCTCTGCATTCCTTCAGTACCCAATTAGAAATTCCATCAGGTCCTGGGGCTTTCCTTACATCATGAGTTTCCAGTAATTTATACACTTCCAGCACCTCCACTTTTATATCTTTCATCACCGGAACATTTCTAATCACTCCCTCCCCTTCCACAAGCTCCTTTTCTTTAGTGAAAACTGACTGGAAACGTTTGTTCATTATTTCTGCTTGCATTGCCGCATCCTTAAAGACCTCTCCATCTACTTTCAGCTTGGTGATTCCTTCCTTTTGTTTCAGTTTGCCATTAACAAATCTATAAAACAGTTTGGGTTCATCCTTGCATTTGTCAATTATACCTTTTTCAAAATTCCTTTCTTCTTCACTACGTATTCTTGTGTATTCGTTTCTTGTTCTTTTATATTCTTCCTTTGTTCTGTCGTTACCTCTCTTTCTCCAATTGTTCCACGCCTTATCTCTCTCTTTTTTGGCTATCATACACCTTCTATTAAACCACTCCTTTTTCCTGTTTTCTTTCCCTCTTACTCTTGGTACAAATTTTTCCACTCCCAAATTATAGAGGTCTAGAAAGATATCCCACTTCCTCTGTATCTCTCTTGTTTCTCTGAATTTTCTCCAATCCGCATTTTCAAAAAATTTTCTCAATCCTGTAAAATTTGCTTTGCCAAAGTTGTATCTTCCCTGTCTATGAAGCTCGTCTCTTGGCTCGACGTTTCCTATTAACATCTGGAACTCAATGACCACGTGATCACTTTTTCCCAAAGGACAGAGATATTCCAATGATTCTATTACATCGGGTTCTTTGGTGAACAGTAAATCTAACCTTGCTGGTGTGTCCTCACCTCGAAACCGTGTCTCTTCTTTGACCCATTGCGTCATCACATTATTCATTATTATATTTAATAACATAGTGCCCCACGAATCCTCGCCGCCTCCCAAGTACCATTCCTCCCAGTTCACCTCTTTACAATTAAAGTCACCCACCAAAATTATATTATTGCTTTTCTCAATTATTTTTTGCAAGTAGCTAGCCATATCTGACAACATCTCATGGTATTCGTCATCCTTCCATGCTCTCGTCTTTGGGGGAACATACACTACCGCCATATCTCTCTTAACATTCTCTCCAGTTTCTAATTTCATATATATCACTTCAGCCCTGCCTTCTCCCATTTCCACAGTATCTACATTTATGTTGTTCTTCACTGCTATCATCACTCCTCCTCCCTTTTCTTCTTTTCTGTCTTTTCTCCACAGTTTGTATTTACCATCTCCCAAATGAACATCAATATCTTCTCTTAATTTGGTCTCTACAAAGCACATGACATCAGGTTCATGTTCTCTCAAGAAATCATTAATTTCGATCCTTGTCGATATGAAACCATCAACATTAGTATATATCACCTTCAAATTATTTTTGACATTATTAATACCCTCTTCTCTCCTACTCTCTGTCCGTACCACTTCCTCAACTTCTGATCTTTCACAACCATCCCCCTAGTTTCCTTCACTTCTATTTCCTTAAATACCATTTCCTTACTTTCATATCCAATACTCTCCAAAAAAAAGTATTACGTTCTTCCTCTGTCCTCTTATCATTTTTTCCTTTACTTCTTCCTTTAATGATTTTAAAACTTCTCTTTCTTCTTCATTCAGATCTTTTCTTATTATAATATTTTCCATCCCCGCCTCTTTGCTTAATTTCCAGGTCACTTTGAGTATCTCATTTATTACACTTTCTGATGTAAACTTGACTCTCATTGGTCTTGTTTCCCCTTTCTTATAAGGCCCTATCCTCCTTACTTCCTCAATTTCTTTTACCCACTTGTCTCCTTCGGGGTCAATCTTGCCTAATATTCCTCTCACCATGTTCGTGTCTCTCTCGAGTCTTGCGAACCTAACCTTTTCTTCCTCTTCCCTGTTTCCAAATACTACCACACATCTGTTCCTTTCTACAGTTTCTCTCACTATTTTCTCTTTTTTCTTCAGTATTTTCACTACATTTTCTTCCATTTCTTTCTTGTTCATTTCCCTTTCTTCCTGGATGATCTCTCTTAAGCTGACCACTTCTTTCTGTTCTTCTTCTACGTGTGCCCACTTTGCCTTATGTTCTTCTAATACATTACTCACCTTCTCCGTTTTATTAGTACTCTCTTCAAGTTTCCTCCTCAGTTCAACATTTTCCCTCTTCAAAGTCCTAATCTCTTCATTGGCTGTTTCGTTGGACTGGATTAGACTCTGTATGGTGGTTTCCGTATTTCCTGACACATCCTTTATCACTAGATTCTCTACTTTTTTTTCGAGTTCACTAATCCTCATAATTAATGTTTTCACCAGGTCCATGACATTAGTATTAGCATCAAATCCTTGAAATTCCATTCCCTCATTGTTTACATTTTCGGCCATGTTTAATGTAAAGTACCTAAACAGCTGTTACCAAATAAGCCACAAACATTCATGTATACTATTGCCAACAAATCTTTACATTTTTGGTAGTGTACTAACTTTCATTATTTTAAATTTAAAGAAAGACCCTAGGAGACAGGACAGACAAAATTCCTGAAACTACTCAAGGTTAGGAGCGATGCCTGGGACGACCGTGTGTGTGCGTGCGTGCGTGCATGTCCACATATATTTAAAAAAAAACAGCTGCGTAATTCATAATGACTCAAGATGAGAGGGGATGACCTTGATATTGTGCTTCTTTTTGGTAAGGAGAATGTCATCTGTCTTCTTGGCAAGCTGCTCCTTCACAATGATCTTGCGAGCCTTGAAGTCAGTCCTTGTCTCATTTTGAGCCTTTTTCAGTTTCTTCCCCACTTTCAGTTTCACTTTGGCAAAGTCTGCCTTTCTAGCTTTCTTGGCTTTTGCACTCTTGGTCATCTTGAACCTAAAAAAGAAAAAAAATACAAGAATAAGTTTCAAAGCAAGCCTGAGGACAGTAAATCACCCAAGGGGATGAGGGTGGGTTCACAGAATGTGGGAAGTTTGAGGGGAAGAGAGGGGGAAGTCACTGAGGCATTCAGTAGGAGGTGGGTGGATGTGGCGTGTTTGCAAGAAGTCCGGCACAAGGGTGGATCAACCAGAAAGATTATTGGGAAGGACTGTTACTATAAGCTGTTTTGGCAGGGGGGGACAGACAGATACAGGGGTGTTGGTGTGATGGTTCCAGAGAAATGGGTGGAATATTTTGAATGTTATGAAAGTAAGCGATAGGATACTGGTAGCGAAAATTCTGTTCGGTATAAAGATAACCACAATTTTATTGGCATATGCTCCACAGGCTGGACTGGATGAAGCAGAGAAAGATAGATTTTGGAATGATTTAATATGTGTAGTAGGTGGTATGTGGGATGATGAGATAGTGGTTTTGGGAGGAGACTTAAATGGTCTTGTAGGTGATGCAGCACAAGTTTATGAAGGAGTACATGGGGGATGTCCGTATGGTATAAGGAATGCAGAAGGGGAAAGGATACTCGAGTTTGGGGAGGCAACAGACATGATTGTGTGCAACACACATTTTAGGAAAAGAGAGAGTAGGTTAATTATACATGAGTCTGGGGGAAATAGCAGTCAGATCGATTATTTTCTTGTTAGGAGGGCTGATAGGAGGTTAGTGAGGGATGGTAAAGCTACAGAAAGTGAGGAGTGTGTGCAGCAGCACAAACAACTGATTTGTGATATGATGCTTAAAGAACGAGTGATAAAAAAGAGGACTTATGTACCTAGGAGGAAAATATGGAAGCTGGAAAACCAAGTAGTAAGGGATGCCTTCTATAGAGAGATGAGGAGAATGGTGGCTGAACAGGGAGCCATAGACAGAGGCGTTAATGAACAGTAGAGCCCTCAAGAACAATCTCTTGAGAGTTACTGATGTAATATGAGGTTGGACAAGAGGCCCACCAAGACATAAAGTAACTTGGTGGTGGGATGAGGGTGTAGAAGCTGCAGTTAAGGAGAAAAGAAGGCTTTTCCGGGAATGGAAGAAGGGTGGTAGCAAGGAAGAATACTTGGCTGCCATACGTAGGGCTAGAGGAGAGGTATACAGGGCAAAGTCTGAGTCACAGAGACTTTTACTTGATAACCTAAATCATGGGGAAAGGAAAAATATGATATTTAAGGTGGCAAATCAGATGAAGAGGGATAATTGGGATATTAGAGGTGAGCAGTGTGTGAAGAATGATGATGGAAGGATAGTGGTGAACAGTTAGGATATTAAATATGCATGGAGAAAGCATTATAGCCGGTTGCTGAATGAGGAGTTTAACTGGGACAGGGAAGGTTTGGAGCCAGCAGATCCAGTGTTTGGCCCTTGGCCTTTGATTGATGCTGCTACTGTGAGTGAGGCAATGGGCAGGATGAAGGTAGGGAAGGCAGTACATGTGTCTGTGTTGACTACCAAAATGTTGAAGGCCTCAGGAGATATACGGGTGAGGTTAGTCACTGACCTGATAAATATGATTATTTATGAGCATGTTGTCCCAGATGATTGGCTGAAGAGTGTAATTGTAAATGTGTATAAAAGGAAGGGTGATGCCCTGGAAAGAGGAAATTATAGAGGTATAAAGCTTTTAGATCAGATAATAAGGTAATGGAGAGAGTTTTAGAAGGTATGATTATAGAAAGAGTGAATATTGATGAGATGCAGTTTGGGTTTATGCCAGGTAGGGGGACCACTGATGTCATATTCATTGTTCGATAGCTTCAAGAAAAATATATTGGGAAGAAAAGGGATTTGTATTTTGTTTTTGTTGATTTGGAGAAGGCCATTGACAGGGTCCCTAGAAAGGTGGTGAAGTGGGCAATGAGAAAGTTTGGCTTGGAGGAGTGGCCAGTTACGGTGGTTATGGCTATGTATGTGGGTGCTCGCACCCAGGTAAGAGTGAATGGAGATTTGAGTGATGAGTTTTCCGTGAACGTTGGTGTGCATCAGGGGTCAGTTTTGAGTCCCATGTTGTTTATCATGTTACTTGAAGCCTCCTCATGTGACTTCAGAAACGGACTCCTGTGGGAGATGTTGTATGCTGATGATTTGGTGTTGATTGCAGAGAACGAAAGGGAGGCAGAGGAAAGGTTTAGGAAGTGGAGAGATGGTATGGGCACAAGGGCTTAAGGGTAAATGCAGATAAAACAAAAGTGATGATATCTAGGGTTGGTGGCAGTAGTCATAGACAAGGGAGAGTGGCCATGTGCAGTTTGCCACGAGGGCGAGGGAAGTAATTCCGTCTTGTGTGGTGTTTGTGATAAATGGGTGCACAAGAGATGTAGTGGTATCAAAGGTAGACTGTGAGATAATGCTGATTTTATGTGTACGGCGTGTCGGGGAGAGCAGGTGGAGATTGTCAGGTGTGAAAGGATTGAACTTGCTGGTGAATCTCTTGAGTGTGTGGAAGAGTTTTGATATTTGGGAGACATGCTGTGTGCTGGAGGTGGGGCTGGAGCTAGCTCTGTGGCTAGTGTGAGAAGTGGTTGGAAGAAGTTCAGGGAGCTGTTGCCTCTCCTGACATTGAGAGGACTCTCCCTACGTTCAAAGGGGTCTTTGTATGCAGCATGTGTTAGGAATGTAATGCTATATGGTAGTGAGACCTGGGCAGTAAAAGAGGAGGATATTCGCAGGCTCAGACTTACAGAAATGACAATGATTAGGTGGATGTGTAGTGCATCTGTGCGTGCAAGGTCTGGGGGGGCTGGGTTTACGATGGAAGAGTTGAGAGGTAGCATGGGACTGGAGTGTATTGGTGTTGTGATGAGGAGAGGGAGATTGAGATGGTTTGGGCATGTGGAGAGGATGAGGGATGATAATTGGGTGAGGAAGGTGAGAAGTGTTAATATTGAGGGTGGGGTTATGAGGGGTAGACCGAGAAGACATGGGACGTGGTCATTAAGTGTGACTTCAGGGTTAAGGGACTAAACAGGGAGGCTGCAATAGATCGTGCAGCATGGAGAGCCGCCATTAGGTGACCAAGGCCGACACATGCAAGCATCTTGGAGCCTTTAAAAACAAAACGAATGTACATATAAACATATCTATCTATCTATAGATAGATAGGTATATATATGTACATACATACATACAGTATATATAGATAGATAAATAGATAGATATAATATTTTCATTCCATTCTCAAATAATGACAATCTATGTTTCCTTTTCGTTTTTGTTTTCAGTTTTCAAGGCTTGCATGCATTAGCCTTGGTCACTTAATGGTGGCTCTCCATGCTGCTTGAACTCTGGCGCTACCCTTTTTAATCCCTTAACCCTGAGGTCACACTCAATGACCTCATCCCAGGTCTTTTTTCTGTCTACCTCTCACTACCCTACCCCCCAAATTAACACCTCTCACTTTCTGCACCCAATTATCATCCCCTATCCTCTCCACATGCCCAAACCATCTCAGTCTACTTCTCCTCATCACAACACCAGTACACTCCAGTCCCATCCTACCTCTCAACTCTTCCATCGTAAGCCTAGCCCCCCCAGGTCTTGCACTTAAGGACACACTGCACATCCACCTAATCATTGTCATTTCTGTATGTTTGAACCTGCGAATATCCTCTTCCTTTAGTGTCCAGGTCTCACTACCATACAGCATTACATTCCCAACACATGCCGCATACAAAGATCCCTCAGCACAGAGGGAGAGCCCTCTCAATGTCACGAGAAGCAACAGCTCCCTGAACTTCTTCCAACCACTTCTCACTTTAGCCACAGAGCCAGCTCCTGCCCCACTTCCAGCACATAACATGCTTCCCAAAAAACAAAACTCTTCCACACACTCAAGAGACTCACCAGCAAGTTCAATCCTTTCACACCAAGCAATATCCACAAGCTCTCCCCGACCTACCGCACATATGAAGTTAGCATTATCTCGCAGTCTACCTCTAATACCATTAGGGTACATCTCTTATGCACCCATTTATCACAAACACTGCACAAGATGGAATTACTTCCCACGCTCTTGTGACAAATCGCACATGGTCACTCTCCCTCTTCTTTGAAAGTACCGCCCCCAGCCCTAGATACCATCAATTTTGTTTTAACTGCATTTACTTTTAAGCCCTTGTGCTCCATACCATCTCTCCACTTCCTAAATCTTTCCTCTGCCTCCCTTTCATTCTCCGCAACCAACACCAAATCATCAGCATAGGACATCTCCAACAAGAATTCATTTCTGAAGTCATGTGAGAGGACTTCAAGTACCATGATAAACAACAAGGGGTTTGACTGACCTCCGATGCACACCAACATTCACGGAAAACTCATCACTCAAATCTCCATTCACCTGTACCTGGGTGTGAGCACCCACATACAGGGCCATAATGGCCCTAACTAGCTACTCCTCAATCTCAAGCTTTCTCACTGCACGCGTCACCACTTCTCTAGGGACTCTGTCAAAGGCCTTCTTCAAATCATCAAAAACAAAGTACAGTTTCCTTTTCTTTCCTAAATATTTTTCCTGAAGCTGTCAAACAATGAATATGGCATCAGTGGTCACTCTGCCTGGCAGAAATCCAAACTGCATCTCATCAATATTCACTTTCTCTAATCATATCTTCTAGAACTCTCTCCATTATGTTCATTATCTTGTCTAAATGCTTTGGGCCTCTATAATTTCCTCTATCTTTAAAATAATACAGCACGTAACTTGTACTTCTGTCAGCCATCTTTGCCATGTCAGTTTAAGACCAGTCTTGACTGGTCTGATTTTTCTGAAACTGTCTTGCAAGAACAGCCATGGGACTAGTCTCGACTGGTCTGAAATTTTCACGATATTGTGGCATACCGGTAATTAAGAAGTGAGAAAATAATTAGGGATGAAATTTAAATTACCTTGTAGTGTTGCTTTTAATAGTTTTCTTAATGCTTTTAACAAAGGTAATAGTGGTAGGTGGAGACGCTCACCATCCACTCACTCAATGTAGTGCTGTTCTCGGGTGTCTGCCCTTTCCTCTCCTCCATCCTTCTTTCCTTCCATCCTCTTCTGTCTTCCTTTCCTTCATTCTTTCCTTGTCCTTCTGCCTACGGGTAACTTTACACTCCCTCTTCTGACTTTCTTTCCTTCATTCTTTCCTCTTCCTTCTGCCTGTGGATGACTCTACACTGAGTGACAAGCCAAATGGTTTCCTGTACACAAGGAAACCATTTACTACGCTGTGTGGTAACCAACCAAATTTTGGCGCCTGGTGGTTTACTGGGTAATTATTGCGCTCCAATCGGATTGAGCCAGTGAAGGTTATATCCAAGGGATGGCTGGAGTTGATTGCTCATGTAATGCCACTCAGGGATGAGTGAGGTTGGTCACTCTCATCTTAAATGTCAGGACCAACTTGCCTAGCCCCGGGTTCCTACGCTCCTCTGTGGGGCGACTTAGGATTGGATGATGATGATAATGATGATGATGATGATGAACAAAGGTAATATAACACCTGTTAAATCAAAATTAAATATCTTCAAGTGTGATCTCCAAATTTATCTTTTATTGGTACTATACAGTACTGTAATCTACCTGGTTTGAATGGCATTAAAAACTATTAAACAGCAATACTACAAGGTAATTTGAATTTCAGTCTAATTATTTTCTCTCTTCTTGATTATGCCACATTTTCATGAGGCTTTCAGACCGGTCGAGACTAGCCCCATGGCTGTTCTTGCAAGACAGTTTCAGAAAAATCAGACCAGTCAAGACTGGTCTTAAGCTGATATGGCAAGTTGGCTGACAGAAGTACAAGTTAAATACTATATTGTTTTAAAAATGGAATTTCACACAAATAACAGCCACACGTGACATCAGATGGTGATAGGGTACAGCGTATAAATATAGATGCTAATTGAAATGAATACATGATGAAACCTGAACTGAAAAAGATGGTCAGTTATGACTGAATTAGTGATATAATAACATCTGGAGAGAAATGCAAATTTCATTAATCTCTATGGATTACTGTAAGGTAATGACAGCTCTTACAACTATTTCCCAGTAATACCATAATTCATTAAGGACAGGTACAGTACTGCATCCTTTGCCTCCGGTTATTAGGTCTGTTTTACCGGTAACTGAAAATGTTAGCTACCCTTTCATTTCACTTCATGGTGTAATGTGAACTCATTTTCATGATTCTAATAGTGACACACTGACAAGATGTCGTAATTTCTTTCATATGACGTAGAAACAGCTACTGTGTATGCTAATAACAACAGTATTTATATCTAAATTAATTTTTGATCATCCCATTCTCTCTACACAACTCAGCAACTCCTTCATGACTCCGTCTACTCGATCCTCCTGCCAACATGAGAACCTTGAGGATTGTACCGTACTGGTCTAAACTCCATTCTCGCAAGCATCAAGTAAGGCCAGGAAACTTTGACTGGTCTAAGAAGGCCTAACAAAAATGCAGCTTTTCTCTACACTCCTGTAGAATGGAATGGCAACAATAAGTAATTTATTATTATTTTTTTTTTTTCACTCTTATACTTCCTAGTAAGAAGGCATCCTCCAAGAATTTGGCATCCATAAGAAAAAGAGCTCCCATCAGTGTTATTTTACAAGTTGCTAATAAGTAGTTCATGGATATTACCACCATAAATGCATAGTATATTACCTACAAATGCTAATGAACCCCCATAACCCCACTCAGAAATCGATATTTACAGAGATAATGAATTTAATTATAATTTCCCCAAAAAACAAACTTTGGATCTTGACTCGGCCAGTCCGTGTAAACAATGCGTGCGTTCACACGTGTGTTTCTCTTTCTGTCGACTGCGCATGCGGCTGCTAGGTCTGTTTCACCTACTCATATGCATACTTTATGTCACGTGATGGTATTCTACCAATCAATTTGAAACACGGTCTTTCATTCCTTCTGAGTGGAAAATTCAAATCCTTCTCGCTGTGGCTTCTGAAGAAGTAAGATGTGATCTGTCCACTGAGTGTAATATTGATTATTTACACGTTATTAAGCGTTTCCACTCAGAACCGGAGGAAGCCACTGAGTTACTGAGAAAACACCGTGTATTTTTCTGGTACCGGTAAGAGATATGAGTGATTTTTTACCTTCATTTTTGTCAGAAGTGCTTCATTTTGCCTAGTGCCGGTCCTAGCTTTTCTAAGGCCCTATGCTAGATCTCTTTTGAAGACCCCCCCCCCCACTCTTTAGTCACATTTCACCCCTACCCTATATATTCACCCCTCAAGTTATACCCCTATCCTGAGCAATGTAACGTTTAGTCTTGTAAAATTTTATAAACAGCCTTGTATTTCTAATATATTTTAGCCTGCTAAGGAAAATTTTCTTCCTGAAGCATTCAGTGCTTATAAATGGAAAAACCTTTATTGTTTTTATGAATATTTAAATATGTTATATGAAAGGGGGATCTCTTGTGGTGTTTATCCTCTTATCACATTCCAATACTATTTTATGCCACAACCAGGTGATGATCGCCTGGCATGAACAGCAAATTTATTCATGGTACGAAAAACGGGAACATCAGATGCTCAGTTTCGTCAATACTGGCGCTTAGTTTTTATAGTACAGCCCTAAAACATCTGTCAGGAACGTTAACAATAAAGTTTGGTCAGCTTAGCCACTTACAATATTCTAAAAACAGTAGCCTACAGTCGCATAATGAGTGGCAACATTAAATAAATTACTAACCTTTACCGTTAGCATGAGGTTCCTCTTGTAGCCTTTTCTTTGTTCATTTTTGTGAACCTGAGAAATGTTTAAGCTTCGATGTCATGTTGCTGACTGAGGGCAGCATTCAGCAACTCAGCTGATCTCCTGCAGTGAAGCACTCACTATTGCCATCAGAATTTAATGTTAAATCCCACTACTCAAATTTCTAATTACCACTGTTTTTTTGTTACTCTAAAAGACTAAAATAATTTTTGCCTGCAATTATTCAATTATTATTGTTTATACAACGTTCATGCACGTGGAACCAATTAATCAATATAAGCATCATTCTCGCCGTACTTTTATTTTTTTAATACACATCCTGAGGACGGGAGGCCCCACCAGTGATGTGGAGCCCTACGCCCTGAGCATATAGGAAGGACCAGCCCTGATTCTGCCTCTTTTTCGATCATGAACTTTGGCTGGATGAGGAGGTGAAATGAAGCATTTTCAACAGAAAACGGTGCCAAAAATAACTCAAATCGCATAAAAAACCACCAGAAAAATATACTGCACAACCTGGACCATCATATCTCTAAGGTAAGCATTCTGCTGCAGAACATTAGGTTAGGTTAGGTTAGGTCTGGTTAGTTTAGGTCTGTTTGGTTTGGTTAACCGGTTGTGCAGTAAATTTTTCTGGTGTTTTTTTATGCGATTTGAGTGACTTTTGCCTTCATTTTCTGACGGTTAGGTTAACCGGTTGTGCAGTATATTTTTCTGGTGGTTTCTGATGCAATTTGAGTGACTTTTGCTTTCATTTTCTGTCGAAAATGCTTCATTTCACCTCCTTATCCAGTAAAAGTTCATAATTGAAAAAGAGGTAAAATGAAGCATTTACGAAAAAAAATGAAGGTCAAAGTCACTCAAATTGCATCAAAAACTGCCAACAAAATATACTGCACAACTGGAGGGGTGTATTGGCAACTTGTAAAAATTTACCTTGATAAGAAACAGGGAAGTGAGCATGGAAGTGAAAAAAGTTACTACATGACAGTACTGTGATACCAACTCTAACGTACGGAAGTGAAGCTTGGACATTGTTGGAAGGACACAAGTCAAGAGTGAGAGCAGTGGAGATGAGTTATTTAAGAGGA
Organism: Coenobita brevimanus; assembly: GCF_032717465.1. Classification (NCBI taxonomy): domain Eukaryota; kingdom Metazoa; phylum Arthropoda; class Malacostraca; order Decapoda; family Coenobitidae; genus Coenobita; species Coenobita brevimanus. The sequence goes on along the minus strand of NC_137003.1, from coordinate 36,605,729 downwards.
GCCTGTGGAGTCACATGGAGAGACAGGCTGACAAATGAGGATATAAAGGAGCGTTGTGGTGTGGATGTGGATTTGATAGGAAGCGTTAGGAGGAACACACTGAGGTGGTTTGGCCATGTGGAGAGGATGGAGGGTGAGAGACTGATGAGGAGAGTGTATGTGAGTGAGGTGGAGGGGGGTAGAGGGAGGGGGAGGCCAAGGATGAGATGGAGGGATGGGGTGGAGAGGTATATGAGGGAGGGAGGTGTGAGTTGGAAGCAGGGCAGTGAAATGGCAGGGGACAGGGGAACGTGGAGACGATTTGTTTGTGGCCACCCCGTATGGGATTGAGGCAACTGGCAACAGACAGATGGATAGACTTCCAACACGTACAGGCTTATATTGTACTACACAATATTTGAGGAGGTGGTCAACTTGGATGCTAACACTTATCCTTTCTTTGGGTGCCCAAGGGCACTGAAGCTTTAAAAGACCTGCTCTTTTGGATGCCCCAGGGTGTGAAAAAAAAAAAAAAGGTTTGTGGTCATAATTGGGCTGAAAGTGAGCGTGACTGCTGATTTTTCTACGATCCCTCACCTTGGCACAGATAACGAGGGAAGAATGGAAGAGGGTGGTGAGTTGGAGAACAAGTTGAAAAGGAAAGTGTCAACGTCTTCTTCCATTCAATGACAGAGGTTACCATTCAAGCCAATATAAACTGGAACTCACTGTCCAATCAGATCACATTAAGTGGTTCTATTATAAGTATGGGTTTGAAAGTCACTGAAAAAAATTCGGTAAATTTTTACAAGTGGACAATACACCCCGCAGGTAGTGCAATATATTTTTCTGGTAGTTTTTGATGGGATTCGAATGTTTTTGACCTTCATTTTTGTCGAAAATGCCTCTTTACCCCTCTTTTCCAATCATGAACTTTGATTGGACAACTAGGTGAAATCAAGCATTTTCCAAAAAAAAAACTCAAATCGCATCAAAATCCACCAGAAAAATATACTGCACCACCGGGTAACATAACGGAACAGATGAAACCAAACCAAACAGATGTAATGTAACCTCACCTAACGCACTAAACCTAACCAAACCTACCCCAACATACCTAACCTATCCTAGGAGAATACATAACGTAACCTCACCCAACACACTAAACCTAACCAAACCTACCTAAACTATCCTAGGAGAATACTTAACGTAACCTCACCCAACACACTAAACCTAACCAAACCTACCCCAACCTACCTAACCTATCCTAGGGGAATACGTTACGTAACCTCACCAAACACAGTAAACCTAACCAAACCTACCCCAATATACCTAACATATCCTAGGGGAATGCTTACCCTTGAGATACGATTGTCCAGGACGAGGGTCGTCTGGCAATAACGTCGTGGTTCCAGAACCTTTGAATCCAGTGGTTTATGAACAATATAAAATTTCAAGCCAGAAGGTGTGTGTTGTCCAGAAAAGTTCCTTTGCAGTTAGAAACACAAAAACTACACTGTACCCGTTTCTTGGCTTTTACGTCCTTTTTGTACCAACCACAGTACGACTGATGTCTGTCTTTTCAAAATTGACAAGGTTCCTGACAGTCTGGGCAATAAACTTCTGAAGGTAATACACCGTGTCCTCCTCAGATTTCGAGTGGAAACGCTTTATCACTCGTAAATAATTAATATCACACCAGGGACACACAGCACGTCTTTCTTCTTCAGAGGCCATAACGAGAAGGATTTGAATTTTCCATCCACACTGAATCAAAAGCGCAATTTAAAATAATTGGCCAAATTCCATCACGTGACCTAACGTAGGCACATGAGTGGGTGATACAAACCTACGAGACGCATGCGCAGTCGAAGGGAAGAGAAACAAACGTACGAACGCACGCATTTTTTACCCAGAGTGGCCGAATGAAGATCCAAGGTAGGTTTATTTGGGAATTTTAAATTAAATTCATTATCTCTGAAAATATCAATTTCTGAATGGAGTAATGGGGGTTCGGTATAACTTTAGAAGTAACCAACGTTACCAATTTTCATTATATTATGTTCCTGAACTATTCTAAGACTTACCTTTTAAGGCTAGTTTGAGTTTGGGGAACAAATTTTGTAGGGGTCGTCATATAGTGGCTTAGGTTAGGCTATCTCTCAGTAGCGGATGAATGTCGCGCCATATTGGCTGGTGCAGGCGTGTGCACTCGGTCTATGTCAGGCCCTAGGTTAGGTTAGGTTAGTTTGGGTTAGTTTAATGCAAAATAGTGTGTTTTTAATTAATTTTGATCTTGATTTTGGGGGATAAACCCACTTTTGGAAATCTTACTCAAAATTCCAAAAGGGGGATTTTCCCCCAAAAAAATGAAGGTCAAAACTAATTAAAACATGGTATTTTGCATTGGAAAACATAAAAATGATAATAAAAGAAAACGTTGGTTACTTCTAAAAATTTACCGGGGGTTCTTTGTGATCCTTAGGGACTATACTATACGTTAATGGTGCTAAAATTCCAAAACTGCATATTGTCCACTTGTAAAATACCAAAAATTCTTTAACACATTTTATTCTTTGAGTGGCTGCCTATCATGGGCCAACTGGTACAGCAGTTATCCTCTCATATTCTTATGTACCCAGCCTGCCCTGTTACGACTGGAGCCTGGGAAGTACGTGCCACAGACGCCGTGATAAGTGCCTGACCATAGTTAAATTATTATAAAGCATATAAAACTGTATTTGACTACTTACGTGCCTCTTGTAAATGAACGTACTTACAGTTCACACTGTTTGTATCACTAAGCAGACCTATGCATAACCAACACTAGGTTCACGTGCGTTTGTTTACAAAATGCATCGTTTGAAGACCGGTACCGACGGTCAGACATCCGAGGGATTCCCCGTCACCAGTTCGCACCCTGGACGACTCCTCGTCAGTATATAAATATACCTAATACAGATAAATGAATACCGTTATCATGAATTGGTAATCCTTAGGGAGACATAGGATCACCTTGTTTTGCAGTTCTTCTTCTTCTTGTGCGTTTAAGGGCCACGGCCAGTACAATGGCCCAAAGCCCTGCCTAATGCGAACTGCTTAGGGCCTCACATTATATGCGGGAGAGCTGCTGTCTAGATTTTCGGATAAAGTCAGACGTGCACCTCACAACCCGTTCTCGTAACCGAGGGTCCCCGATACCGCCTCCCAGGAGTGTGTGGAGAGACAAACTGAGAACTCCCAGAGATGCCAAAAGTTCCCGCAAAAGGGTGCGAAGCGAGTGGAACCTAGGACACCGTAACATGAAATGTTCTATGGTTTCTTCAACCTGAGGACACCACTGGCACCATGGATGCTTTATCATACCCAAACGGTACAGGTGGCTTGCAAGGCCTGTGTGGCCCAACCGTAACCTTGTGATGGCTACATCAATGTCTTTGCAGGGATGGCGTGCCCAAGGGTGTTCAAAGGAGTCAGAGCGAAAACGCCCCAAGTGGGAGGCAGGTAGGGTGGTTGCTAGGTGCGCATTCCAGTGCGATATGCAGTCGCTACGTGCAAGTTTAGGGAATGTGGCACTATCTGGCGTCACATGGACCAGTGTACTGTATGTCAGTGCTCGCTTTGCTGCTGCATCTCCTATTTCGTTGCCACGGATGCTCACATGTGAGGGAATCCACTGAAGGTGGAGGTACCAGGGAGGAGTAACAAGGAAAAGGAGGTATTCCATAATAGCATGGACAGTCTTGACATGAGTCACCGGACGATCCGAGAGAAGGAGGATAAGTGCAGACTGTGAGTCGATGTATAAGACTACCGATTGAGGCTGGAAGAAAGTCCGGATAAATTCAAGGGCCTGGAGGATGGCTATGAGTTCTGCGGTTAGGACATCGTACCGCCCGCTGAACGACCAAGTTTGGCATATGGAAAGATCTTCAAAATAAGCCGCTGAGGAAAAGGAAGATGGAGGGGAGTGAGACCCATTCGTGTAAATTCTCAGGAAGTCCTTATAAACCGAGGAGACCAAACTGTAAAAGATCTTCCATGCCAAGACTGTATCTGTCGACTTCGAGAACGGTACTGGGAAGTAGGGGGAGACATATGGAGACAAATCCTTCCAAGGGGGCACTGGGGAGAGAGGGGCCACTGGGGCAGGCCTGGGCAGATCGAGAGACAGGGTGTGGCAGGCTCAGATACTGCGGATAATGTACGGGCTGACGAAGGACTGTGGAGAGGCGATAAAGGGAGGAAACCGGATGGCTGGAGGGAAGGGCCGAAATACAGTGAAGCAGCCGACAGTCCAGTTCCCTGCGGTAGATGGAAAGGGGCATCACCCCTAACTCTGCATGAAGCGAAATAATTGGGGTGGACTTGAAGGCACCTAGGGCAGTGTGAAGTGCCGTGTTCTGGACAACATCCAACTTCTTTAGGTGGGTCTGGGCAGCTGATCCGTAAAGGGTGGTGCCGTACGTGATCTTACTGCGGATGAAGGCCAGATATAGTCTGAGAAGAGTGTTTCGATCAGCATCCCAGCGAGCTCCTGCGACACACTTCATGATGTCCAGGCGCCTAAGGCATGCCGATTGAAGATGGTCAATATGGGGGGCGCAGGTGAGACGGGGACTGTCCAAATGGAGGCCCAGAAACTTGTGCCAAGTCCGGAGGGTGAGAGGTTCTCCAGCTAGCTGAATCATCGGCATGGAGGGGAGCCTCCTTTGGCCAAAGTACATAAGAGCAGTCTTGGGTGCATTGACTGTTAGCCCCCAATCTGCGGCCCAGGTGGCAAAGGCATCCACAGCCTGTCGGAGGCGATGCTGGGCCTCCCATAGGAAGGCAGCACTGCAGAGGATTGAGACATCATCTGCACAGACTAAGGTGGATACTCCAGGAGGATGAGGGGGGTCATACATCAGGACATTGAAAAGTAAGGGACTGAGGCATGATCCCTGTGGTACTCCCTGCCTGACTGGGGTAGGGGAAGAGTATGTACCCCCAAGGGAAACACGAAAGGATCGCTCCTCCAAAAAACTTTGCACCCAGGCCAGTGCAGAGCCTGTGATGCCAAGACGGCACGACTTGTACAGTATCCCATCATGGGAGGCAGAATCAAAAGCCCCCTGGAGATCCACGAAGGCAGCCAGGAGTATCTTCTTATGACAGGACGCCTGGTGGATATGATGGTCAAACTGGAGGAAGATGTCAGATGTCCCTCTCCCTGGGCGGAATCCACATTGTACATCAGACATGTGGCTATTGTGCTCCAGCCACCAGGAGAACCGACGGCACACCATCCTCTCAAGCACCTTCCCGATATTGGAGAGCAGTACAATTGGTCTGTAAGAAGCCGGAGAAGAGGGGTCCCTCCCCGACTTGGGGAAGGGCAGGAGGTGGGAAGTTTTCCAGTGAGATGGGAATATCCCTGATGCCCAGCTGTTGTTAAAGATGTCTAAGAGTGCCATTTGAAAGCGGACAGGGAGATGAATCAGAAATTCGTTAGGTACTAAATCTGGCCCACATGCCTTCTTTGGTAGTAGGGTCCGCAGAGCAGAGGAGAGTTCTGCCTGGGTAAAAGAAGAGGCTAAGCCTGCTGAGGGGGAGGAGGAGATGCCTGCCTGAGTGACCCTGAGTAGGTGTTGAAGATTTGGAAGTGGAGCTGGGGAGCCAAGTCTAGCTCCAAAGAAGGCAGCCTGTAAGGTAGCCTTGTCTTGGAGGCCTACCAGAAGATTACCCTCCTTTACCAGAGGATACGAAAGGGTGGTAGGGCGACCCTTCATTGCCCGAATAAAGGACCAGGTCCAGGATGGTGAGCTTGAGAATGGCAGGGTTGAGCAGAAAGCAGACCAGGCAGCACGGCGAGCTCGGGTGAGAGTCCGCTTGCATTCTGCATCCCTATGGTGGTGAGTGTCTCGGTGGCTAGGGCAGGGACATCTCCACCAGACGTTCCAGGAAGACCTCCTAGCCCGGACAACCCTGGTGCAGTCCTCTGTCCACCAAGGAACCGTGGCAGTGCCTCGGGGACGTGTTGAGGACCTGCGGAAGGTTGCCTTACCTGCTGCGATCACAGAGGACGTAAAGTCCATCACGCAATCATGTATGGGTCCTCCAGGTGGAGGCCCAGTGTTATCAAAGGTCGCCATAAAGGAGGACCAGGACCCTCGTGTGAGGATCCAATGTGGACGAGGTGAAGCAGAGCAGGGTGGGGAGAGATTGGGGACATCTAGGATAACTGGAAGGTGGTCAGACCCCAAATATGGGCCAGTCCAGATGGTTGAGCCTTCAAAAACAGGATCCCCCAATATAGATCAAGTGTGGAGGGTAGGCTTGAGTGCGGGTCAATACGGGTCTGTAGCCCCAATGGGGTGAGCATGGTGAAGCGATCACTTTCTAGCAGAAACAGGAAGAGGGAAGTTCCTGACCTATTTCCAGAACCTCGGGTCAGGAAAGGATCCCAGTGGGGGTGTCTGGCGTTAAAATCGCCCAAGAGGAGGCATGGTGAAGGGAGCTGGTCTTGATAGGCCTGGAGTTCTTCCAGGCCTATGTCCTTGCATGGGTTGTAGCAAACCACCACAGTGATCCATCCCTGCACGAGGGATAGGCGGACCGCAAGAACGTCCAACACCCCTCAAGGGGGGCGGGTCAATGGCAGAACCGAGCTAGGCACATCCTCCCTGACTGTGACAGCTAGACCTCCACCGACACCCTGACGATCAGCTCGGTATGCAGTAAAACCCCTGAGCAATAGATGGAGATGTGGAGCTAACCAAGTCTCACATAGACCAATAACATCTGGAACGAGGTCTGCTACTGTGTGTTTGAAATTGGATGCTTTCCGAGGGAGCGATCTGGCATTCCAGAGGAAGAATCTACGTAGAGGTAAAGGAGCCATCACTGAGGGGAGAGTAGAGAGAGAAACTGGAGCAGGAGGCTGACACATATGTCTATAAAGGACTGTCCATTTTTGTACATGGACAGGGCTGTAAGCAGAAGGTCCACAAAGGACCCTGTAGAATGGGCACCTGTGGGGTTGGCATAAGGGGAAGCATGGGAGGTTGCCCTTGGTACAGGCTGACGTGGAGAGGCAGGAGATTCACCAGGTGTGGAGCCCGTCTCAGGAGATCTGGGGGAGGTGGTGTAAGATATGTTTGGATCTGAGGTGGGAGTTGTGGCCATTAAAGGGGTGGAACTGGCTGACATTACACCAGGCTGGGTGGAAGGAGCTACTGATTCTTGTGCAGCACGTGGGAAAGAGGTCCAATTTGGGTGGGGACGCTGTCGACAGGGCTTGGGTGGAGGGAGAGGGTGGAGCAGCACTGCTGACTGGGAGGTTGGGTGGGAGGACACGGCAACTGTTCGCTCCACTTCACTTGATTCAGTTGGAGATTCACCACCAGATGTTTCAGGAAGATCTTCCAATGCTGAAAAGCGGTTGCTAACCACTGTTGCATATGTTAGACCCTCCTGAACAGGCCGGGAAGTCCGACTGGGAGCAATATATGTTGTCGAGGGGTTGGAGCTGGGAGGAATACGGCCCGATGGATTAAGGGCACGCAAACGGGTGTTGACATCCGACAGGGCTGACGGGTCAGTCTTAGCAGCGTCATGGATGGCAAGTGCCTGCTGGTAGACTGGGCACATGCGGGAGACAACTTGGTGTGCACCACCGCAGAAGAAGCAGCAGGGGTCATTAGTGCATTGACCACCCGATGGGTATTTGCATGGATGGAACCTGCTGCAACGAGAGCAACGAACTTTATTTTTACATGATATTGTGCCATGTCCAAATCGATGGTATTTATAGCACCTCAGGATGGGAAAAGTGTAAGTCCCTACAGAGTAACATAAGTGGCCAAATATGACCTGCTCCGGCAGGGGGCCCCTGAATTTGAGCCGTACCACCCTGGCTGCCACAGCTGCCTCACCACCAGGAGGGCGGACCATAAGGCAGGTGACTTCCTCTAGCTGGGAGGAACAGTTGCCAAGGCAGCGAAGATTACTAGCAAGTTCCTCCTCCTTGACATCAGGAGCAACAGGCCCTATTTTCCCATATGAGAACTCGCCACTGGAAGGTGAGCAAGCCAACCAACACCTTACTGGCCAGTCCCCCAGCTGGGTGAGGGCCTCTGGTGGTACAGTCATTTTGGCCACATCATCTACAAAAACACAGAACCTAATAGCTGCTCCTTTACCTAAAACTCTAAGTGATCCCTCTATACAGTACTTACCCCATGAAGATTTGTTGATGGCATCCGACAACCTGCGGGGATTAAAAAATACAGGGGTGTTGTCAGCCAACCTTGCTATGTAAACGAGGCTCCTTGGTTCACTGGAGACATCACCAACTGGGGCGGAAGGCCGTATCCACTTTTCCGGGGCACCTCCCTCGTCACTAGTGGCGGAGGCCATCCTCACCCTCTTACCAGAAGCAACGACTTCTGCAGTGGCAGGAGCGAGGTCCATATGGACGTCCTGTGTGGCGAGGCCGGTCATGGAAGACTCCATGCCTGGCTGTTACACTCACTGTTATAACACTGGAACACTGTGGTGTTACTGCAATATGCCCAAAATAAGCTGGATGTGACTGTACGGCTGAGATGGGTTAACACCCGAGAGTAAGACGGTCGACAACACGGCTGGGAGGAACACGTCCAACAACGACCGGGTCTAGGCAGCGTCTTGTGTTTTGCAGTTTATTTCAGTTTTTCCCTACTTTGTTTACAGACGGATGCCATCTTGTGTTTCGCGACGACAGACGGACGAACAGGGCAGGGCATAAAAACTCGGGTCAACCAACCTTACACGTATATTACCTCAATTATAACTTAGAACAGAATACAATATTGATATAACACACTGAACAAGGTAAAGGACACAATAGGACCGGTTGACTTTGGTCCGAGCTGATGTGGTCTCGGGCTGCTCACAGGTGTCGTCCGGGTGTGGGAGGAATCCCGTCAGGTGTGCCCTCCCGCAAGAGGAACGAGACCACTGCCAGCAAGTGGGATGCTGGGTGGCGTGGATGGAGGCCCTTCCCTAATGGGGCCTCGGTGTGGAAGCCAGCCTTAATGACTGGGGCCGAGCAGACGGGCTTGCTTACGCCCGCGCCTGGAGGAGGACTGCTTGCCAGCGGGGCTGGGGAGGTCCACCCCAGAGTCCTGGGGGTGGCCCTGGGTGCCTGGGGGCTGTGGTCTCGCTTGGATTGAGTCACCGTCAGGAGCTGCCTGCGGCATCCCTTCCCCATGGAGTCCGACAGCAAGGGGCATCACTGGGGCACTGGCTGGAAGGCACGGACTCCCAGACTCACGACAGGGCCTCGCCAGATCTCCTCCAGCTGCAACTATGCCTGGGAACTGCTCCTGAGGGGAGAGAGAGAAGGGTGCCCCACTCGGCCCCTGGATGGGTGGTGAGGCAAGCAAGGGACATCCTCCGTCAGGGTAGTCACAAGGGCAGTGAATGAGGGACGTGCAGTGGCCGATCCCTCCCCGAAACGGACAGTGGCCATTGTCGCGGTTCCACGTGCCGCTGAGACAGCAGGTGAAGGGCGTATGGTGGCCATCACCGTGGTCTTGTCCTTCTCTGGGGCCACAGCACGGAGACGTACGATGGCCGTCATCGTGGTCCTGTCCTTCCCTGGGGCCACAGCAGGGAGACGTAAGATGGCCGGTTTCCCCCTGGTGCGGACAGTGGCCATCACTGCGGTGCTGTTCCCAGGAGTGGCTGCAGGTGAAGGGTGTATGGTGGCCGTCCCCTTCCCCGTGTGGACGGTGGCCGTCACTGCGGTCCTGCAGGGGGTAGCAGCTGAAGAGCGTATGGTGGTCAACTCTTCCTTGATGTGGACGGTGGCAGTTGTCACAGTGCTGCATGGGACTGTATCTCTACAAGTCCCACCCCGATCCTGGTGAGTACTGGCCCAGCTGGAGAGTAGTCTGCTGGGGTGGCGTTCCTGCTCCCGGCTCTGTTGAGAGGAAGAGGGCCGCAAGGTAGCAGGGGACATAGGCCTGCCTTAAGTGGGCCTTTCACGTGCCATACGCACCTCCCTGTGGTCTCCCCCTGGGGTGGGTGTTTTGACACCCGGTCTGCGGCTCCTCCATGGGGTGGGTATTGCGCCACCCCTTCCTTGGTTTCCTATTGGGATGGGTATTTCAAACAATGCATGAAATACCAGCCGTGGCAACCAGGGGCACCACAACACCTCCAGGAGGCGACTACGAAAGGGTTTGTAGGGCACATGCGCAGTCCGTGCGATATGGGCATATGTCCCATATGGCTACGCACCCCTATTCCATGGAGTGTGCCCAGCGCGAACATCTCAGTCTGGGTGCGTTACCATCAGGCTGAGCCAGCCCTCACCAGGATCGGGGTGTAGCTGAAAACCCAGCTCCTGGCAGTACCCCAGTGACAGCCTGTAGCTGCTCAAATATAGCAACAGCCTGTAGCTGCACGATAACTTGACGGTCTGTAGCCACACCTACAAAGAGACATCCTGTAGCCACTCCAAGTGCTGCCCACCCCACCCCTGCAGAACCAGTGATGGCCTGCAGCCACACTTGGGGAGAGAACAGTATGCCCCCTCTGCTTCTGCAGCAGCCTCAAGGAGCATGACACCGGTGATGTCCTGTAGCCGTACCAGTAGTCAGGAGATGGCCAGTAGCCGCACCTTGCCTACACATCGTTCCTCATACGGGACACCGGCAACAGCCTGTAGCCGCGCCCGTGGACAGGTGACAGCCAGTAGCTGCACTCTGTCCACACTCCCATCAGGGAGTCGGGCCCCAGTGACGGCCAATAGCTGCACTGACGGGAAAGGGACGACCTGTAGTTGTCCTCCTCCTGTTGCACAAGGGACCTCGGTGATGGCCTGTAGCCGTGCCTGGGAGAGACCTTAAAAGTCTCTCACCCCCTGTGACTTTGCAACGTGAGGGCGACCCTTGCTCAGCCCATCCCTCCGGTGGCAGAGTGAGTTGCGCCTGTACCTCTCCAACCTGAGGCAGCCCCTAGAAGGAGAACCTCAGCCTAGAGGACTGGTGGAGTGGCCCTATGTTATCCCTGGGAGTTTATGTCCTCCAGCCAGCGCCAGAGAGAGAGCAGACCCTGACGGACTCCTGCCAAAGGGGACACCACAGTCTGACCCTGACAGCGGCGCAACAGAAGAGAGACCGCAGGCAATGGACCTTCGACAACGCCCCCAGTACCCCGGGGCATGACCCTCCGAGTCCCAGGCGATGGCAATGCTCTTCCCCAACTCAGCACAGACAGGAGCGCCTGCAGGAGTTGTTCGGCTCTAGTTCAAGGGGCCAGACTCCCATACCCAGCCCCACCAGTGAGGGGCCCTTTACTACGGCCGACCCCAGTCCATGCCAGGCAATTACACCTCTGCGGGTAGTCCCATGGCCTCTGGCAGAGAAGATGACAGAGGAGATCCCACTAACACCTGGCTGACACCTGTGAGTCCCCAGGTCACCTCTGCCTGGCCCGAGCCTGCGACGATCCCTTAACAAACAGTGACTGTGATATAAAAACAGAACATAATGCCGAGTAGTGAACAGTGGAAATAGTGAGCGACAAAGACAGTGTTCCAATCATAAATACACCGACCCCGTATATCTGTTTATTCATAACATCAAAAACGCTACTCCACCATTACTTAGTGTACAGTGGGACACTGACACCTATCCTGTGAGATACATGCAGCCCTAGACTAAAACTGTGTATAACCTCGAGCCAAGTGTTTACAGTGTCTGTCTTATATCCTCGCGACTGCGAGATACACGTAATACACCTGCCAGTCCGAGTCCTGTCTAACACTCCTTGACATTGTATAGAGTACTGTATGTCTTGTCTGTATTGTAAGGAAGGATATAGTAATATGCGTGTAAGGTAGTTGCCCAGAATTGTTATACCATGCATCTCCTGTGGTGTATCCTAACTCAGGTCTATATAAAGAACCCGGCTATGGTGTTCCTAGGATGGGAAGCCACCCTAAAAACACCTAGCATAATAGTACCAATTTATTCGAACCTAAATTTTAACTTAACCCAACCTAACTTATTCTGTGCTTACCTAACCAGTTTTATGCTAACCAAACTTACTCTAACCTAACCATTTTTCTTGAGGTAGTTTTTTTTTTTTTTTTGAGGTCTGTTGGTGGTAGGTGGGGGTACCCATCATCCACTCATTCAGTGTTGGGATGCCTTATGGTCTCTACACTGAGTGACAAGCCAAATGGTTTCCTGTACTCAGGAAACAGTTTACTACCCTGAGTGGTAACCATATTGTTATACAGTGTATTCTGTGTCCAACTCCTTGGGTTCAGATACGGTGCGGGCCTTGGTTTCTTTATTCTTGACCGGACCAGAGTTTATAGACAAGGGGATAGGGTTCAAACACCTGCTAACCAGATTTACACGTATATTACCAAAGAAACAAAGTACAATATTTCACACAGAATTACATGGGCAAACCTATACAAAATATAATTAAACTTAATGACACAATATAAAGTACACTTACACTAAATATATCACGATACAATACACACAGGGCAGCCTGAATACACTATGACTAAAATGCAGTACAGTATCACCGAGACATCCGGTAGCCGCTCAACCCTCCTATAGGAGACGGCCTGCAGCCGGTCTGGGGGTAATGAGGAGACAACCGGTACCCGCTCCCGCCTTTGTCAGGACACGGCCAGAAGCCGTTCTGAAGGTGCCCTAAACGAGACGGCCGGTAGCTGCTTGACCCTCCTACACGAGACAGCCTGCAGCCGCTCTGGAGGTAAAGAGGAGACGGCCAGTAGCCGCTCCCACCTTTGTCAGGAGATGGCCAGTAGCCGCTCTGAAGGTGCTCCTCAAGAGACGGCCGGTAACTGCTCGGCCCTCCTACAGGAGATGGCCTGCAGCCGCTCCAAAGGTAATGAGTAGATGGCCGGTAGCTGCTCCCGCCTTCGTCAGGAGATGGCTGGTAGCCGCTCCGAAGGTGCTCTTGAGACAGCCTGTAGCCGCTTCCTCCCCCAGGCCACAGCCAATAGCCGGGCCTTAGCGACGGCTGGTAGCCACGCCCCTAGAAGACCATGGCCAGTAGCCGGGCCCTTCGACAGGAGACGGGCAGTAGCCACTCCTCCATCAGGTGCTGACTCCTGCCCACAAACCTACAACCCAGAGGGAGACCCCAGCCCGGAGGAGTATTAGAGAGGCCCTGTAACTACCACTGGGCTCTTCTCACTACAGCCGGTTCCTGAAAGGACCTGCCTGACAGACCCCGACGGAGGCCGACGCCGCAGCCCACTCCTGACAGCATCCCCAACCGCCGGAGACCGCAGCCCCTGGGACCTCCGGACCACCCCCAGGACCCCCCGGCGGGACATCCCTTCATCCCAACGCCAGAGATCTTCATCCCCCGCCAGGTGCCTGAGTGGGAGGTTCAGGCAGTTGTTCGGCCCCAGCCCCAAGGGCCAGGTTCCCGCCCCAAGCCCTGAAAGTGCGGGACCCTTCACCACCTGCAGCCCCGGACGAGAGATGACGCCCCTACACGTGATCCCGTGGCCCCTGAACACGGAGGCCCCTGGCGGAACTCAGTCCCGTCAGTAGTGAGGCTGAGTCATTCCCGCCGCCCTTGTACCTGACCGCCAGTATGCCCAGTCCCGAAAGTGAGTGACGATGAAAGCACAGTGTCCGTGACATAGTGAAGAAAGGGCAGAACAGTGAGTTACCAGAATATGGAAAGTCAGTGAGAAAAGCATCAGTAATAATATAAAAGAGAGGTGGAATAAGTAAGATAACAGTGAAACTGAATGCGGCAAGGCAGTGACATAAGGGTCTATCTCAAGTGAACACGCTACCATATAGTGACTCCGCCTCACATTAAGATCATACGGAGGCCCCAGTGCAAGACCAATAATTAACAACACGACAGACAAGCCAGTTAGCCTGCCAGCAGTTAAAATCGTGCCACAAACTCCACCCGTATACAGAACCTAGACTTTCCCAAATAGTAGTGTTTAGCTTCACTGCCCTGAGTGTTATTCACCTTACCTGGTCTTGTCCTAAGTAGTATCCAATGCGATACTAACACCCAATATCTGAGCCTTAGAATTATAATTGTTCAGCATAACTGTATTTGTGACATATGCCCGTTCCACTGTAGAATTTAGCAATACACATGTAAGGTTGTTGCCTTGAGTTTTTGTATCCTGCCTCTCTCTTATTTGTCTAAGCTCCGGTCTAGAAAGAGAACCCAGCTACACACTAGGCGTTAGAGGGACGGGAAGCCGACCCTAAAACACCTAGCATTACAATGACAAATGACAGTAGATATATCTCAATAACACACACAGGGGTTTGTACAGAATATAGCCTATGACACAGTATATCACAGTATGAATACACGCGTGACAATGGACGCAATGCTTCGTGGGATACGATATATTACTTTACACCACACGGGCGTCACGTAGACCGGATATGGCACAGTGTATTACAACACAAAACACCTCTGTGGTATGAATAGAATATTTAGACACTGGATTGGCATATAGTGTCAGGTCGGGTATGTAGTGCATGGGGGAAGGGAACTACATACTGGAGGGCCTGAGAATAGTAACGCTATACTGGGATGTACTGCTATTGTGCTGGATCACGGTATATTATCACTGTTGGGGCCTAGGGCACCGGGGGGATGTTGTACAAGTTGGGGGGGGAGGCACACACAGGAGCGTGATGTCTTAGGGACTGGGGAAGGGGAATAAACACAAAGTCTGTAGCACTACACTCACAGTATAGCTGGTCGTCGTTGGGCGCGAGGGGCGTGCCTGTGGCCACTATGTAGGCAGCCGCAGGTGGCGGCCAAGTGAGGGAGGAGGGCCGTCTGGGGTGTGTTCCCGGCGTGAGTCTCTGGTGGTGGTCTTGGGTCCAAGTCAAGTTGAAGGGTGGAGTGATGGGCGGCCCTTCTTTGTTGGGGGCCCTGGGGGTATGGTGGCCCTCTGGGCTAGAGCCAAACAGGGCTAGGAGAAGCTCAGCATGGCGCCTGCCCTTTGTAGTGGTGGGAGTCCTGAGAGCGGACCTGGGCTGGCCCGAGCCAAGGGTTGGCTGCTGGACACTCGTTGTCTCCCTGGGGCTGCAGTCTCACCTGGAGGAGGCAGCTGTCATGAGTTGGCTGTGGCTGCCTGTATTAGGGGAGTCCAGTAGCTGCTGGGGGTGTTAGGAGTGGCCCGCCGTTGCCTGGGGGCTGCAGTCTCGCCTGGAGGAGGCCGTTAGGGATGATCTGTGGCTGCTCACTCTGGTGGAGTCCGTCAGCTGCTGCAGGCGCTGGGGGCTGTGCCACAGCGACAGGATACCTGGCTGTGGGGTAGTGCTGTCCTGGGCACTCTCTGGCTGGGGTCCTGTGGGGAAGCAGTCTCCACTCTCCATGCAGGAGGGGAGGCAGGAGGGGTGCTTCACTTGGCCCCAGGATGGGCGGGCTGAGCGAGAGGCATTGCCCTCACAGGGAGCCTCCGGGGTTGCAGAGGGGGAATGACCAGTGGCCTGCTCCCCGGCTTGGGTGGCCTGGCGGTCTCTGCTGAAACTCCAGACCGGGGCATAAGAGGAAGGTCTGGAGGTCACTTCCTCGACAGGGCAGGTCCGGAGGACACTGCCTAGGCTCCCTCCCAGGATGGTTATGGGAGATCCAGTGGATGCTCCTTGACAGGTCTGGTGGTTGCTGCAGGAGGACCAATCGTCCATGGGACGGCTGGAGGAGAAGTCCCATAAGGCCTTCTGGCTATTGCTGCAGGTCTGGTGGACTTTGCTGCCCTCCTGCCATCGGGGGATGGTGCAGCTGGGGGAAGACCGGTGGTCTCTCCCCCTGTGACAGATCTGGTGGATACCACCACGGGTCCCCCTGCCCTTCTTGGGAGTCCTGGCGAAGGTCATCTGTGCGATGGTCCTACACGCTGTCTCCCGGACGTGGGTGTCAGAAGAAGGAGATCCAGTGGACGCTCCTCCTACAGTAGATCCGGTGGATACTACTGTGCCACTGCTCCCCTGGGGTGAAGTAGGCTTTTGAGCTCTAGGAGTGGCTCATCCTCTTTTAGAAACAGGTCCAGTGGTCTCTGCATCCGAGGGCCTACTTGGGACTATCTCATCTACGAATGCAAGTCCCATCCCAATTCTGGTGAGTGCTCTCTCTGTCGGAGGGTAGTGCACTCAGTCTGAGTACTGCCTGGTGGTCCGGCGCCGCATGGAAGAGGGGTGTCGGGTCACGGAGGAGATATGTCCCTCCCACGCGGAAAGCAGAAGTACATCCCCATCGTCTCCTAGTGGGGTGGGGGCTACCTCCCTATGTCCTCCTCCCGGGGTGATGGTGTCAGACTTGCACCACTGGGTGGATATTTCACATGTAACCCGGGTTTTCGGCCAGGATAAGTGTCCCCTAGATTCAGCTATCCAAAAATCACTTAATAATGGCAAACGTTTCGGAGAGCCTCGTAGTCCCCAACACCTGCCCAGGGCCCCAACCAAATGGACAAATTCGCATGGCCATGTGGAATGTGAGGGGTGCGAATGAGGAGTGCAGGAGAGTGAATGTGGTGAATGTGTTCAAGAGTGCGAGCTATGCCGTGATGGCATTGTGTAAAACAAAGATGAAAGGGTGTGAAGTGGAGGAGTGGGAGGGTGTGAAATGTGTAAGTCGGGCACGAATGGGCAAGTAAAAGATGCGAGGAAGGAGTTGCATTCTTGATGAATAAGGTGTGGCAGAGTGGAATGAGAGACTGCAAATGTGTCAGCTCGAAATGTATGTATGTCAAGTTCAAGTTTCAGAAGGACAAAGTGGCAGTGTTTGTAATGTATGCACCGTGTCATGCCAAGAGCGAGAAAGAGAAAGACAGGTTTTGGGATGAGCTAGATGAAGCAGTGGGAGAAATGCCCAGGAGCTATAAGGTGATCGTAATGTGCGATATTACAGGAAGAGTATGCACTGATCCTGAGGATGACATAATGGGTTATAATGGAGTACCCGGAGATAATGGTAATGGGAAGCGACAGAAGGATATATGTAAGGAAAGAAAGTTTTGCATTTGTAACTCGTATTTCAAACACAAAGATGCACATATATATACATGGTATAGAGGGAACAGGGATTGTGTTGAAGGAGCCTGTTGATTACGTGCTCGCAGAGAGGTCGATACTGGGAATAGCTGCTGATACGAGGGCCGTGAGAGGACGATGTGGAGGTCTGTCAGATCATATGACTGTGGTATGCAAGATCAAGCTCAAGCTGAGAGAGGAGAAGTGGACCAGGAGGGAGAGGGGCAGTCAGGGAGAAAGACTGAGTGTTGAGAAGCTGAGGATAAAAAAAATGACACTTGAATACAGTACCAAAGTAGGGGAGGAGTTGGAATCAGTTAACTGGAATTGAGTGGATCTGGACAGCCCGCGGAATGCATATACGGATTGCATAGTTAGAAATGCTAAAGCGATGTGTGGTGTGGCAAGAGTAACAACAAAGAAGAAAGACACGGCATAATGGGATGAAGAGGTTAAGTGAGCTGTGAAGGAAAAGAGGAAGTGGCTATATCGAGAGCAAGAAGCATGGAATGAGACAAGTGAAGAGGAAGAAGAAAGAGGTAAATGATTATCTAGGAAAAAAATGAATGCAAATTGCTCTGAAAATAGAAAGTTATTCTGGAAAGAGGTGCGGAAATGTATAAGTCACAGGAAAGAAATGCGAAAATGTGAAGGATGTAAATAGTAGAATATTGGCCCATGGGGATGAAGTAATGACCAGGTGGAAATTGTATTTTGAGAGCCTGGTGAATGGGAACAGAGAGACCAGAGCCTCTGTAAACACTATTGGTTTGGGAGGTGTGCAAAGAAGGAATGCAGGAATGCAGTGCCAGGAAACGTGACACTCGCTGTAGTGATGAATGCTGTGGAGCGGCTGAAAAATGGGAAATCAGCTGGGGTTAATGAGGTGTATGCAGAGATGATTAAGAGTAGTGGAGAGAACGGAATGAACTCATCAAGTGCATGTTGGAGATACTGCATGTAAGGCTTGGATGAGTGAAACTGTGCCAGTAGAGTGGGAAAAGGCTGTGATTGTACCCCTGTACAAAAATAAAGGTCAGCCAAATGAGTGCAAGAATTATCGTGGCATGAGTTTATTGAGCGTTGTAGGGAAGGTACATGGAAGAATTATTATGGAGAAAGTAAGAGGTATCAGATGTCCTAGTGAATAATGAATAGGGTGGCTTTAGGAGTGGCAAGGGATATGTGGACCAAATATCTGCAGTGAGACAGATAGTGAAGAAGGTTTGTGAGCAGGACTATAAGGTGTTAATGGGATTTGTGGATCTGGAAAAGGACAGAAAAGGATTGTGCAAAGACTGGCGCATATACGATGAAGATGATAAGCTTCTAGGTGATGTCAGGAGTTTTTATGACGGTAGTGAGGCATGTGTAAGGGTAAATCTACTATACCCTAGCACTAGCCGTGTGTGTGTGTGTGTGTGTGTGTGTGTGTGTGTGTGTGTGTGTGTGTGTGTGTGTGTGTGTGTGTGTGTGTGTATTTTGGGCAACTGAAACTACACATTCAGATCGCCCCAAAACTGGCACAAAAATCGCAAAAAATTCGCTGATGTGAAAAAACTTGGTCCCATCACGATTGAAAAGCTTTTACTGTATTTAATGAGCGATCACATTTTGACAAAAAAAAAAAAAAAAAAGACCCTCCCGAAGCCCGGCATGGGATCTCCGTAGAATTTTTTGCCCAGAGGTAAAACTAAAATAAATTGGGTTCCATTACCGAAGCTGCAAATAACACGTTCAGTTCGCTTGCTGCAAAAAATCCAAGTGATAACGTTACACTTGAACAGCACATAAACGCGAGAGCCCTCCGCAGGAGGAAGTGTGAAGGGTCCGAAGGGGCCCATAAGCACTTGTGGACATCGAAGTGAATGGTTCACGATCAGTGTGGGCGTGCAACAAGTTTCTGTGATGTCCCCATGGTTGTTCACTATATATATATATATATATATATATATATATATATATATATATATATATATATATATATATATATATATATATATATATATATATATATATATACTGCCAGACGCCTCAATGCCGTTTGGGGTGGCCACAAACAAATCGCCTCCAAGTCGCCCTGTCCCCCGCCATTTCTATGCCCTGCTCCCAACTCACACCCCCCTCTCTCATATACCTCTCCATCCCATCCCTCCATCTCATCCTCGGCCTCCCCCTCTCTCTTCAACCCTCCACCTCACTCACATACACTCTCTTTGTCAGTCTTTCACCCTCCATCCTCTCCACATGGCCATACCACCTCAGTGTGTTCCTCATAACGCTTCCTATCACATCCACATCCACACCACAACGCTCCTTTATATCCTCACTCGTCAGCCTGTCTCTCCATGTGACTCCACAGGCTCCTCTTAAATAACTCATTTCCACTGCTCTCACTCTTGACTTGTGTCCATCCAACAACGTCCAAGCTTCACTTCCGTAAGTTAGAGTTGGTATCACAATACTGTCATGTAGTAACTTTTTCACTTCCATGCTCACTTCCCTGTTTCTTATCACTGCTTTCAAAGAACCAGCAACCTTTCTTCCCTGCTATACCCTTTCAAGCACTTCACCCTCCAAACCTCCATCCTTACTCATCACACTACCCAAGTACTTAAACGTACTCACATTTTCCAATTCCTCACCATCCAACCTCGCTGTACATTCACTGACTTCTCTCTCAAAGACCATCACTTTACTCTTCCCTACATTCACCTTTAGATTCCGTTTCTTACACACTCTCCCTAACTCATCCGCCGAGCCTTGCAGCTCCCCTTCGTCTTCACTCAACAACACAGTATCATCTGCAAACAACAGTACAGGGAGTTTCCAAACACTATCCTCTCTCACCAGGGCCACTTCAACTTCCACTACCCTACCTTGTACCTCTTTTATTACCCCATCCATGTACAGATTGAACAGCCATGGAGACATGACACATCCCTGTTTCAACCCAACCTTCAAAGAGAAAAATTAACTTAGATTACCATCCACACGCACTGCAGCCTTCGCACCATCGTACATACTCTTCACAGCATTCAACAACTTCCCATCTTCTCCATATATTCTTAACACTTTCCACAATCCTTGTCTATCCACCCTGTCATATGCTTTCTCCAAATCCATGAAAGCCGCATACAACTTCTTTCCCTTCTCTAGAAACTTTTCCACTAAAGATCTAAGAATGAATATCTGATCTATACAACCTCTTCCCTTCCTAAAGCCTCCCTGTTCTTCTCCAACTAATTTCTCTGTTCTTTCTCTAACTCTGTCAATAAGTATCCTACCATACACTTTTCCTATTATACTAAGAAGACAAATGCCCCTATGATTACCACACACTTCTTTTTCCCCTTTTCCTTTGTACAAGGGAATAATTATACCTGACTTCCAATCCTCCGGGACTCTACCTTCCTCCCAGGCCAATCTGCACATCTTCCACATCCATTCGACTACTATCTCTCCCCCATGCTTCAGCATTTCACCACACACTCCATCAATTCCTGGGGCCTTCCCCGATTTAACTTTCTTCATTGCTTCCACAACTTCTGTCCTACTGATTTCTTCCTATCTTCTCACCTCCCTCCTTCTCCCAGCCATTCCCCAGCCACTTATACTCGCATTACTTCCATCCTCTATGTTCAACAATTCCTTAAAGTGTTCTCTCCATCTGCTCACTTTTTCTCCCTTCTCCACTAGTAATCTACCATTTTTATCTTTCACTCCGTGCTAACTTCATTTCCACCCTGTCTTACTCTCTTCACCTCTTTCCAGAACATTTTCTTACAGTCCCTCCACTTTACACTCAAATTCCTTCCAAATTCCTCATCCACTCTCTTCTTAATCTCTCTTACTAATCTTTTCACCTCCCTCTTTCACCTCTCTCTTTCTTTCTTTGTATGTGTATATATATATATATATATATATATATATATATATATATATATATATATATACAGTAATCCCCGTACTATCCGGATGCCCACTTTCCGGACATCCCCACTTACCGGACATTACCGTCCCGGGATCCAATATTCCGAAAATGGTCTGAAAACCGCAAAAAAATTGAAAAAAATCTGACCTTTTCCCGCCCATAATTTGAACTTGGCACGTGCAGCACGGGACAGCTTTGTTTTGGTGCGTCATTCCTCCGATGTCCGCTAGAGCGCCCCTGCATCCTCCCCACTTACCGCCCATCTCTTGTTGTGAGTGCACGCTCGTCGTCATGGCTGCCCACGTGCTCGCTTTTGTGGTAGTGCCTTACCTGCTGCAGGCTCTCTTTCTGCTCTCGTGCCTCTTCTTCATGTGTGTGATGATGGCCCTGCCAAATGAGAAGAGGAAGTGAGTGGTTTTGACTCTGGAGAAGGAGAGGGAGATAATGGAGAAAGTGGATGCGGGATGGTCTTCGTCATGCATCCTTCGTGAGTTCAACCTGGCCCGATCTACTTTGTTTGATATCAAGAAATCCCGAGACAAACTCATGCAGTACACGGCTGACTTCTCGTCGAAAAGCAAACACAGCGTGGAGAAGAAGAGGATGTTTACTCCCAAGTATGCTGAAGTCGACCGCTCCACGTTGATTTGGTATTGACAGCAACGTGCTGCTGGTGTGATTGTAAGTGGCACTGAGCTGAAGGCTGCTGCTGAGAAGTTCACAAGGTTTCACGACGCCCTAGACTTCAAGACATCCAAGGGTTGGCTCTTCGCATTAAAGTTACGACATGGCCTTACCAACCGTAAGTCTCATGGCAAAGCTTTGGACGCCAACGAGGATGGAGTAGACGAGTTTCGGCACAAGGTGAAGTGCTTGATCGACAGGGAGGGCCTCACTCTCGGTCAAGTCTACAATGCTGACGAAACTGGCTTATTCTATTGCTCTTTGCCTACGAATGCTCTAGCCGAGGAGACGGAGAAGCGTGTACCTGGCTGCAAGCTCTCCAAGCAAAGGATATCTTCTTTGTGTTGTGCTAATGCTAACGGCATGCACCGGCTTAAGCCCGTTATTGTTGGCCGTGCAAAAGCAGCCTCGGTGTCTTTGTGGGGTGATGGATGTCCTTCCTGTCGTTTGGTACCATTCCTTGAAGGCATGGTTCACAGGCCACATCTTCAAAGACTGGTTCCACCGCCATTTCGTCAAGGAGGACATACATTACCAGACGGAGAAACTGGGAATCCCATGCAACCAGGTAAAGGCTCTCCTCCTCGACAATGCACCTGCCCACCCGTGCGACAAGGACTTGGTGGCTGAGAATGGCCGCATTAGGTGCATGTTTCTGCCACCTAATACTACTGCGCTCATCCAAACAATGGACCAAGGAGTGATCGTGGCAACGAAGCGGCTATACCGACGGAAGTTCCTGGACGAGGTGATGGTTGTTCTCGAGGAAGAGGCCGAGCGCAGGGAGGGACGGGACACGCAAGGGCAGCGGACTTTGGAAAACCTTTGCTGCTACAACATCAAGTCTGCCATTTACAACTGGGCCAGTGCATGGAAGGAAGTCCCTGTCAAGACTCTAGAAAATGGTTAGTCTCGTCTGCTCCTCGGAACGGATGTGGAGCATGATTTCCTAGGTTTCGATGTGGATGACTTTCATGCACGTCTACGTGCGCATGGGGACGATGTTGATGTGGACGAAGTCCGTGAGTGGTTGGATGACAACGAGAGCGATCCTGGGTATCAGACCCTGTCTGATATCGAGATCGCATTTTCAGTTGCAGGTGTCAGTACCCAGCTTGAAGATTCCGATGAGGACGGCGATAATGATGCGGACTCCTCTCAGCATGACACTACTCCAGCCATCCCCAAGCTGAGTGCACTCCGGGAACACCTAGAGTTCGTTCTGGACTACGTGGAACACTCGGACTGCGACAGGGAGATGGGGGCCCTTGGGACTTGTGGAGGAAGTGCGTGCTTTCAGGCAGCACATCATTAATTGTCAGAATCATCGTTCCTTGCGTCAATCAACCATTGACAGCTTTTTCAGGCCCGTGACCCCCGCTGTGCGCAGCCCTGGCTCCACTCCGTTGCCTCCCCAAGACAGGCCCTCATGCTCCGAGCCACAGCCCACCACATCAGCCACGGTGGAGTCAGCACTCGACATGAGTTTCCGCCTATCTTGAGAGTCATCTGCAGTGAGTACGCCATCACCACGACCCAGCGACGCACCCCTAGGTCACCTCCATGTGCTACTCTCAGACTCTGGCAGTGATTAGACGCCAAGAACTTCTCCACTAGACCACACGGGAATTTACAGTGTTGTGCAGTGAAAAACAGTGCATAGTGTTAAGGAATTTGAGTTCTGAATGAAAAGACAAAGATTTAATGGACTGTAAATATAACGTAAATTAACTTCAGTGTGTTTTGTTTTGAAAATGGTTTCAAGAGTGAAAATACTTAAAGTGCAGAGTGCAACACTTATTTCATTAAGGTACAGTAGAGTGCAAGTAAGACAAGAGTGTCAGTGTTAAGAGAATGGAATTCTGAGTGCAAATGACTAAGTTCTGTGCAAGACTTCATGAACAGTGTACTACAAGTGCTTCAGGAAATCCTTCTTACTGTCAGAGTCTGAGAGGAGGCGGTTATTCATCGAGATGGCCAGGGACTTGCTGTAAGTACCCAGAATATTTCATATTGTACTGTACTGTATTTTCCATACTGTACTTACCTCTAACACACCTCATTTCACTCTTTCATGTCCCTTATTGGTGTGAATAGGGTATTAGCCGCTATGCATGTGCGGTAGAGAGGTATTTCTCTGAGTTAGGGTCCTTAAGTACCAGTCCAGGAGCCAGGGGACTTGTAATTACCCAGAATGTTTAATATTGTATAAACTCACCTCTAAAACCTAATTTTATGGTTCTTTTGCATTTATTTCAGTCTTTTATGTCCCTTATTGGTGTGATTTGAGTCTTAAATAGGTGCTATGCATGTCCAGAGGGAGTTGTATAGGTGTTTTTCTGAGTTAGGGTCCATAAGTACAAGTCCAGGAGGCTGGTGCCCACTATCCGGACAGGACCACTCTCCGGACATGCCTTTGACTCTATTAAGTCGGATAGTGGAGAGATTACTATATATATATATATATATATATATATATATATATATATATATATATATATATATATATATATATATATATATATACATATATATATATATATATATATATATATATATATACATATATATATACATATATATATATATATATATATATATATATATATATATATATATATATATATAATCTCGTCAGCCATTTAAGTGTCCACTGCAGGACTGGCCTATCCCGACTGAAGTGGGGTCTATACAGCCAATGTATCTCTCCCAAGTGGCTTAGGCTGTCTGGTAGAGACTGTGTCGGGTGAGAAGTGCTTGTAAGTGTAATTGTAGTGTTGAAGTGGCTTTGGATGTGTGTGCAGTCTGTGAACAAAGTGTAATTGGCCTGTGCAAGCCGACTGAGTGCAAGCATACTTTATAGTATGCGACACTGCTTCAACCTCAGCACCCCTTATGTCCGCCAAGCAGTATGTGGCCAGAACGCTCCCAAAGTTTATTACCCTGGCGGGGCGTGAACCCTCGTTCTTCAGTGTATGAAAACGCATACTTTACCACTGTACCACAGAGGCTCATATATATATATATATATATATATATATATATATATATATATATATATATATGTTATGCTAGGTGTTTTTAGGTCGGCTTCCCGTCCTAACAACACCTGGGTTCCCTTTCTAGACCGGAGCTAGGACACAGTGTGAGAGGAACATGGCATAAAAACACTGGGCAACTGCCTTACATGTATATTACCAAATTCCTTAATACAGGGCAGACAGGCAATCTCACAAGACAATACAAAGGCAAAGCTCGGACTGGCAGATATATTACTGGTATCACGCAGGATACTGCCAGTCTCGAGAGTAGAAGACAGACACTGCACTTAAGTGGAGTTGAGATGGCATTTGGATCTGGGGCTGCATATACTTTATAGCAGTTATGTTCATGTCCCATGTTACATTAAGTGAAGTTATGATGGTTAAGGACTGTTTATGTCTCGTCTCACATTCAGTGGAGTTAAAGTATTTAAGCACTGTCATCAGTGTTCTATACACTGATTGTTAACTTTCACTTTCACTCCACGGGCATTGGAGTCACAATCATGGTAGGTGTGTGGGGCAAGGACACAGGCCGATTGAGGGGTTGGGGGGCCGGCGACTAACAGGTGTCGGCCTGGCGTCGGCAGAGTCCCTTCAGGTGTCCTCTCGTCTAGGGGCCACGGGACTACTCTTAGGGGCGTCGTCCTCTGGGGTGAGCTGTTGTCGGGCGTGGTGAAGGGCCCTGCACTGGTGGGACTGGATACAGGGGTTTGGCCCTAGGGACTGAGGCCAAATAGCCTCTGCAGGTGCTCCTGTAGGTGCCTGGTGCGGGAAGGGCGCTGCTACTCCTCAGGACTAGAGAGGTCATGCCCCGGGGTACTAGGGGTGCCATTGAGAGCCCGTCTGCT
This sequence comes from Coenobita brevimanus, assembly GCF_032717465.1. Classification (NCBI taxonomy): domain Eukaryota; kingdom Metazoa; phylum Arthropoda; class Malacostraca; order Decapoda; family Coenobitidae; genus Coenobita; species Coenobita brevimanus. Next base: position 36,580,183 of record NC_137003.1, on the reverse strand, counting down.
GTGGTCTCGCTCCCCCTGCTTCGCCATCAGCATAGGGCTGTCATGTTGCTTGTGGCAGGAGTCTGACAGGCACTGGTCTCCCTCTGGTGCTGGCTGGATGGAGTGCAACCCCAGGGAGAGCACAAGGCCTCTCCACCAGTCCTCTATAGGGAGGTTCTCTTTCTGGACGCTGCCTCGGTCTGGGGAGTTGGGGGTGGGACTTACTCTGCCACCGATGGGGTGACTCGAGCAGGGGTCTCCCTCAGATTGTGAAGTCACAGGGGCCTAGGGATTTTATTATGTCCCTTCCTGGCGCGGCTACCAGCTGTCGCTGAGGTCCCTTGGGCAATGCGAGGAGGGTGGCTACAGGCCGTCCCTTTTTCGTTGGTGCAGCAATCGGCCATCACCGGGGCCTGACTTCCTGACGTGACTGCAGACAAAGTGCAGCTACCGGCCATCACCTGCCTGTGGGCATGGCCACTGGCCATCGCCAAAGTCCCGTATGAGGGGCGACATAATGTGAGGGGCGGCTACTGGCCGTCCCCTGTCAACTGGTGCAGCTGCCGGCCATCACCGGTGTCATGCCCCTCCAGGCAACTGCAGGAGAGAGGGAGTACCTTTCTCTTCCCATGTGCAGCAACATGGGGAGAGAACGTCATGGGTTCTGCAGGGGAGGGTGGGCAGCACTATGAGCGGCTACAGGCCATCTCTCTATGTGTGTGGCTACCGGCCGTCGCTTGTATGTGAGGCTACCGGCCGTCACTATTGCACAGCTACAGGCTGTTGCAGGTGAACGGCTACAGGACGTTGCTGGTGCACGGCTACCGGCCATTGCTTTAGTTGTATGGCTACCAACCATCACTGGGGTGCTGCCTGGAGCTAATTTATTAGCTCGCCCCGATCCTGGCGAGGATTGGATCAGCAGGAGGGTAATGCACCCGGACTGAGATGTCCACGCTGAGTACACTCCGTGAAGTAGGGTCGTGCGGCCACGTGGGACGTGTGCCCATATCGCACAGACGTTGTGCACACCCTGCCTACCCCTCCGTTGTCGCCTCCTGGGGTTGTTGTGATGCCCTTTGTTGCCACGGCTGCTATTTCAATATATATATATATATATATATATATATATATGTTATGCAGCGTGTTCTGCGCCCAGCTTCTTGGGTTCAGATACGGCGGGCCTTGGGTTCTTTATTCTTGACTGGGCCAGAGTATACAGACAAGGGGATAGGGCTCAAACACAGGCTAACCAGATCTACATGTATATTACCAAACAACAGAGTACATCAATTCACATGCAGGTACATGGGCAATCCTATATAAAAAAAAAAAAGTACTCTATATGACACAGTACAAAATAAAGCACACTTACACTAAATATAGCACGATACAGTACACACAGGGGGGTTTGAATACAATATGACACACGACACTCGACATATCACAACATAAGACACATAGGGGCATAAACACAATATAACCTATGACACGGTATACCACAGTATCAATACACACACGTGTCATGAACGCAATACCTGGTAGTATGCAACATATCACCATACACCACACGCGCGTAACATGGACGCGATATAACACCAGGCACAGGATATTACAATATAATACACCTATGTGGCACAAACTCAGTATTAAACACTAGACTGGAGTTTAGAGTCGGGTCGGGTATGTATTGCACGGGGAGGGAACAACATGCTTGACAACCTGGAGGTGGTTTACTACACTGAAGTATACTATAACAATATGTTACAGGGATGGCTTGGTAGTTCCCTGCACTGAATGACTGTGTATCACCACTTGTAAGGTCTAGAACGCACTGGGGGTCAGGGTGTTGCACAGGGGCGTAACAGGGGGGGGGGGATGTCACTTGGGGGCAACAGAGGAATTTCTCACAGGAGCGTACACTGAGGAGGGGGGAACCACAGTGGGGGGGGGTCGGTACAAGTGGAGGGCACACACACAGGTGCAGTACTCTAGGTATGGGGGAGGGGTGTATACAGAGTTTGTAGCACTATAACTCATGGTATAGCTGGTCATTGGTGGGCGCAAGGGGCACGCCTAGGGCCACTACACAGGCAGCCGTAGGTGGCAGCCAGGTGTGGGAGGAGGGCTGGCTGGGGTGTGCTCCCACTGCGAGTCTCTGGCGGTGTAGTCTAAGGTCTGGGTCGAGCTGAAGGGCAGAGTGGTGGGCGGCCCTTTCCTGGTGGGGGCCCTGGGAGTATGGTGGCCCTCTGGGCTAGGGCTGAACAGGGCTAACAGGCGCTCAGCACAGCACCTGCCCTTAGCAGAGGTGGGAGTCCTGAGGGCAGACCTGAGCTGGTCTGGGCCTGGGGTCAGCCGCGGGGCACTTGTTGCCTCCCTGGGGCTGTGATCTCACTGGAGGAGGAGGCTGTCAGGGGTTAGCTGCAGCCACCTGCACTGGGGGAGTCCGGCAGCTGCTAGTGACGTCAGGGGTGGCTCGCCGTTGCCTGGGGGCTGCGGTCTCACTTGGAGGAGGAGGCCGGCAGGGGTGAACTGTGGCCACTTGCTCTTGGGGAGTCTGTCAGTGGCTGTGGGCGTTGGGTGCTATACTGCAGCAACAGGACACCTGGCCTCGGGATGATCTCGTCCCAGGTACTCTCAGGTGGGGATCCTGTGGGGCAGCAGTCTTCACTCTCTGTGAAGGAGGGGAGGTGGGAGGGGCGTCTCGCTCGGCCACAGGAGGGGCAGGCTGAGCAAGAGACGTCACCCTCACAGGGAGCCTCCAGGGTCATGGAGGGGAAACGACCGGTGGCCTGTTCCCCAGCCTGGTGGACCTGATGGTCCCTGCTGAAACTCCATGCCGGGGCGTAGGAAGGAGGTCTGGAGGGCACTCCTTCTGTTGGGCAGGTCTGGAGGACACTGCCTAGACTCCCTCTCGGGGTGGTGGTCGAGGGAGATCCGGTGGATACTCCTGTCACGAATTGGCGTGATCCTATATCTAAACAAACTCGTGACATTGAACTTTGGTGGGAAACCGCGAATTCTAGTGGAATCCCAATAAGTATCACTCAGTTCAACTGCCCACGCATTTACTCGATTGGGATGGTTTTCAGGACGTTTTTCACTGATTCATAAGTGATCATCCTTGCGCGTGACATTGGCGCTTTCACTGAGTGATTTGTTGTGGGCATGTATCGCTCACAATTTTTCCGTTGGCAGTTACCGGGGGCGCCGGCCCCAGCCCTTGCCTCGCTTGTTTGAGTTCAGTCAGACTTTGTGTGCTGTGAGAGCAGGTCGTTGTTCAGCGAGTTCCTGAAATCTTCACTCAGTGTGATTTGGCGTAGAGGTTCAGCGTGTGTGGCAGCGTCCTTCCTAAGTAATGACGCCCAGTCCATCCTGCCTAGCCCCCTTTTCTGACCATTATTTCTTTTCGTTTTTCCTAGGCTTAAGAGTTTAGTTTAGCTTGTGAGTGAGCGAGTAAGTGTATTCTCTTTGTTATTTTGAATTCAATTTGAAACATATAACGTAAATTTATTTCATTGTAATTAATAAATTTTCAGTTCTTTTCTCTTTGAGCTTGATGTAATGTAAACTCATGTTTTATTTCTCAACATTAAGCTCATCCTAGTTGCAGCTCCTAGTTTGCATAAACTCTTTGCATTATTCATAACTGGTACTTAGGTCAATCCTTTTGTATTAAGCTTAAAATCCGTTGTACAACCAGGAGTTAATGCACCGGCAAGAACCTGCTTATTACTATTAGTATTAGTTATTGATTGTCAGGGGTGGAGTCGCTTTCTCCAGAGGCCAACAGTACTAACAAACAGCGTGTGTGAGTAATTAGTCTCTGCTGTGTACTATTGAGAAAGTTTATAAATTCTCGTCCTTAGAGAATGGGCGAAGTAAGCCGGATAAAGTAAACATTTTCACGAGTCATCCTTGTCTCTATTGACAAGTTAACATTTAAGGTATTCCTTAATATTGAAAAGTCTCAAAAACTCCGTGACATCTGGCGACCTCATTCCAGGATATTGACTCCTAGCTCTAAAGTTATTCACGAAATAATACTCACTCACTCATACTTAGGTATTTATCATTAAAGTCTATAGGCACTATCTTACTGGTGATTATTCATTCATTTTTATTAATTTATGTAATAGTTTTCACAGTCAGTTGTTTGTTTAATTTTCTTTCCTTACCAGTTTACATAAAACTGGTCACCACTAACCTGTGCCTATATTCTTTATTCTTGATTGCTGGCATCTTTCTCTGCAAAACAGCAGTCAGTACTTAGTCTCTAGTTCACTTAGATTGACCTACCATCATGACTACTAATGTCTATGTACAGGAAGCTAGAGATATGGGGCTTAGCGACCCCGAGAAAATCCAAAACTACGTCCTCTCACGGTTTAGTTATGAGCAACAACGTGAGAAAGATATCTCGTGAAGAACGTGAGAGAGAACGCGACCACGAGCGAAAACATAGCAAGGAACGCGAGAAAGAACCTCAATACGAGCAAAAACAACGCGAACTCGAGTTAGAACAAGAGCGACAACAATGTGAATACGAGCAAAAACAAAGCGAACTCGAGTTAGAACAAGAGCGAGAACAACGCGAATACGAGCGAGAACAACGAGAGAGAGAGAACGAGAACACGAACGTGCCGAGCCCGAGGCCCGTGAAAAACATGAACTTGAAATGTTGAAGCTCAAGCGAGATTCCTTGGCTTCAGACACATCTGGTGCAGCTGGCCCAAGCTCCACGAGCGCTCTCCCTGCACATGTTCTAGCGACCCCACACTTCAAGCTTCCCCCATACAAGGAAGGCGGGCGAATCGAGCCATACATAGCTCGTTTTGAAGACATGACTCAGCTTTACCAGCTGGATAAGGCAGCTAAGCGGCTTCAGTTTCTTAGCCTGTTTGAGGGCCCTGCCCTCGATATTCTCCACAGAATTCGTGGAGACAATCTCACGTATGAGATGATGAAGGCCGCACTCGTCAAAGCATACGGTCTCAGTTGACGACGCCAAGAGTCAGTTTATGAGGGCGCGTTTACAGGAAAAAGAGACTGCCATTCAGTTTCTTGACCGGCTTACTGCTTACTTAGATGAGTGGATGGAGAAAGATGAAACTCCTTCCACGCGTGAAGGGATAATTGATCTTATGCTGCGCACGCAGCTAGAAAAGTCGTGGCCTGCCGAACTTATGGATCAGCTTAAGATGGGGCGTAGTCACTTCTCCTACAGATCTACAATAATTAGAGTACTGCCACATATCCTACACATAGGTGGTCATATTTCCTACACAAAAACAAGTATCCAGCACATTTCCTACACAAAAACTGAGTACCCTACAGGGCACATCTACAAATTTAGCAGTTTTAGAGTAGTGACATATTTCCTACAGAGATCAACATATATCCTACACTCAAAAATCTGTTCTGTCACATATCCTACAAGGATACAGCATATCTCTACACACAATAATCTGTTCTGTCACATTTCCTACTCTGTGTAGCCCCCCCCCCCTATCGGGGCGCCTCTGTACTCAGCGCTTCTGGCTCACTACGCTCCTGACGACCTTGACCAGTCAACAAGTACTTAGCTTGTTATATGTCCGTTCTGCGCAGTATTATGGAGCAACCATAATTGGAGAAAAGTATCGTTCACATTCAGACATGAGTCGAGTTTAATCTCGATCCAGCAGTATTTGTTTCTCCATTCAACGGGACAGACGGCATTTCTGAACCTTGTACTCCACTGCTCCTGGACCAAGCATGGCTAGTATTGAGGGGAACATCCGCTTCAATGCAGTGGTTTACAAAGACAACTCTGGATTCCGGTACCTCCGAAATGTGGCCAGAAACAACAAACTGTACCTGCGTTGCATTCAGCACCCCAACTGTGGAGGAAGAGCCGTATTGTCGGAGGTAAAAATTGATGTAAAATGTTATAGACCTGGAGCTTGGTGAGATTTAATCAACATGTTGAGTACAAAATTACTGAGGTGCTTATATTCCTGTATTTATTGACAATTACTTACTATTTGTACGCGGCATATTGATAAAAAATAATAATTTAGGCCATCTAATAATTAGCGCCATCTAAGTTATGCACAAGTTTGTTCTGTGGTGGTGGTGGTGGTGGTGTGAGGTGTTGTTCTGTGGTGGTGGTGTGAGGTGTTGTTCTGTGGTGGTGGTGTGAGGTGTTGTTCTGTGGTGGTGGTGTGAGGTGTTGTTCTGTGGTGGTGGTGTGAGGTGTTGTTCTGTGGTGGTGGTGTGAGGTGTTGTTCTATGGTGGTGGTGGTGGTGTGAGGTGTTGTTCTATGGTGGTGGTGGTGGTGTGAGGTGTTGTTCTATGGTGGTGGTGGTGGTGTGAGGTGTTGTTCTATGGTGGTGTGAGGTGTTGTTCTGTGGTGGTGGTGGTGGTGTGAGGTGTTGTTCGAATTATTAGGCAGTCATGGAAGCGAGGCGTGGACCTTGCAAGAGGGGAACAAGTCAAGAGTGAGAGCAGTGGAAATGAGTTATTTGAGAGGAGCATGTGGAGTGACATGGAGGGACAGGTTGACGAATGAAGAAGTGAAGGAACGTTGTGGGGTAGATGTGGATGTGGTTGAAAAGATTAGGAGAAATACACTGAGGTGGTTTGGACATGTGGAGAGGATGGAGAATGAAAGACTGACTAAGAGGGTGTATGTAGGTGAGGTGGAGGGAGGGAGAGGGAGGGGTAGACCGAGGATGAGGTGGAGGGATGGAGTTGAGAGGTATATGAGGGAGGGGGGGTGAGTTGAGGGGAGGGGAGTCAAATGGTGGGTGACAGAGTGACTTGGAGGCGTTTTGTCTGCGGCCACCCTTTGCGGGATTAGGGCGTCGGGCTATAGATAGATAGATAGATAGATATTTTACAGACAACTGGTGTCATCAGAGCAACGCAAGGTCACAACCATGAAGCATCCGACTTTGCTGCAACAGATCTGAGGAACACTCTCAAGAGGAAGGCTGCCGAGGAAGTGGGCTCTACCAGCAACTCCGAGATCTTCAGGCGGGTAACAAGACATCACCCACATGGAGCAGATGTGTCTTTCTCATCTGTAGAGCGCAGCACGCTTCGAGCCAAGCGCCGAATTCAACCGAGGCAACCACACACTGCAGAGGAGTGTGCCAACATTCTAGAAAGCCAGAGGCCCAGGCCTTTAACGGAAACCTCAGATCTGTTATCACAGATCAGGGAAGTGGCCATTTGGCAATGATTTTTTACTCTCTAACTCTGGTACCACTGATGACCACAATTAAGGAATGGAATTTTGACGGTACTTTTTATACTGTGCCTGCACTCTTCTACCAGCTCTTCACATTGCTTGGCTTTTACAAAGGTCATTCATTCCCACTCATCTTCATTTTGATGACCTCAAAGTCTCAAAAGTTGTATGATCTCACAATGCAAAAAGTGAAGGAACTCATCCCCAACCTGAATCCCGAACAAGCAATGGGTGATTTTGAAAGCAGTTCTGGTAAAGCAATTCGCTCTTGCTGGCCACAGGTTCAGATAGGGGGCTGTCAGTTCCACTTTTCACGAAACCTGTACCGGAAAATTCAGAAACTGGGGCTAACTGAACTTACAACGACAACAAGCAGTTTAATAAGTGGGTCAAAAAGATCATGACATTAAGTTATGTGCCATCCAATCGGATGCATGAAGCAGTTGACTCTCTTTTCCAAGAAAATTTTGACGTGATGATCATTCCCAGGCAAAAATTACTGCATTCAAAACCTACATCACAGTACTGGATTCGAAAAGTCACTCCACAACGGATATCTGTCTTCGAGTTTTCTCGTGGAACTAACAATGATGCAGAGTCATATCACAGAAGACTGAAAGCCATTGTCCGCCAGCACAAGCCAAGCATCTACACTTTCGTAACACATCTGAATAATCTGATAACAGACACAACTAAGGACACTGAACGTGTGGATGCTGGGTTGAACATCACTCGTCAGAAAAAGGAGAAGTTTGTTAGAAACATTGAGTGCAGGCAGAACTTGAAAGAAAAATTACAGATTGGAACATACACATTGACCCAATACATCAATGCTGTCGCTTACACATTTGATAGCTCTGTTTCATCATTTCAACTTCCTGGAGACAGTGCTGATGAGAGTGGGGATGAGCATCAGGGCCCTGACAACAACGGAGCAGGTGCACAAGATGTTCCTCCCGAACTTCGGTGCAGCATCTGCCTAAGGCGAAGGGAAAGGACAGTTGTTCTTCTGCTGTGCCGACACGCTTCCTCCTGTGCAGATTGCATAACTATCCTTGTGTCAGCAGCAGATAATAACAACCCTGCAACATGTCCCACTTGTCGTACTGCCATTCATGACAGGCTTGAGGTTTTCATTTAAAAAGTGCCATTGTAATGTTTCATTTTATATACATATGTTTTAGTGAGAAATAAAAAAGTGCCATTGTAATGCTTCACGTTATGCCGGAGGCACCATACTGCCGCAGCTCCTACACATAGGCGGTCATATTTCCTGCACAAAAATAAGTGTCAAGCACATTTCCTACATAATAACTTAGTACCCAGCATATTTCCTACACCTACAGTGTGTAGGAGATATGCTGTATCTCTGTAGGAAATATGTCACTACTCTAAAAACGGCTAAATTTGTAGGAGATGTGTCCTGTAGGAAATGTGGCATAGGAAATGTGGCGCGCCCCCCTTAAGATCTGCCAGGTAAGGGATGCCAGCCAAATGGTGAAGAAAGCTGATGCATTCTTCACTGCATACGGGTATCAAACTCGTAAGCAGCATACCTGAAACAGGAAAGCTGATATATCTGGGAAACCGTCTCAGACTGAACCCCAGCAACAAGGCCGTTCTCAGAATAATGACCAAGTTCCAAAACCGCAGAAGAAGGACCAGGGGCAAAACACTCAGAAACCTGAGTGGAAGCGGTACGACAAGCAGAACCCTAACCAGCAGCAGCACCGGTACTTCAAGCAGAAGCAGGGCAAGGACAAACCACGTAACCCTCAGTAAGGACAACCGACTTTAGTGTATCGGAGGCAGGATGCAAATGCAGCCTTCATTCCCCAACAAGCGCACACTGATGCCAAACCCACCAGTACAGGTACTTCCCCGCAGTTCACTAGCTCCCCAGCGACAGTGAACCCTCCATCTCAGGTGGTCAATGCTCCAGCTCCCCAGACAGTGAGCTCAACCCCTCGGGCATCTAGTTCTAAGGGCGCCACATTTGCTGCATCGTTTGTTCCGCAGTCTCACCAATGACTGGCTGCTACCTCCTCAGACCCTTCCACCAGTAACACTGCCTTTCTTGTTCAGCCAGGGTTTGTGGGAGGTGTTTCTGTAAATGTCCTGAGAGATAATGGTTCCTCAGGTTGCTCTGTCAAGCAAAGTTTAGTACGGCCCGACGAGTACACGGGCAAGCAGATCCAAGTTAGGCTTATTGATGGATCAGTGAGATTGTTCCCTGAGGCACGTATCCAGGTGGCATCTCCTTTCTACACTGGCTTGACAGCTGCTGTTGTCATGACAGAACCCCTGTTTGACCTCATTATCGGCAACATACCAGGGGTCAAAAACAGTTGCGCCGTACATGTTGCTACTCAGACTTCGGCTGTTGCAGTAACACGAGCCATAGCCAAGGCTCCGAATCGTGTCACCCCGTTGACCGTCGCAACGACGCAAGATTTGATTCGTAGTCAAGATGTTGTCCAAGAACAACAGTCTGACCCAACACTTGCCTCAGTGCGTAAGAAGCTGGAGGGTAAAGTGCTTAAATATTCACGGGGAGGTCAAGCCAGGTTCCTTTGCAAGCGAGGACGGCTATAACGTGAGTCACAAACACCCCAGGGCGAGGTTCGACTGCAGTTCGTCGTTCCCGCGAAGTATCGCCGGGCAGTGTTCGAATTAGGTCATTGTTCAGTGATGGGAGGTCACATGGGCCAAAAGAAAACCTCTGACCGCATCCATGCTGACTTTTTCTGGCCAGGAATGGGACAGGAAATAAAAAGGCTTGTGCATTCCTGTGATGTGTGTCAGCATACAACTGACCAGGGACGTGTCCGTCCTGTGCCATTGAAACTGTAATGCTAGGTGAAATTAGGCTCGACTTCTTGTTCCTATTACACCTAACGTGGAGCGGGGTCCTCTTTCGAGACCGGAGCTAGTGCAATAAAGAGAGGCAGGACACAAAAAATCTAGGCAACAACCTTTACACGTATATTACCACAGTCAGACACAGGACAAATCAGCAGATATTACAGCACAATATGTAGCAATATAAAACCTTATCTAGGATATGTGTATCTCGCAGGATACATGCTTCTCTGATAATAATGACAACACAAACAATCCCAGTGTATCAGAAGTACAGTAAATATAGGCGCGCGCGCGGGGGCGCGGGAGGGGGGTTGAGTCTCACTAGGAGGAGATAGGGGAGGTGCGGGGAGTGACTTATGATGGCTAGGGGAAAGTTATGGTAATACTGAAGGGCGGCAGGTATTAGCCGTGAAGTTTATATGGTTTCCACTAGCCAAAATACTTTGGTAATTGATTTTATCCTTGATTTACACTTACTTGAGATATGAGAGTGAGAGCGGGTGGTAATCAAGATTTATGGGTAGCGTGGGGGAAGGAGAGAATACCAATAATACTTCCTTTCACAATATTCCTTCACAGTAATGAGGGTATGTCTTTATAGGGGAATCTCCCGGTGGCACAGGCTTGTTAATTACATAACAGGGATGTCACTCACACGTATAGTCAATCAGATCTTGTTCCACACTCTCGTCCTCTAACTTCTCACTGTGATCTGATTTACCCCGATATTCACTATATGAAATCTCTGCACAATACTTACATTAGGGGAAATCACACTTAACCTAAATCACTCATGTTACAATATCACACGTATTCATCAGGGGGATAGGCAGGAACATGTCATCGGTGATCCTGCTGGGCTAGGGGCATCATCAGTGCGAGGCATGCCGAGAGGACACGGGATAACTCGCAAGGGCGTCCTCTCGCGTCCTGGACTTCCCGTGGCTTCCGGACTTGGCTCCGGCTTGTGGCCCTCGGGACTGGGGCCGAAGAGCTCCAGGAACCTCTGTGATAGGTCCTGGCGTCATGGGGGCGTAGAGAGATCACGCCCGGGTGTCCTGGGGAGAACCGAGAGAGACTGTGGGCTGCGGTCTCCAGCATCTAGGGGCGCCGACAGGGGAGAGCTGCGGCAGCGACTTGACTTCCACTGGGGTCCGTCAGGTGCGTCTGCTCTAGAGCCAGGCGTAGGGAACAGAGACCAGGGGAGGCTGGGAGGCCTGTCTGGGTCACTCTGGGACAGGAAACCTGGGCTCCAGTCTCCTGCCGTGGGGACGCCTCTCTACTCTGCACGCCCTCGGAGCGACCATAAATCGTCTCTACCTGAGCACTTTCGAAGCGACCGTAAATCGTCTCTACCTGAGCACTTTCGGAGCGACCATAAATCGTCTCTACCTGAGCACTTTCGGAGCGACCATAGATCGTCTCACAAGGATGGGAGCGACCATAGATCGTCTCACAAGGATGGGAGCGACCATAGATCGTCTCACAAGGATGGGAGCGACCATAGATCGTCTCACAAGGATGGGAGCGACCATAGATCGTCCCTACCGGAGCACCTTGGGAGCGACCATAGATCATCTCTACTGGAACACTTTGGGAACGACCATAGATCGTCTCTACCAGAACACTTTGGGAGCGACCATAGATCATCTCTACCTGAACACCTTGGGAGCGACCATTGATCATCTCTACCTGAACACCTTGGGAGCGACCATTGATCGTCTCTACCTGAACACCTTGGGAGCGACCATAGGTCGTCTCTACCGGAACACTTTGGGAGCGACCATTGATCGTCTCTACTTGAACACCTTGGGAGCGACCATAGATCGTCTCTACCGGAACACTTTGGGAGCGACCATAGATCGTCTCTACCAGAGGGGCGCCGCGCCGTCTGGAGTATGTTTTCTAACTCCACCCCTAGCTGGCTCAGCAATTCCACTACGCGAAGGTAGTGTCCTTCTCCTACGGTGGTGGCGGCGTGGTGGCTGCATGTCACAGGGGTGCACGGCCTGGGCTGACATGTGTCACTGTTGCCCGGAGTGGTGGTGGCTGGTGGCGGCCACCCCGTGGGGTCCGTGTGGGGGTGTCGGAATATCTGTGGGCACACTACGCTGTTCTTGGCTTGCCCTGTCGTCGGGGGTACTATGGTATTCTTCGGGGGCACTGTTTTTCAAGCCATGCATTTTACCACTCTCCCCCTGTAAAAAGTCACATCCCCGTGGCTAGAGGTGGAATGCTTGTGTGTTGGAGGTGGTGTAGACGGGCTGGAGGTGTTGCAGCGTAGTTTGCCAGGCGACAGTGTAGGAGTTCTCTTCTTGTGCTGGGTCGTAGGTGAGGAAGAGTGTGGAGGTGGCGGTGGTAGACTGGAGGAGGTTTAGCAGGTGGTGTGGCCCGCGGAGTCTGTGGTTCCTGCCAAGGGTAGGTGCCCATACGGCCTGCTTCACTCTCATCTTGCTTGGTGTGGCTGTCGGTGTGGTTGGGGGCTGAATGCCAGATACTGCGGGTAAGGGCCAGGTTTTGTGCCGTGGTAATGTGGCGTTGAGTCTCTGGGGAGTACAGGTAGAGGGGATTTGGGCCTGGTGTAGCGTGACGGTGTGAAGTCGTGGAGAGGTGGGTGGTGTAGGGGTGTGTGAGTATCGGGCGGGCGGGCGTGAGAGGCGGCCCGAGCGGGTGGTGGTGGTCTTGAGGGTCGGGGTGGGGGAAGAAGTGGGCGTCTGGGATGGGCGGGTTGTTTTGCGTGTTGTGGGCGCGGTGGGGCGCGGTGTTGGTGGAGTGGGTGTACGGATGGTGGGTGGGGGGAGGGGGGTGGTAGTGGGTTGTGGTGAGGGTGTGGTGGTGTGGGCGGAAGATGTGGGAGTGGGCGTCTGGGATGGGCGGGTTGTTTTGAGTGTTGTGGGCGCAGTGGGGCGTGGTGCTGGCGGAGTGGGTGTACGGATGGTGGGTGGGGGAGGGGGGGTGGTAGTGGATTGTGGTGAGGGTGTGGTGGAGTGGGCGAAAGATATGGGAGTGGGCGTTGAGGGGGAGGCCACGGAAGGAAGGGGTGAGGGTGAGGGAGGGGTGGCGGGGGAGGTGTCAGGTGAGGTGCTGGGGGTGGTGGTGGTCGGGGAGGTGGAGATGGTAGGGGGGGGCGGAGTGGGAGGGTGAGGAGGAAACATAGCACTCATATGTGACTGTAGAGGGTGGTGCGGGAGCCGAAGGGGGCTGGGGGTGTGGGGCCGGAGCGGGGGAGGTGGGCGTGCAGAAAGGCTGCATGTGCCGGTTGCGGAGGGTACGGGGAGTGCCATGGTAGTCTACGACCACTTGGTATGGGTTGGGGACTTTGGTGATGGTGTGGGGCCCCGTGAAACGGGGAGCGAGCTTATGGGGAGTGGGAAGTTGGGCGACGACGACTGTGTCGCCCGGGTTGAAAGGGTTGGTGGCTGTGTCGGGTCCAAGGTCTAAGCTCTTTTGTAGGTGGTATATCCGCCCTTTTAGCAGGTGTAGCGGGTCTGTGGTGGGAGAGGAAGCGGGCGGTTGCAGGTGATGGCGTAGGGGAGTAGGAGGGGGTTTCACCAAAGATTCTTTCGTGGGGGGAAACCCTGTCTTCTCGGGGGCACGCATTCATGCCCCACTGAACAATTTTTACATGTGCCGGCCAATCATCGTCTTTTGTAGCCTTGATTCTGGTGCATTGCTGATTGATAAGGATATGATGGCTACGTTCACATACCGCGTTCCCTTGTGGCCAGTATGGTGAGGAGTGGGAGATCTTGTACCCAAAAATCCTGGCCAGTTCTTCCCAGACTTTTCCGGAGAACTCGGGGGCATTATCAGAATGGATGGCTTGGGGAATGCCAAAGTAAGGGAACACGTGTCGGAGCAGGGCATCGGCGACAGCGACGGCATGATGTTCCTTAGCTGGGCAGGCTACTACGAATTTGGAGTACGTGTCTACAAAAGTGATCATGTATTTATATCCAGATTTAGGGGGAAGAGGGCCTACTACATCGATCGCCAGGAGTTGCCAGGGCTTGTGGGCGGTGATATGGCCAGATGCCCCGGCGGTCCGGGTGATATCTTTCCCAAGCGCGCAGGCGTGGCAAGTCTGGATAATTTCCTTGGCGAGGGTGGAGGGATTCAGGGCCCAGTAAATATCATTGAACACCTGTAGTAATTTTTTGGTGCCCAAGTGGATGCCGTTGTGAGCATGTAGGTGGTGTAGGGTGTCACGTGCCACATCGGGGGTCAAGAGGATGTGTCCGGACGGGGTTAGAAGGTGGTCGCCCTGTCAGTACAGCTTGAGGAATAGGTGAGCAGGGATCCAGGGGGCCGTTCCCTGTGGTGCCAGAGTTGTAGTAGGTCGGGGTCCAGTTGTACCGCGTGGATGGGAAGGCGGGAGTGGGCATCTGCATTGGTGTTGAGCTTTCCGGGTCTGTATGAAATCTTGTACTGAAACTCCTCTAGGGTGTCACGCCACCAGACGAGTTGGGCTTTATGGGAGTCTGATTGGCGCAGCCACTGGAGTGATTGGTGGTCGGTGATTATCGTGACTTGGGTCCCGGAAAGATAAGCCCTAAAATATTGGAGGGCCCAGATTATGCCGAGGCATTCTCGCTTGGTGGCGGCATAATTTTTTTCGGCCAGGTTCAGAGTGCGGCTGGCGCAGGTGATGATGTGCTCCCGGCCGGCCTGTACCTGGGCTAGGACGGCGCCTATCGCGGTAAGGGATACATCCTTGTAGAGGCGAAAAGGGAGGGCATAGTCGGGGAAGGCCACGATGGGGGCCGAGACAAGCTTGTCTTTTAGCTGTTGAAAAGCAGCTCGCCGATCCTCGGTCCAGAGGAAAGGTTCCCCTTTTCGTGTCAAGTCGTGAAGAGGCTTAGCGATCTGCGCGAATCCCTTCATGAAGCGACGGTAATAGGACGTGAGTCCCAGGAAGGCGCGAACGCTGTGGACATCCTGCGGAGGTGGTATGTCCGCTATGGCACGGAGCTTGTCGGGATCTGGGGAAATTCCTGCTTGGGAAATAGTATGTCCTAGGAACGAGACAGTCTTAGCGGCCAGGACACATTTAGAAGGATGTAGCTTTAGGCCTGCCTGGCGAATTCTGGTGAAAACTCGACGGAGGCGCTGCAAGTGGTCGGCCCAGGTCTGGCTAAAAACAATGACGTCGTCAAGATAGGCTAAACATATTTCCCATGTGAGGCCGCTCAAGACAGATTCCATTAGTCTGGAGAAAGTGGCAGGGGCGTTGCAGAGGCCAAATGGCAGGACATTAAATTCGTAATGTTTGCCATTACTGGTGGAAAAGGCCGTCTTGCCTCGGTGGTCCGGGTGGACAGGGACCTGCCAGTATCCAGACTGGAGGTCGAGGATATAAAACCAAGATGCCCCGTAGAGGGAGTCTAGGGAATCGTCAATGCGGGGGAGGGGGGTGGCATCTTTAATTGTGACGTCGTTCACACGGCGGTAGTCGATGCAAAACCGCATCGTGCCGTCTTTCTTTTTTACTAGAACGATGGAGGAGGACCACGGGCTGGTGGAGGGGGAGATAACACCTGCCTCTTCCATTTTGCGCACCTGGCGGTCCTCCTATTCTCTCTGTCGGGGGTTCTTACGTCGGGAAGGTTGTCATATAGGTGGGCCTGTTGTATGGATTTCGTGCGACAGGTACGTAGTATGCCCTATATCTGCTGGTCCTGTCGCAAACAAATCCTGGAAATCCAGGAGGAGGCGGCGTAAGGTGTCTGACTGCTGGTTGGAGAGATGGTCAGGGATGGGGGGTAGAGGGGTGGGGTGGTGGGAGGAGGATGGGGCACAGGGCTCGGCTTCCTCCATCTCTCCGATGATAAGCCCTTTGGGGAGGGTGAGAGGGGACGGGGCGAGATTGGCGATGCGGATGGAGGCGTGGTGGGGAGGGAGGAAGGTGGGGGACACAAGGCAGGCAGAAAGGGGTCCGGAGGGGAGGAGGGGGGAGAACAAAACGGATGGACCTGAGGGCCTGTTAAGGGGCACTCATGCCTCATGGTGGGAGGGGATGGTAACGGCGGCGGAGATGGTGGCAGAGAAAGAGGGGGCAGGAGTGGGGTGGAAAGGCACGGGAGGGGGAGGAGAGGGAGGTGGAAAAAGGGGGGGAGAAGGGGGGCACTGGGGGCAGGAAGAGGGCGAATCCTCCGGCCGGGGCCGCGGCGTGCATGTGCAAACGGCTGGGGTGGAACGGGGTGGGGGACGGAGCTGGAGTTGTCGGTGGCGACAGTCAATCATGGCTCCGAGTTTTTGAAGTAAGTCTAGCCCTAAATACCCATCATAACTCCGGCAGGAGGAATAAAAAATGATGAATGGGTGTTGGGCGGACACTAGCTGGTGGGAATCGACTCGTAAGGCCCGAGTTTCCCCACGGATGGGCAGGGGGCCATCCCCCGCGTCCACAAGGTGAGTGGTAGTAGGGCGAAGTGGGCCAAACCGCGATTTGTAGCGGGAGAAATAGTGGCTGTAAAGGCAGGACCTGGCCGCTCCCGTATCGACTAGTAGTCTGGCCTTCACGCCGTTTATTTTCATCTTGTGGTATACTGAGGGGCGATACTTAAGGGTGATGGCCCCCGCCACCGTGGGTTGATGCGGGGGCGGGCCTAAAAATCCAGCTGACTAGGGCTCTCGTTCTCCTGTTCCTGCTCTAGTTCTCCTGGATGGGGTTCGTCCACGGGCGTCAGCTCGTCCTCTGGGGCCTCGCCTTCTTAGGCAGACACTTTATGAGAACCCAGGGCTGTGATTCTGCGGCGAGCAGCTTTCAGCTGGTCCCGTATGTCATGGAGGGGGCAGCGGGAGTTGCAGGCTGTGAACTCCCACAGGTTGATAAGAATTAGGTTCGGGTTTTCTCGCGGGGCTGGGCGCCGACAGGAGGGGTGTGCCCTGGGCGGGCTAGGCGTCGGGGTCGGGCTGGTGTGAGGCAGAGGTGGACGCGGTGTGGCTGGGGGAGCCGGAGGTTGGGTGGGGAATTTCTTAACAACGTTAATTTCTTGTGGAGAAGGGCAGGCGGTCAGGAGGCGCCGTATCAGCTGTATATCTCTATCCATGTCTCCTGTTGGGTCATGGATAGTGAAGTGTTGCTTCACAACACTTGGGAGTACTCTGAGCAGAGTATTAAATGTATGCTGATCCCGGGTTTCCTCATCTGCCTCCGGGTAGCGAAATTTTTTTCCTGCCCAGTTCCGTCACTTTGCACATATGGCAACGTTGCCCTGTGTTTAGTTTGGCAACGCCGCGCAGCAGTGAGCCATATCGGATGCCAGGTTTAGTATTCATCACAATTATTTACTTTTTTTATGCTTGACTATAAATATAATACCTGACTATCTATATTTTACATGGATTGAAAGAATAATAGAGACATAGAGGTCATATAGTTTTCGCTGCCTTAGCTTAAATAAATTGTAATGCTGTGTTTTTAAGGCGACTTCTCGTCGTAAAAAAACGAGCACTGGAACGGGGTCCTTTTACTAGACCGGATGTAATGCACTATCAAAGGAACACGGCATAAAAAGAGACAGTATACCATATCACATCTATTGCTTCAGTTCTACTCATTACAGTGTACATACAACGATATTCAGTACATAGGAGAACAGAGATACAAGATTACACTCATCTGCATAGACTGATCCAATATAAAATGCCCGCTGAGAACGCCACAGGACCTCCCACCTCACCACCCCCCACACCACCGCCGAGCCACCACCCCACCACCACCCCAGGAGGACACACCGGTGAGGTTAGTGACCTCGGGCAAGAGGGTCATCGGGGCATCCCGACCCTGAGCCCCTATTCCCCGCAAGTGCCCCAACCCCAGGCGTTCAGACAACCTGAACTACTGTGCGGGCGGGGTAGTGACCGTCAGACCAGGGGTGGGACTGAAAAGAGGTCAGTCCCAGGTAACACCGTCTTGACGGTCTTGTTACACCCTCTAGGGCAGGAAGAGGCCCAAGGCTACGGCCATAAAAGAGAAATAGACAAAGGCTACGGCCTGACAAATGTGTAAAGGGGAAGGTGACCCCAGGCTCCGGCCTTAACACGCTGAGGAGAGAGAGTTGCCTGTGTGCATCCCTCTCCAGTTGTACTTTGGCTACGGCCAGAATACGGTCCAGGGTAGAGAGACCCTGCTACCATACGTGTAGCGCTACCCAATTACGGAAGCGGCGACTCGGGGCCAGCCTCTCGCCGGAGCAGACGGGTGATCCTGTTTCTCCGTTAGTCGTTTCCCGTATCGGCAGACACTCGGCTACGGCCGGGGCACGTACCAGGGTGGAGAATTCCCTGACGGTAGGATCTGTCCGTATTGGAGAGAGTGCGGCTCTTGAGCCCCTCACTCCGGCTTGTCCCCTACTGCGGGAGGAACACCACGTTGACGGCCTCTTGCCTCGGCAAAAGGGCGACCCCGATCACCCTACTGGTGTCTCTCGCATGCCTGGCAAGTTCATGGCTCCAGCCAAAGTCCACACTAGGGGAAGTAGAGCCCCACCTCAGCCCAATGAACACACACAGGGAACCACGAAGAGCATGAGTCTCCCTCAAGCCTCTTTCCCTCCGGGGAGCCCTTCGTCGCCATCCAGGCTTCTTGGCCAAACGGAGGCGTTAGAGTGGTGGCAAGGCCCGAATGCGGAGTAACCGCCCACACCCGGACGCTCCTTAACACTGTCGGAGCCCTACAGGAGACGCTGCCGCAGCCCAGCCCTGACGGCGCCTCTCCCCCTGAGCACCTGCAGCCCCTGGACGCCCAGGCCTTCCACCACGGTCCCCGACAACGGCGACCCAGGCTCCCTCACGCCCCGGCAGCAGAGGAAGCAGGCCCGAATCCTCCGACTGTTCGGTCCTAGTCCCGAGGGCCCCCGATCAAGTCGAGGCCCCTAGACTACAGGGCCTCCCTGCACCCCACCAGCGCGGCCCTAGGAAGGAGCCGCCCCTCAGGTCGAGGCCCTAAACAAGGGAGCCTCCCTGACAGTAAGTACCAGTGACTCAACTACCCAAGAAACAAGGGTAAAACAGTGACAGTGACAGTGACCCCTAGTACAGTGACAGTGATCCAATGCACAGTGGCAGTGTCTAATAAAAGTTATATTAAACAGTGGCATCATAGTAAGTCATGCGTAAACGTTAAACAGTTCAGTTCCCCCTCTATAGGAAGGAAGCGGGGAGTTTTCTGTGGAATTGAAGGTAGGTGCGTGAGTGAGCCGAAAGGCAAGTGAAGTGCTCCCCCGCGACTAGGTGACAGTGTCGGATGTCGCCATACGCACCCTACCTCTATTATAGTAACATCTCCCCCACAGACTCCCGATCACAGTGAATACAAGTGAAACTCCCCCATTTATTATTGTCCACCAGTGACACGACAATTACTCTCAATTGACAACCGCAGTGAGGTGATACCTCCTCTAAGTAACAGTAATACATATCTCTGACTGCCCTGTGCCCTGTGTAAATGTATATTGGATCAAGCTATAAGTGTATTATTGTATCTCTGTTCTATTGTGTGTCAAATATTGTGTATGTAGCACTGTAAGGGATAGAATTTAAGCAATAGATGTGATTCGGTGTACTGTCTCTTTTTATGCCCTGTTCCTTTGTTAGTGCATTACATCCGGTCTAGCAAAAGGACCCCGTCCCAGTGCTCGTGTTTTTACGACGAGAAGTCGCCTTAAAAACACAGCATTACACTGGTGGCAAGCGGTGGTCCTAGATCCGAGTAATGCACGGAGGAACACGAAAGGGAACTTACAATGGCAGCTAAACCACACATCCAATTGCCGAGGTTCAACCCGGACCAGTGTGACATAGACATATATTTGGACATGGTCAAACCCCTCCTGGACATAGGGTTTGACTCAGACAGAGAAAAGATCGCTGTCACTCTACCTAACTTGGGTAAAATAATCAATAGTGTCGCACCAAAAATCGTCCCAGAACTGTCATGGGACCAATTCTCACAAATAGTGAGACAGGCTTTCATGCCATCAATAGGCCGAGTTGTCGCTCTTTCTCAACTCGACGCCCTCACCGACGACGGAAACCTGGATGACACATTCACCCGGGCTAGGCGCCTCGTCAGCGCCGCCTATCCTGAGGCACCACCCAATGCCCGGGATATCCATACATTCAATGCACTGTTGAGAATCCTCCCCAGCATAGTCAGGGAGCATTTCTCAATCTACGACCCGTCAGGGGACATGGAAAATGACCTACAAATCGTCCGACGTCTGCTCGCCGCCCGCCCCACACCACAGCCACTCCACGCGGTGACACGTTTTCCTACAAGGCAAAAACCCCCTTCCAAACCTAAACTGCCGCCACATCAGCCAGCTACTGAGCCGCCCACAGTCCCTAGAGCTTACCCCCAAAAGAAGCGCTCAAACCCGAGGGAACAAGGAAACATCACCATTAACCCCTGGGAATTCACGGCTTGCAGCCGTACCTGCCCTCTACACGACATTAGAGAACAGCTCAAAGCTAGGAAGCGGAGAAGTTTTCAACAAGGGTGCAAGAAAGTCTCCTCCTTAGACGCCGCCGCCCAGGAAGACGACACACCGACGCACAGCCTCTCGGGAACAGACGACGACGACCAAGAGGACACCACTCCAGCAAATGGATTTTTAGGCCCGCCCCCACACCTCCCCACGGTGGTGGGGGCCACCTCACACAACTACAGACCCCCTGTTTACGACAAAATCTGGCTAAACGGGGTCAAGGCACGTCTACTAGTGGATACGGGAGCAGCCAGATCGTGCCTCTACTCCCACTTCTACTCCCGCCACATGGGTGCATTCGGCCCCCTCTTCCCCACCTCAGCCAACCTCGTCGACGCAGGGGACGGCCCCCTGCCTATCCGTGGGGAAACTCGGCCCTTCAGACCCACACCCATCAACGAATATCCACTAGCCACCCATTCATCATATTCGACTCAACATGCAGTCAATACGATGGATATTTAGGGCTGGACCTCCTCCAGAAATTACATGCCACCATTGACTGCCATCAACGCCGCCTCCACTTCAATCCAGCCCACCACAACCAACCAGCAGTCAGGAAGAAAGAAGAAGAAAAAGAAAAAAAACATCGAAGGCACACCAAAAACCCACACCCCCACACACTACCATCAGACACTCTCCTGTCCCATACCACAGACACACCTACACCCAACCCAGCCCCTCACACCACTAGACTCCCATCACCACCACCCACCACTCATCATCTACATCCCTCCCCATCTTTTCCAGCCACTGTCGCCTCCTCTATCACCATTCCACCACATCATGAAGCTTGGGTAAAACTTAACAAACCTTCCCATACCTCCGTTCTCTTCTCACCATCCATCCCCACCGGACCACTCTCCTCCTGTCTAGTAAGCCCTACCTTCCTTCCCCCACATGCCCAAGAAACCCGTGTCGCCAACCTCGCTACCACACCACTAACCTTACCAAGAGGACTCATCATCGGCGACACTGAAGAAGCCGAACCATGCCAAACGCCGCCCCCAGACCCGCCCACTCTACCCAACCTACCATCACACCTATCCCCAGCCCAAACCAACAGCCTCCGACAACTCCTCCTGGATTTTCAAGATCTATTCTTCTCAGGCCCGACCGACCTTGGCCATACCACCTATCTCAGCCATGAGATACACACAACAGGACCTCCAATTCGCCAACCATCACGACGGAAAAATCTTAAGCAACGAGAGGAAGAAGACCGGCAGGTCCAGGACATGCTAGATGCTGGCGTTATCTCCAACTCTACTAGCCCATGGTCCTCTCCGGTGGTACTCGTAAGAAAAAAAGACGGGACAATGCGCTTTTGCTTTGATTACCGCCGAGTAAATGATGTCACAGTCAAAGACGCCACTCCCCTGCCACGTATCGACGACTCACTAGACTCCTTACATGGCTCGACATGGTTTTCCACCTTAGATCTACAGTCGGGGTACTGGCAAGTCCCTATGCATCCCGACGACAAACACAAAACCGCCTTTTCCACATCCAACGGCAAACATTACGAGTTCAATGTCCTCCCTTTCGGACTCTGCAACGCTCCTGCCACATTCTCCCGTTTAATGGAGTCAGTCCTTAGCGGTTTAACTTGGGAGACTTGCTTAGCATACCTCGACGACGTCATTGTTTTCAGTCGTACATGGGCCGACCACCTTCACCGCCTCAAGCAAGTGTTTCACCGCATACGCCAAGCAGGACTTAACCTGAAACCTACGAAACGTGTATTAGCAGAGAGATCAGTTTCCTTCTTAGGACATCTAATTAATGCAGAGGGCATCTCACCAGACCCAGAAAAGCTTCGAGCCATCGCAGACATCCCACTCCCCCGCGACGTGCACGAAGTCAGAGCATTTCTGGGGTTAACATCATATTACAGGCGATTCGTCAAAGTATTCGCTGACATCGCAAAACCCCTTCAGGAACTAACAAAAAAGGGTGAACCTTTTTTATGGACCGAGACAAGACAGACAGCCTTCACCACCCTCAAATCAAAATTAACCACCTTGCCAGTAGTCGCGTTCCCAGACTACAATCTTCCCTTCCGCCTCTATACCAATGTGTCCCTCATCGCCATAGGAGCTGTCCTTGCGCAGGTACAAAATGGGAGAGAACACATCATCGCCTGTGCCAGCCGCACCCTTAACACGGCAGAGCGGAACTACGCGGCCACAAAACATGAGTGTCTAGGGATCATCTGGTCCCTATAGTACTTCAAATCCTACATCTCGGGCACCCACGTAGTAGTCATTACCGATCACCAATCCCTACAATGGCTACGACAGTCAAATACAAACAACGCCCAACTGATACGCTGGCGGGAAACCCTCGAAGAATATGACTTTGAAATTGCGTACCGACCAGGCAAGCTACACACCAACGCTGATGCCCTATCCCGTCTCCCAATCAACACCATCAAAGAAGAACCCAACCTGGTTAAAATGTGGACTGACAAACAACGTCCCACTTGGATTCCACAGACCACATTCAACAAACTCCACCCACATGGCGAACATCTTTTTGACCCAAACGGACACATTGTCCTCAGCCCAGCCACGGCCCATGACACCATGCTCCACCTCCATGCCCACAACGGCATCCACCTAGGAACTAAGAAGCTCTTACAGATCTTTAATGATATGTACTGGACCCCCAACCCATCCACCATCGTAAAGAAGATCATACAATCATGCCGAGCATGCGCTCTTGGCAAAGATATCACCCGAACACCAGGCCCTACAGGAAAAGTCACAGCACAAAAACCGTGGCAACTTCTCTCCCTAGACGTCGTCGGCCCCCTTACACCAAAATCCGGCTATAAGTACATAATTACCTTCGTGGATGTGTACTCTAAATTCATCATCGCCTGCCCCGCCAAGGACCACACTGCACCGTCAATCGCCGACGCCCTCACCCGACATGTTTTCCCTTATTTCGGGATTCCCCAGGCCATCCATTCGGACAATGCTCCAGAATTTACGGGAAACATCTGGGAAGAACTAGCCAGCATATTCGGATACAACATCTCTCACTCATCCCCCTACTGGCCCCAAGGCAACAGCATATGCGAGAGAAGCCATCGCTCCCTTATGAATCAGGTCCGCACACGCATTATGCAAACGGGGAATGAAGAGTGGCCTGCACACGTTAAGATCATACAATGGGGATTAAATACATGCCCAAGAGAAGATGGAATAACCCCGCACGAGAGAGTCTTTGGGGAACCACCCCTACTCCTGCCACTCCGCCACCACCTACAACCGCCCAATCCACCCTCCACCACCGACCCTCTCCACCACCTCAAACGCCGCCTCCACCACCTACACTCAAAACAAGACCTAGCACCTGATACAACCCACTCCAACCCATACACACCTGGCCAGTCTGTTGTGGTTGCAAACCTCCCTACCCCACCGAAGACCTCCCCCCGATTCAACGGACCTTACAAAATTGTGCGAGTACCTAACCCATACCAAGTCACCGTGGATCAACAGGGGCAACACCGCACATATAGAAACCGCCACGTGCGCCCCTTCAACCCACCCGACACCACCCACCCCCGCACTAAGCCTACCTCCACCCTGTCCCGCACACCTGGCCACCCTGACCTTCCTCAACATCACCCCCCAGACTCCTACTACTACTCCTTCTCACCCCCCTCCTCAAACTCTCCAGCTACCAGTCCACCCCCCAATACACCATCACCACAGCCTCATACCACCACCACTACTTCACAACCAGACATTCACCCACCGAACACCCCTCCACCCACCACCTCTCAACCCACCCCACCCAGGCCGCCCTCGTCACCACAGCCGCCCACCCCCCCCGAAAGTCACACCACCCCCACACCCACCACCGCCCTTCCTCATGACCACTCCCATTATACACGCCACACCGCACCACCAACCATCCCCCCCCCCTCACTACCGTACACCCTCACTGCCACCACACACTCAACCAGCCTCACCACCCACACCCACCATAACCACGACCACCACCAAATCAGGACGACTCTCACGCCCACCCGCGAGATACACCCCAACACCTCCACCCAGCACACACCTACCCCAAAATCCACCATCCCCACCCACCCCCAACACCTCCCCCATAACCCTACCCCTTCACCAAGCACGTTGGAACTTTCCCAACTCCCAATTCCCCAAAGGACGACGCTCCTCCCACCAAATTAGCCCAAATTAAAGCACCAACCTCCCATCACTCTCCAGCATTCAAATTTCATCTTCCCACCAGGCACCATTCCCCGAGATGAAGGTGACAAAAGTCCGATGGCAACCATACAACCACCCGCCAACCAGAATCAGAGGCACCGACCACCTGCTACGCCTCCTACACTGGACCAACCAGCCGTCCTCCCTCCACTTCACGCTCAGCCCCCACCAGGAGCTCAACCAATTCACCACGCACTGGGTCAGCTTCACCCAACACCTTACCCCAGCCTACCAGACAGCCACCTCTACCACCTACCACCTCCAGTCATGGGGCCGTGACTTCAACGACGCGGAGGGTGGTAAAATGCCCGCCGTGCCCGCCGCAGGACCTCCCACCTCACCACCCCCCACACCACCACCGAGCCGCCACCCCACCACCACCCCAGGAGGACACACCGGTGAGGTTAGTAGTCCCGGGCAAGAGGGTCATCGGGGCATCCCGACCCTGAGCCCCTATTCCCCGCAAGTGCCCCAACCCCAGGCATTCAGGCAAACTGAACTACTGTGCGGGCGGGGTAGTGACCGTCAGACCAGGGGTGGGACTGAAAAGAGGTCAGTCCCAGGTAACACCATATTGACGGTCTTGTTACACCCTCTAGGGCAGGAGGCCCAAGGGCAAGAGGCCCAAGGCTACGGCCTAAAGAGAGAAAGAGAGATAGACACAGGCTACGGCCTGACAGAGTGTGTAAAGGGGAAGGTGACCCCAGGCTCCGGCCTTAACACGCTGAGGAGAGAGAGTTGCCTGTGTGCATCCCTCTCCAGTTGCTCTTTGGCTACGGCCAGAATACGGTCCAGGGTAGAGAGACCCTGCTACCGTACATGTAGCGCTACCCAATTACGGAAGCGGCGTCCCGGACTCGGTATCTTGCCGCAACGGACGGGTGAACCAGTTCATCCATTAGTCGCTTTCCGTACGGGCAGACACTCGGCTTCGGCCGGGGCACGTACCAGGGTGGAGAATTCCCTGACGGTAGGATCTGTCCGTATTGGAGAGAGTGCGGCTCCTGAGCCCCTCACTCCGGCTTGTCTCCTACTGCGGGAGGAACACCACGCCAGCGGTACCTTGCCACGACAAAAGGGCGACCTCGATCACCCTATAGGTGTCCCCCGTACGCCGGGCAAGTTCACGGCTACAGCCAAGGTGCACAATAGGGGAAGTAGAGCCCTGACTCAGACCTATAAACACACTCAGGGAACCACGAAGAGCGTGAGTCTCCCTTTAGCCTCTTTCCCTTCGGGGAGCCCTTCGTCGCCATCCAGGCTTATAGGCCCGGAGGAGACACTAGAGTGGTGGCAAGGCCCGATAGCGGACTTACCGCCCCCACCCGGGAGTTCTTTAGCCCTGCCGAAGCCCTGCAGGAGACGCTGCCGCAGCCCAGCCCTGACGGCGCCTCTCCCCCTGAGCACCCGCAGCCCCAGGACGCCCAGGCCCACCACCGCAGTCTACAACGACGGAGATCCAGGCTCCCTCACTCCCCGGAGGCAGAGGAAGCAGGCCCGACTACTCCGGCTGTTCGGCCCTAGCCCGGAGGGCCCCCGATCAGGTCGAGGCCCCCAGACCACAGGGCCTCCCTGCACCCCACCAGCGCGGCCCTAGGAAAGGAGCCGCCCCTCAGGTCGAGGCCCCAGACAAGGGAGCCTCCCTGACAGTAAGTACCAGTGATTTGATAACCCAGGAAACAAGGGTAAGACAATGACAGTGACAGTGATCCAAAGTGCAGTGACAGTGTTTATGTAGAAGATATATTAAACAGTGGCATAACAAAAACTCGTATAATCAGGGTAAGAAGTGTAAAGTGGTAAATAACTCAGTCCCCCCTGCATCAAGGAACCAGGGAGTTTTCTGTGAAACTAGAGGTAGGTGCGCGAGTGAGCCGAAAGGCAAGTGTATGTGTATGTGTCGAGTGTCGCTATCCACACCCTACCTCTATTATAGTAATATCCCCGACACAGACTCCCAATCACAGTGATCTAAAGTGAAACGCCCCGGTTTATTATTATCTTGAAGTGACATAATAATTAATTCAAACTAACAACCATAGTGATGTAATATTCCATTCAAGTAACAGTAAAGAATATCCACGACTTCCCTGTGCCACAGTGTTAATATATATGTGATCATTTTGTGCAGTTGAGAGTAATCTTGTATCTCTGTTCTCCTATGTACTAAATATCGTTGTATGTACACTGTAATGAGTAGGACTTAAGCAATAGATGTGATACGGTGTACTGTCTCTTTTTATGCGCTGTTCCTTTGTTAGTGCATTACATCCGGTCTAGTAAAAATGGGAGAAGTGGAATTCCCCCGAGCTAAGCCCTGTATTGGACTATATAGCCCCGCTAGCGTTACAGGAGGGAGCTACCCCTCCCGGCACGGCAGCCCGGGCGAGGCTCGAACTTGCAATCCCCCAATTACAAGTCCAGCGCGCTACCACTGTGCTACCACTGTGGTGCTACCGCGCCCCCCTATCCGGTCTAGTAAAAGGACCCCTTTCCAGTGCTCGTGTTTTTACGACGAGAAGTCGCCTTAAAAACACAGCATTACAATTTAGTACTAATATTATAGTACCCGAATAATATGCTTTGGCAGAGATGGCGTTTTATTTACTGAGTTCGTTTCACTAAGGGAGGACGTGACCAAGAGTGGGGGGAATATTACCATAATTGGGTAGAATGCGGGTCGCGTCACTGGCGATAGATCCTACCCATTGTATTAAAGGCTAATTCTGTGTTTCCTGTCGTTACACATATCCAATATCTCTTTGTGTATATTGTCACGGTGTCAGAGTTAAGGTAATAGATGTGTTAAGGTGTACTGCCTGGTTTTTATGTCCTGTTCCTTTGTGGGTGCTTTACTTCCGGTCCGGAAAGAGGACCCCGCTCAGTAGCTGGTGTTCTTAGGACGAGAGGACGGACTAAAATCATCCAGCATAACAGGGAGCTTTTTTTTTTTTTTTTTTTTTTTTTAAAGAAGCAAGACTGAAGGAGAAAAAGGAGATACTGTACCCGATGTGGAATAAAAGGAAAAAAAGAACTAAAAGAAGAAGAAGGAATGCAGCCCCGGGAAGAGTAAAAAAGGAGGTGCCGTTGCAAAGGCAATACCTCCGTAAACACCGTCACCGTACTAGTTAGATAACCTTGACGCGGGTACTTCAATTGGAAGACGATTAGACAGCAAAGCTTAAAAATGGTTGAAGGTCCAGGATGCAAACTTAATGGAGAAAAACTTAGGAGAAGAGCGAAGGGGCAGGTGGTGAAGGCCATCAGTGGAACTGCTGTTGAGAGGGTAAGTGTTAGTGCAGAATGGTTTCAATAATCCCCATACTCCAGAAAAGATAGGTGTGATTATAGTTTCATTGATTTTTTTTTTTTTTTTTTTTTTAGGGACCAGGAAGGGCTATTGGAGCCAACCAACCAGCATAACTTATGCTAACCAGGTCCAGCCTAACGTAATATATCCAACTTATAAAAGACCAGCCATAGGAAAGTGACAATATACCACTGTACTGTGATGGTAGTGTAAAATGGAAATAGAAAGTGGGTATAACTTTAGAAGTAACCAACGTTACTGATTTTCATTATATTACGTCCCTGAACTATTCTAACCAAGACTTACCTTTTAAGGCTAGTTTGAGTTGGGGGAGCTAATTTTGTAGGGGTCGTCATATAGTGGCTTAGGTTAGGCTATCTCTCCGTACCGGATGAATGTCGCACCATATTGGCTGGTGCAGGAATGTGCACTCGGTCTATGTCAGGCCCTAGGTTAGGTTAGATTAGGTTAGGTTAGTTTAATGCAGAATAGTGTGTTTTTAATTAATTTTGATCTTGATTTGGGGGGATAAACCCACTTTTGGAAATCTTACTCAAAATTATAAAAGGGGGATTTTCCCCCCAAAATGAAGGTCAAAACTAATTAAAACATGGTATTTTGCATTGGAAAACATAAAAATAATAATAAAAGAAAACGTTGGGTACCGGTACTTCTAAAAATATACCAGAAAGTGTGAAAAAAAAAAAAAAAAAAAACAAGCTTGGGAAAAGTGATTAAGCACAGAAAATTATAAAGGGAGTTCCTTATTCTCTAGATTAAAAATATCAAGGTAATGAGACTGGCTGGTTTTGGTAACTGTAAAATTAACATCACCCTGACATAACACCTGGAATGTGCGGGCAGCAGCTTTCTGACCCACCTCCTAAGTCCCATATGGTATTTAAACTGTATGGAGTTTTACTTGTTTATTGATAGACTGTGTCCATACTCAAATGTGGACTGCATGGCTGTGTGGCACCTTTAAAAAGTTTCTGAATCAGTCCAAAGGTATTTGAGGTCTTTTGTTAATAAGGTATATTTAAAACCCCTTGAAGGTAGACAGACCACATTGAGGTAGACCTCTGTTAGGATGGACTAGTAGGTGAGACAGACATTTCCAAAGTTAGTAAACAGAACCATAAATAAAGTATCAAGCATGGGCCCAAAACTTTACCACTGTTTGTTTAGTTGCCCTTTCCTTTGTTTCTGATGCCGGAGGGGGCAACTTTGGCCTGGGAGTAAACTTCTTTGACCTACCCAGCATCCTGTGAGGAGGACCTCAGGCCTGGCTGGGGATCATCTCCATCATGGGGCTAGCTGCTTTCTACACCATTTTTAACACAAAGGGAAGTGACTCTCCAGTAGTCATTTCCCTCATCATCACACTTGACAGGGATAGTAAGTGCAATCCTGGGCCCCAGAGTCTATCTATCTATCTATTGCAAGACGCCTCAATCCCGTTTGGGGTGGCCACAAACAAATCACCTCCAAGTCGCCCTGTCTCCCGCCATTTCACTGCCCTGCTCCCAACTCACACACCCCTCTCTCGTATACCTCTCCACCCCATCCCTCCATCTCATCCTCGGCCTCCCCCTCCCTCTTCCCCCCTCCACCTCACTCACATACACTTTCTTCGTCAGTCTTTCACCCTCCATCCTCTCCACATGGCCAAACCACCTCAGTGTGTTCCTCATAACGCTTCCTATCACATCCACATCCACACCACAACGCTCCTTTATATCCTCATTTGTCAGCCTGTCTCTCCATGTGACTCCACAGGCTCCTCTTAAATAACTCATTTCCACGGCTCTCACTCTTGACTTGTGTCCTTCCAACAACGTCCAAGCTTCACCTCCGTACGTTAGAGTTGGTATCACAATACTGTCATGTAGTAACTTTTTCACTTCCATGCTCACTTCCCTGTCTCTTATCACTGCTTTCAAAGAACCAGCAACCTTTCTTCCCTGCTGTACCATTTCAAGCACTTCACCCTCCAAACCTCCATCCTTATTCATCACACTACCCAAATACTTAAATGTACTCACATTTTCCAATTCCTCACCATCCAACCTCGCTGTACATTCACTGACTTCACCTCTCTCAAAGACCATCACTTTACTCTTCCCTACGTTCACCTTTAGATTCTGTTTCTTACACACTCTCCCAAACTCATCCACCAAGCCTTGCAGCTCCCCTTCGTCTTCACTCAACAACACAGTATCATCTGCAAACAACAGTACAGGGAGTTTCCAAACACTATCCTCTCTCACCAGGGCCACTCCAACATCCACTACCCTACCTTGTACCTCTTTTATTACCCCATCCATGTACAGATTGAACAACCATGGAGACATGACACATCCCTGTTTCAACCCAACTTTCAAAGAGAAAAATTCACTTAGTTCACCATCCACACACACTGCAGCCTTCGCACCATCATACATACTCTTCACAGGATTCAACAACTTCCCATCTTCTCCATATATTCTTAACACTTTCCACAATCCTTGTCTATCCACCCTGTCATATGCTTTCTCCAAATCCATGAAAGCCACATACAACTTCTTTCCCTTCTCTAGAAACTTTTCCACTAAAGATCTAAGAATAAATATCTGATCTACACAACCTCTTCCCTTCCTAAAGCCTCCCTGTTCTTCTCCAACTAAGTTCTCTGTTCTTTCTCTAACTGTCAATAAGTATCCTACCATACACTTTTCCTATTATGCTAAGAAGACAAATGCCCCTATGATTACCACACACTCCTTTTTCCCCTTTTCCTTTGTACAAGGGAATAATTATACCTGACTTCCAATCCTCTGGGACTCTATCTTCCTCCCAGGCCAATCTGCACATCTGCCACATCCATTCTACTGCTATCTCTCCCCCATGCTTCAGCATTTCACCACACACTCCATCAATTCCTGGGGCTTTCCCTGATTTAACTTTCTTCGTTGCTTCCACAACTTCTATCCTACTGATTTCTTCCTGTCTTCTCACCTCCCTCCTTCTCCCAGCCATTCCCCAGCCACTTATACTCGCATTACTTCCATCCTCTACGTTCAACAATTCCTTAAAGTGTTCTCTCCATCTGCTCACTTTTTCTCCCTTCTCCACTAGTAATCTACCATTTTTATCTTTCACTCCCCTGCTAACTTCACTTCCACCCTGTCTTACTCTTTTCACCTCTTTCCAGAACATTTTCTTACAGTCCCTCCACTTTACACTCAAATTCCTTCCAAATTCCTCATCCACTCTCTTCTTATTGTCTCTTACTAATCTTTTCACCTTTCTCTTTCTTTCTACATATAACTCTCTCTTCCTCCTCTCAGCTTCTTCCACGCCCCTTCTTCTCATCCATTCATTGTATGCTTTCTTCTTTTGTCCCACAGCCTGTTTCACCTCTTCAGTCCACCACGCTGTTCCTTGCACCCCCCTCTGTCTTCTCTTCCTTCCACACACCACACCACATGCCCCAGAGTCATAGTACATTTAATCCAATATTTTTCCTACACATCAAAAATAAAAAATGAGCACATTGACGTGCTCATTGCAAATCTTGAAGAGAGTGGATCCACATCACATACACTATGCCAGTACTTAAAGTTATCAGATGCCACCACAGTTTATGGGTATGTGACAGGTGCATCACATCTACAAACACTTCATGCACATCAAGCACAGTTTCTGCCATCCCCTCCAAAAGCCCCCCTTGCACACACAACCACTGCTACCACAATGCAGCCTCTTCACAAATGCTACATCTACAACACAGACCCACACTAGACATGAATAGGCTCAAACAAAAACACTGAACATAATACAGTACAACTAAATGTTGATGACCTCAGCAGCAAACCATCACAGACTGAAGACTTTCTTCACAAAAAATGTACACATTGCATTCCTACAAGAAACAGCTCTTGTGCATACAAAAATCTCCACGCATCAGACACAACTTACTCATCCACACAAATAGAACTGGTGGGCATGGTGGAGACCTCATCACTTATATTCACACATCCATCCTCTACATAGACACAACACAACACAGAAAACACAGTCACATTTCCAGAATGATACCACATTAGAAATGCAGTCACTCAGTGGCAGCTGTGGTCTCGAACGAGAATCCCCCCTGACAGCTCCCCAGACCCTGTCTATAGGTTACCCAACCTTGAACCCATACCTAACCTATTTGTACAGTACCTCTGCTTACTTTAGCAGTGTTGTCCGGTCATTCAGGCATATTCAGACATCAAAACACTTATAGGAATATCAAAGACAATTTTAAACAAGAAAACCATACAAAAAAAAAACAAAAACACTGAAAAAAAGAGCACCATACCTATACACTACTGTATGTAAAGTATCCCACCCTAATTTTGGCAGTGTTTTCAGGCCATTCTGCCATATTTAGACATCAGAACACACATAGGAATATCCAAAATAAAACCTTGAAAAAAAAAAAAAAAAAATATCCTACCAATACACTACTGTATGTACAGAACAGTACCCCTTCTAATTTTGGCACTTTTTGTAGGTCAGTCTGCCATATTTAGACATCAAGACACATGTTGGAATATCCAGAGCAATGCTAAACACCAAGAAAACCATGCAGAAAAACATTAAAAAAATAAATCAATAAAAACTGCTTGTATGTACAGTACCTCTCCAAATTTTGGAAGTGTTTTCCAGCCATTCTGCCATATTGAGACATCAAAACACACATAGGAATATCCTGTTAATGCTAAACACCAAGAAAACAATGCATAAACAACAAATATCCACAAAAATCTTGAAGATGGTTGGAAAATCAGTTATCATTGTGACAAGAGTGATAGCTGCTCCTGTGGCACACGCACAAAGAATTCCACAACCAAATATACCACCGGAAATTGGTTATATTGGTATAAATGTACACTATTATATTTACTGGTGTTTTTACTAGCTGTAAGAAGACGGAGGGGGGTGCAAGGAACAGCGTAGTGGACTGAAGAGGTGAAACAGGCTGTGGCACAAAAGAAGGAAGCATACAATGAATGGTTGAGAAATAGGGGTGTGGAAGAAGTTGAGAGGCGGAAGAGAGAGTTATATGTAGAAAGAAAGAGAGAGGTGAAAAGATTAGTAAGAGAGAGTAAGAAGAGAGTGAATGAGGAATTTGGAAGGAATTTGAGTGTAAAGTGGAGGGACTGTAAGAAAATGTTCTGGAGAGAGGTGAAAAGCGTAAGACATGGTGGAAGTGAAGTTAGCAGGGGAGTGAAAAGGAAAAATGGTAGATTACTAGTGGAGAAGGGAGAAAAAGTGAGCAGATGGAGAGAACACTTTAAGGAATTGTTAAACGTAGAGGATGGAAGTAATGCGAGCATAAGTGGCTGGGGAATGGCTGGGAGAAGGAGGGAGGTGAGAAGACAGGAAGAAATCAGTAGGATAGAAGTTGTGGATGCAATGAAGAAAGTTAAATCGGGGAAAGCCCCAGGAATTGATGGAGTGTGTGGTGAAATGCTGAAGCATGGGGGAGAGATAGTAGTAGAATGGATGTGGAAGATGTGCAGATTGGCCTGGGAGGAAGGTAGAGTCCCGGAGGATTGGAAGTCAGGTATAATTATTTCCTTCTACAAAGGAAAAGGGGAAAAAGAAGTGTGTGGTAATCATAGGGGCATTTGTCTTCTTAGTATAATAGGAAAAGTGTATGGTAGGATACTTATAGACAGAGTTAGAGAAAGAACAGAGAAATTAGTTGGAGAAGAACAGGGAGGCTTTAGGAAGGGAAGAGGTTGTGTAGATCAGATATTCATTCTTAGATCTTTAGTGGAAAAGTTTCTAGAGAAGGGAAAGAAGTTGTATGCGGCTTTCATGGATTTGGAGAAAGCATATGACAGGGTGGATAACAAGGATTGTGGAAAGTGTTAAGAATATATGGAGAAGATGGGAAGTTGTTGAATGCTGTGAAGAGTATGTACGATGGTGCGAAGGCTGCAATGTGTGTGGATGGTGAACTAAGTGAATTTTTCTCTTTGAAAGTTGGTTTGAAACAGGGATGTCATGTCTCCATGGTTGTTCAATCTGTACATGGATGGGGTAATAAAAGAGGTACAAGGTAGGGTAGTGGATGTTGGAGTGGCCCTGGTGAGAGAGGATAGTGTTTGGAAACTCCCTGTACTGTTGTTTGCAGATGATACTGTGTTGTTGAGTGAAGATGAAGGGGAGCTGCAAGGCTTGGTGGATGTGTTTGAGAGAGTGTGTAAGAAACAGAATCTAAAGGTGAATGTAGGGAAGAGTAAAGTGATGGTCTTTGAGAGAGGTAAAGTCAGTGAATGTACAGCGAGGTTGGATGGTGAGGAATTGGAAAATGTGAGTACGTTTAAGTACTTGGGTAGTGTGATGAGTAAGGATGGAGGTTTGGAGGGTGAAGTGCTTGAAAGGGTACAGCAGGGAAGAAAGGTTGCTGGTTCTTTGAAAGCAGTGATAAGAAACAGGGAAGTGAGCATGGAAGTGAAAAAGTTACTACATGACAGTATTGTGATACCAACTCTAACGTACGGAGGTGAAGCTTGGACATTGTTGGAAGGACACAAGTCAAGAGTGAGAGCAGTGGAAATGAGTTATTTAAGAGGAGCCTGTGGAGCCACGTGGAGACAGGCTGACGAATGAGGATATAAAGGAGCGTTGTGGTGTTGATGTGGATGTGATAGGAAGCGTTATGAGGAACATACTGAGGTGGTTTGGCCATGTGGAGAGAATGGAGGGTGAAAGACTGACGAAGAGAGTGTATGTGAGTGAGGTGGAGGGGGGAAGAAGGAGGGGGAGGCCGAGGATGAGATGAAGGGCTGGGGTGGAGAGGTATATGAGAGAGGGGGGTGTGAGTTGGGAGCAGGGCAGTGAAATGATGGGGGACAGGGCGACTTGGAGGCGATTTGTTTGTGGCCACCCCAAACGGGATTGAGGCGTATGGCAATAGATAGATAGATAGAAGGTAAGCTAATAAAAACACAAAATTTTCTCTTATCTATCTATCTATTGCCAGACGCCTCAATCCCGTTCGGGGTAGCCACAAACAAATCGCCTCCATGTCACCCTGTCCCCTGCCATTTCACTGCCTTGCTCTCAACTCACACCCCCCTCTCTCATATACCTCTCCACCCCATCCTTCCATCTCATCCTCAGCCTACCCCTCCCTCTTCCCCTGTCCACTTCACTCACATACACTCTCTTCGTCAGTCTTTCACCCTCCATCCTCTCCACATGGCCAAATCACCTCAGTGTATTCCTCCTAACGCTTCCTATCACATCAACATACACACCACAGTGCTCCTTTATATCCTTATTTATCAGCCTGTCTCTCCATGTGACTCCACAGGCTCCTCTTAAATAACTCATTTCCACTGCTCTCACTCTTGACTTGTGTCCTTCCAGCAACGTCCAAGCTTCACTTCTATATATTAGAGTTGGTATCACAATACTGTCTTGTAGGAACTTTTTCACTTCCATGCTCACTTCCCTGCTTCTTATCACTGTTTTCAAGGAACCAGCAACCTTTCTTCCCTGCTGTACCCTTTCAAGCACTTCACCCTCCAAATCTGCATCCATACTCATCACACTACCCAAGTACCGGTACTTAAATGTACTCACATTTTCCAAATCCTCACCATCCAACCTCGCTGTACATTCACTGACTTCACATCTCTCAAAGACCATCACTTTACTCTTCCCTACATTCACCTTTAGATTCCATTTCTTACACACTCTCCCAAACTCATCCACCAAGCCTTGCAGCTCTCGTTCGTCTTCACTCAACAACACAGTATCATCTGCAAACAACAGTAAAGGGAGTTTCCAAACGCTACCCTCTCTCACCAGGGCCACTCCAACATCCACTACCCTACCTTGTACCTCTTTTATTACCCCATCCATGAACAGATTGAACAACCATGGAGACATGACACATCCCTGTTTCAACCCAACCTTCAAAGAGAAAAATTCACTTAGTTCACCATCCACATGCACTGCAGCCTTAGCACCATCATACATACTCTTCACAGCATTGAACAACTTCCCATCTACTCCATATACTCTTAATACTTTCCACAATCCTTGTCTATCCACGCTGTCATATGCTTTCTCCAAATCCATGAAAGCCGCATACAACTTCTTTCCCTTCTCTAGAAACTTTTCCACTAAAGACCTAAAAATGCATATCTGATCTACACAACCTCTTCCCTTCCTAAAGCCTCCCTGTTCTTCTCCAACTAATTCTTCTGTTCTTTCTCTAACTCTATAAGTATCCTACCATACACTTTTCCTATTATACTAAGAAGACAAATGCCGCTATGATTACCACATACTTCTTTTTTCCCCTTTTCCTTTGTACAGGGGAATAATTATACCTGACTTCCAATCCTCCAGGACTCTACCTTCCTCCCTGGCCAATCTGCACATCTTCCACATCCATTCTACTACTATCTCTCCCCCATACTTCAGCATTTCACCACACACTCCATCAATTCCTGGGGCTTTCCCCAATTTAACTTTCTTCATTGCTTTCACAACATCTATCCTACTGATTTCTTCCTGTCTTCTCACCTCCCTCCTTCTCCCAGCCACTTATACTCGCATTACTTCCATCCTCTATGTTCAACAATTCCTTAAAGTGTTCTCTCCATGTGCTCACTTTTTCTCCCTTCTCCACTAGTAATCTACCATTTTATCTTTCACTCCCCTGCTATTTTCACTTCCACCCTGTCTTACTCTTTTCACCTCTTTCCAGAACATTTTCTTACAGTCCCTCCACTTTACACTCAAGTTCCTTCCAAATTCCTCATCCGCTTCCTTCTTACTCTCTCTCTAACTAATCTTTTCATCTCTCTCTTTCTTTCTACATATAACTCTCTCTTACTTCTCTCAAGTTCTTCCACGCCCCTATTTCTCATCCAATCATTGTATGCTTTCTTCTTTTGTGCCACAGCCTGTCTCACCTCTTCATTCCACCACTCTGTTCCTTGCAGACCCCTCCATCTTCTCTTCATCCCACACACCACATCACATGGTGCACATATTTCTTCTGTAAATATCTTGCACACACTTTCCACGTCCCCCATCTGCACCAATTCATATTTGCCCAATTGTTCCTCCACTTCACTCTTATACTCTGCCTTTTTCTCATCCTCTTGTAACCTTTCCACTCTCCTTACAAATACTCCTTCTTCCCGTCCTTCCCTTCTTCTATTTCTCCATCCTAATTGGATCTTGATTCTGGCCACCACCAAGTAGTGGTCAGAAAGTCCACTCCCCCAACCTCTATAAGCTCTTGCATCCATTACACATTTTCGCATCCTTTCGTCCACACACACATAATCAGTCATTGCCTTCCTTTCATTCAGTTCACCACCCACCCTTCTCATCACTCGCCATGTATACCTGTGGATCATTTTGTGCCTGAAGAGGGTATTGGCTATCACCGACCCCCTCCCAGCACAAATGTCCATTAACACACTGCCTTTCTCATCTATCTCAGCAGGCACACCCCACTCACCAACTACTCCATCCACCTTCCCATTCCCTACTTTACCATTCATATCACCGATCAAAAACACTCTCATTCCGTCCAAACTTTTCCATGCACACTTCCACATTTTTCCTGAACTCTTCTCTCACTTTGCTTGCACGTTCCTGCATTGACGCATACACACACACATTGCCCACATTTGTATTCCAACTTTCAGTCTTACCCACACAATTCTTGACCCAACTGATCCATGCTCTCTTACGCTCTTCTTCCATCTTTTACTCACAACTATACATACTCCTTTTTTTGCCCTCTCATTCTCACTTACTCCTGCACATATATCCCATCCATACTCCCATTCTCTCATACCCTCACCTTTCCATTTCGTTTCAGTTATTCCACATACATCAACTTTCGCACCCTCAAGCACCTGGACAATCTCTCTCTATTTCACCTCATCATTCGCTCCCCTTACATTCCATGTTCCGATTACCATGTTCTTTGTCCGGTCCTTGGTCGTCATCTTTTGGTCAGTCCTTGTCCGAGGCTTATTGTTTGTCTTTTTAGCTACTTGTTTTCCGGGGAGTGAGAATAAAATGATGTTCAAGAGTAAAACTTACCTTCATATATTTTCCCACCATCCTAGTGCAAAATTTTGCCTGCATCTTGCAAGAGTTAGGGATATGTTGAGATGCAGAATTTCATGAGCTTTCTCGTGGATTTTGTGGAATTTTGACATGACCAATAGTATTTGAATAAATTGCCAAATACTTTAAAATGTCACAGGTCAGTGCTTTCAGCGTAAAGGAGGGGAGGGGCTGAGGAAGTGAGGGGAGAGCTGGGAGGCCTGGCTAGCAAGGCAAGGAGCATGGGAGGTATGGAGGAGTGTCACGAGGTGGATGGGTGCTTTTACCCTACATTTGCCCATGGCTTGTGGTCTGTTTGACATGTGGTGGCTATCTGGAAACACAACTGGCGACTAGGCAGCTTTGGATATTTGGTAGAGAGGTGGATGGCCACTGTCAGTGAACATGTACTTGTGGCTTGTGGTTTGTGTTCGATGCGCTGTGGTTGTAGGGAAAGACTTATCCTGGTGGCAGCGTGACTTTGGACATTCAGTGGGGATGTGCACAGACGTTTTGACACCACTTGTGTGTTATGGTCAGTACAGTATTACTCGGGTGCTGGAGGTTCATTGGGAGTGATCAGACCAGCACGCAACTCTGACCATTCAATACAGAGGCAGACAGACATTTTAGCTCAGGTTGTGGGTTACGGCTTATTTCCCGCTCACGGCTAGACCCCAACGGCCACAATACTGAATGTTTGAACATGGCAGCTGGCCTGCTGAAGTTCTCGATGACATTTATGTCCTGATAATAGCAAGTAAATTTGGGTAATTGTTTAACTCCTTAAGACCGCAATTGTTTCAGGCAGGTACCTCCCACAACCGCAATGCAGGAGTGTTTTGGCGACTTTCACCAAGGGCAAATTGACTGTGTTCTGGCTAAAGAGGAAGAATTTACTCACCTGACAACACAATCCGTACCCCCCCTAGGCCTAATGGTTACCACACAATCGCGCGTCAGAGTTAAAAAAAAGTTTATGATAGTTACCTCTTGAAAATCGAAAACATGAAAATTTTGATAACTACCTATTTTTCTTATTGAAACAGGTCATTTCAAAGTGTTTTGTCACACTAACCATGAAAACAGGTGTATGTAGGTGTGGGGAGATTACTAGACTGTGGGGAGATAAAGTAGGCTGTGGAGAGTAGGCCTATAGGTACGGGGGTTGGAAATAACCCGCTTTTTCGCATGAAAAGAAAGCGCTTCATTGTGTTCTGTAACATCTACCATGAAAACAGGTGTGTATGTAGGTGTGGGGAGATAACTAGTGTGGGGAGTAGGCCTACAAGGCCTTGGTGGTGCTTGGGGAGAATAATTTTGGCAACAACCAAATTCTCTTGTGGAAACCCTCCATTTCAATGGGGTTTGTCATACCAGCCATAAAAACAGGTGTGTATGTAGGTGTGGGGAGATAAAACTGGTGTGGGGAGTAGCCGCTACCTACAAGGCCTCATAGTCATTCCAAAACTAACACAGATGCATATAAATGTTTATAACTATCAAGGACATCAAAATGAAGTTGAATAATGCTATAAATGCATGCATAAGAAAGGGAAAAAAAAAAAAGGAGTAATTTGTTTTCAATTTCTCTTTTGATTCTCCCAACTTCTCATTACACATTTATCACACCATTACAATTATCACATTATCATTACACTTCATCACACTTATCATTACAGTTCCAGCAACAACCAAATTCTCTTGTGGAAACTCTCCATTTCATTGGAATTGATCACACCAGCCATGAAAACAGGTGTGTTTGTATGTGTGGGGAGATGAAACAGGTGTGGGGAGTAGCCCTACAAGGCCTCATAGTCTTTTGAAAACTAACACAGTCGGACACTACTCAGAGGTGCTAATCTGGGCAGGTAGGGAAAGAAAAAAAAAAAAAAAAAAGAGGCGTCGTATGTAGTACAACATACAGCATTCTCCAACTACGTATGTACAGAATCTGGTAGGTACGAAGTGAGAAATGAACAGAGTGAAGTGTAAAAATTTGGAAAGAAGTATAAATAATATGAAGCAGGTACGTACATCAGGCCTGACACTCGGGGACCTGTTGGGGGTTGGAGGGGTAGTGAGGGATAAGGAGGGAGAGATGGGGTGGGGTTGTGGGGGGGGGATGAGCCTAGCAGGGAGGGAAGAGGGGCAAGAGAGGATGGGAAGGGATGCAGGTTGCTGTGGAAGGAGAGATGCAGTTGCATGGAGGGGTGGGAGAGTAATGGGGCACAAGGAGGGCATGAGGGAGTGGAGTGGAGGGTGACACGGAGGCGACCGAGAGGGGGGTGTCCTCCCTACCGCCTGGATTGGTCTGATTCCCCCTAATGCCACGTCAGGGGTGAGTTCTCATTGGCCCGAAGCCATGTACGTCATAATCAGGGTGGAGCAAGTGCTCCGCAGTTTTTTACAGGCCACGTTCAGTTGATGCGATTAGGCATTATGGCATGAAACTCAAATCGCATCGATTGATGCGATTAGGACTTAAGGGGTTAATAGAGCCAGGGTCCAGTATCCAGATAATGAACAGGTCCAGATACTGCATGACCGAATACATGGGGGATTACTGTATCCTTAATTCACAAACAGACACCACCAAGACACATGCCCCTGCCACCTCCAACACCCAACACATCCCGTCCTACAAAGAAGGAGGCATACTTTTGGATCACATCATAAACATGTCACCAACACATCCCGTTTTACAAAGAAGAAGCAGACGTACACTTGGATCACAATATAAGCATAAGTCTCCTTACGTCAACATGCACTGAGTCTGAAAAACAATCTTCTATGTGTAGGCAGTCCTTTTGACTTGACTATAATGTAATCCTCTTCATGCCAGAAGAATGGAACTTTATGAAGACAGCAGAAATCTCTACAAGCATGTGGCTGAGCGGCATCAGCAACCTACGTCTGAAATGGGACTACCCAGCATCCAAACCCTCATAAACATCAACAACTTCCCGTACACACATTGTAGCATTCCCAGCATCTGGAAACCGTGAACAGTCATCGCTATCCTTAAGTTGAACAAGGAATTGACTCATCCTTAATCGTACAGACCCATGGAACTACATATCACTCCATCCAAAATACTATGCTGATTGCTTAATTCTTAGCAGTTACAGCTCATGTTCCATGCAGCATCACAATATGGCTTTAGAGCACTGCACTCCACAGACACCTTACTAACCAACCTTGCACAATCCGCATGTGATCACATCAGCTCTGCATGACCTGCACAGTGTACACATCTTACAACAATAGACATTAGTAAAGCCTCTGATGTCATTCCCTGACACAAACTAATCATCAAAATCTACAACACAAAGACTTAGAACAATGCCAAATGCTTTACTTTACAGTTGCATTTCTGGTTGAAAAGCACATTATACTCCAGGGCAAATTGTCTTGAACACAAAGCTTCTCTAATGGAGTTCCACAAGACTCCTTTCTTTCACCCACATTTTTCAGCCTGTACATGTGTGATATCCCCTCACCTCAGCTGCCTGCAAACTGTGCCTCATGTAGATGACATTACCATGAGCACGCATCTCTTTGGAAACACAGCCAGCACACTACAACAAAACTACCATAAGCATGCACCTCGTTTTAAACACAACCTGCATACTACAGCAAAACTACCTCGCCACAGTTCAGGCATGGGTTGAGGGCTTGACAGTCGCTCCAGCCAAATCCACCACCATGCTCATTACTGGCAGCAGTTATGAACGCAGTTATACTGCAAACATCACACCTAACAATGTACCTGTGCTTAGACTTTCTCCTCCAGTTCCAGCTCAGATGATTCTGGTGCTGTTCCTCCATTACTTCCCTTTTCTGACTTCCTCATGCCTGACATTAAAATTTTATTCACACGTTGTCTTTCCTGCCATCACTGGCCTCAGTACGAACAAGGCATATGGGCCAGATGGGGTCCTTCCTGTTGTCCTCAAGAACTGTGTCTCTGTGCTTACACCCTGCCTAGGTAAACTCTTTTGCCTTTGTCTGTGAACTTGTACCTCTCGCGCTGGAAGTTTGCTCTCATTCAGCCTGTCTCAAAGAAGGGTGACCATTCCTAGCTCTTTAACTATCACCCAGTTGCATTAATATCATGCATTTCTAAAATTTTTGAATCTGTTCTTAACCCTCTTGTGCACGATAAGTTTCAGTAAGTTTTCCGGTGCACAATTTTTTCTGTGAAGCCTCTCGGCCCGGCTGCCCACGCGCAACAAATAACACGTATTCTCTCCTTATTTTCGCCACCCAAACATCAATATACTGCCATGAAACCCATGTCATCTTATTTATCAATGTTTGTTCTAGCTGATAAGCACCACAAAAAAAAGGAAAACACGAATAAAACAACATTAGGCGGCCGTGAATAAACATTTCTCCACATCACATTCACTTCCCAACATCACCATTCGAATATTTTCCATCATACAGGAAAATGTTATTAGAAGTTTTGATAAAGAATTTCATCAGCTTTCTAAAGAGACAAATCCTGTTGTGATATGATTTGTATTGTTCGAGAAAATAACCAAAAACTGAAAGCCATTTTTGAAAAAATTCAAGGTGCTCTAATTCTGAACTATTGCATAATATTATGCAGAATTTCACAAGCTTTCTAGTGACCTAAAAATGGTTTCGATACGCCACATAGTTTTCAAGTAAATCGCCAAAAACGACTGGGAACTCACGTCCGTACGTCACTTT
Source organism: Coenobita brevimanus (assembly GCF_032717465.1). NCBI lineage: Eukaryota > Metazoa > Arthropoda > Malacostraca > Decapoda > Coenobitidae > Coenobita > Coenobita brevimanus. Next base: position 36,537,198 of record NC_137003.1, on the reverse strand, counting down.
CATGATATGCACATAGCATACGGAATATTCCCGCCTACGTAACTATGAATTCTTATAATAGATATTACATTGTTATGTCTTGTACATACGTAGAATTTACTGCTCTTTATCATGGTTCTTACAGGAAATCGATACGTCCAATATTTTCGAGTAATTGACCGACAAAATTAGATTACTCCTCCAAGTGCTTTCAGCTTTACCAAAACAGTCTTTCCCCCTAACTTTTCCAACAGAAAATGCTCGCAAAGGCTTATATTCTGCAAATGAACATACATAGAATTTACTTCTCTTTATCACGGTTCTTATGGGAGATCGATACGTCCAATAGTTTTGGAGTAATTGGACGACAAACGTAGAGTACTCCTCCTCACTCGCCCGTGAGATAAAAAACATTCTTTCCCTGCCTCACCCACGGCTACATATTTTCGCTCGTTACGTTTTATTATTTTCTTTTTTTACTCAAAGTATACACGTAAACTATCATAAGGTTTTTGATAGTGCTGTCAGAAACTTGACATGACCACTAGTCTTTTTGCTAGGTTCTGATACTGAAGCTGAACTTTCTTCCATCTCATATGTGTGTATGTAAAAAAACATTACTTATTTGTATAAAAAATATTGAACCATAGAAATAGGTCAATATACAAATCAACAAAATACGGATAACTCACTTCCTCCAGAGGTGTTGAGATGCTGGCAGTAGCTTGAAGATGAGGAGTTATGTAGTGTGTGAGCATGTGTGGGTGTGTGTGTGTGTGTGTGTGTGTGTGTGTGTGTGTGTGTGGTGTATATGTGTGTGTGTGTGTGTGTGTGTGTGTGTGTGTGTGTGTGTGTGTGTGTGTGTGTGTGTGTATGTGTGTGTGTGTGTGTGTGTGAGAGTGTGTGCATATGTTTGTGTCTGTGGCTGTGGCGTATTTTCTTCTCGCGATACATTTGCCTAAAACACATGCGATGCACACAATAGATTTCTCCACGAACATTTGCTGCACGACATACGTATGTATATGTGGCTGTGGCATATTTCTTGTCTCTGACACTTGCTCTATGTTTTAGCTAAGTCAGTCAATGCATGAAATATTCCTCTGTGAACACTCGCTGCACTATTTTATATGTATATTTCACGCTAAACCATACGCAATATAAAACACTATCACATGATTCCATCCCAACCTCGTCTATTATTCCCGACTCTATGGCGTATGTGACCGTCTGTTTCCTTAGCGACTGTTGCATATCTCTATGGAGTGCATAATGCCTGCTATGGTAGGTCATTTTTTTCACCAATCCAGGCACTCTATGTTTCACAAATATAAGTATTGGCTTCACTATATAAAGGAAAAATACTCACATCATGGGCAGGGTGAAGCAGAGTGGAAACCCCGTTATAACAAATCACACTCCTGCCTGTAGGCTTAACGTCTGATAACGGGCCCCAATGATTTACAGACAATATATCTATGTTCCATAGACACAATCACTTCACATTATAGTCAAAAACATTGTACAATCACAATATTTCAATAATGGCTTCTGCCTCGGGTGGGAGGGGGAAAATGGCGGGTTTAACCCGCCGCGTCCCGGAGACAAAGTTTACATAGCATTAGAGGAAGAAACAGTCAGAAATGATGATCAGGTAATGTGGGAAAAAAAGGTCATGAATGGTGATGAGTTAGTGAGTGAAACAATGCTTATAATGCCTATATTACTGTTTGAAAACCAATATACTCTTGTACTACATATAAATTCGTACCAAGTAAATAAATAAATACTGCTTATGAGTGGATAAAATAGTTACCCTCCCATAGAACTCGTTTTCTTTGGTGCCAGCCTGTTAGAAAACCCAGTCAGGTAAGAAGGTACTCGTACCTAGATCGAGTATTTTAACCCCTTAAACGCAGATTGTTGCGTTTGCGACACTCGGGGAAAAGGACACAACGGCGGATTGTCGCGTTTGCGATTCTAGTAAATTTTGAATAACTGCGGGCAAGCAGGCTCCAGCTGGTATTGTCTATCAGTACCGCCACCCTTTGGCTACTTTTAGCACACTTGACCTTTGTACTACTGACCTCGGTTGTTGCCAAGTACCATTTTTTTTTTACCCACCCACGCACCGCTGCCTGGCCCTCCCTCGTCGTGCGATATGGCAGCGCGCGGACAGCTCAGACCTGTCAATCTGCGCCTTCCTCTCGCAAGCACTTTATGCTAATTGGAAACGCTTGTTTCCCCAGTTGTCACACTAGCATTTTTTCCCGCGGTTTGCCCCTGTTTAGCGTCAGTCTACCAGAATCTTTGAAGGTGACACCATGTCAAACTCAAGCTCTTCCGAATCTGTGCCTTCCAGCCCTCTGAAAAAGGGCTTTGTGACCTCCACCCCGTACAAACCCTTACAAGGAGCTGCTAAGGGCCTTAGTGACTCGGCTATAGGGATTGAATTGTTGAAAGTGTCAATGGATTATGGTAGTGACGTCGGTGTGTTATCTAGCCTTGCCGAGTCAGACACTCTATCGAGTGCTGAGTCTGAGGTGCCGGAAGTGACAATTCCTGTGCCCAGCACCTCAACAGGCAAGGCCAGTGAAAAGGGGCCTAGTGTATGGAAAGGGGGCCAAGAGGAGACGAAGTGGTGACCCCGCTTCCTAGCCATTGTCTTCCTCAGACCGGCCATTGTCCCCTACACCAGGTCATGCCGCCGCCATCCCGCCACGCACTCCCAGCCCCATTCTCTCGTCGTCATCTTCAGCTGTACTTTCTCCGGAGTCTTCAAAGTCTCCTTCACCACCTTGGAAGGGAAGTAAGCAGTCTGGTTTACGTAGAGGTTTCCTTAGGCCCAGTGTCCGTGCTAGTAGGAGTAGAAAAGTGTCTCCTAGTGTAAGAGTTAGTGCTAAGGTTACTCGCACTAGGCAACTCACCAGTCAGGCCACTGCGAGTGACCTTGAACCTTCGCGTTATCTCCCCCACCACCACCACCACCACACCGACACGACCTAGCACAGCCTCTGCCACATGGCCTGCCTCACCACCTGCCTCACCCACTGCCACACGGCCTGCCTCACCCACTGTCTCACCGCCTGCCTCACCCACTGCCACATGGCCTGTCTCACCCCCCGCCGCCCCCACCACCTCCCAGCCTAGGCAGGGCACTCTGGATGCCTTCGTGTGGTATGAGGGCTCAGATTTTGTGCCAGAAGATCTGCCCTTTGATGCCAGTGGGTGTGGGATACAGGCTGACTTCCCTGTCCCAGAGGATGATAAATGTCTGGACTACCTGTTGGCCTTCCTTGATAACGAAGTAATGGAGCAGATTTGTACCGAGATGAACAGGTACGAGGGGCAATCTGCTGCAGTTCATGAAGGTGAAGGTGAAGCTGCAACGCCATCCACGTCGCGGATGGCAGCATGGGTTCCTGTAACGATCAGGGAACTATTTGTATTTATCGGCTTGATGCTTCTTATGCCACATAACTGGAAGCACAAGCTCGAGGAGTACTGGAGTGCTGACGATCTTTGCCCCACACCCATCTTCAACAAATACGTGAGTCGTGATCGTTTCAGGCAACTCATGACTTACCTTCACTTTGCGAACAACGATGAGCCTTCCCAAACTGACCCACTATGGAAAGTGAGGGGAATCCTGAACCTGATCAAGGATAAGTTTACGATGTTCCTTCGGCCCTTCAAGAAAGTTGTGATTGACGAGTCTTTGGTTTTGTTCAGGGGCCGTCTTCGGTTCGTGCAGTATATTCCTAGCAAACGCCACCGCTTTGGAATAAAGTTTTTCGTGCTGTGCGACTGCAAGACGGAGTTCATCCTAGACTTCGTTATCTACACCGCCAGCAATGTGGACTTGGACAAGACTGACCCCCTTGGATTCTCTGGTTCTGTGGTGAAAGTGCTTTTGGAAAAGTACTTTGGCGGGAATCCTGTCCTGTATACGGACAATTATTATACAGCTCCCAAACTCCCCAAGTACCTTTCAGAACACGGCGTCGGATCCTGTGGCACTGTCCGTAGCAATAGGGCACACTACCCTGCCTTCCCCGAGGCTGAAGGATCAAAGCGGGGAGACGTGCACCTGAAAAAAACTGACAAAATGCTGGCGATCAGGTGGCACGATAAGAGAATCGTCAATGTGCTCACCACAGTTCACAAGGGGGAAATGCAAGCCACAGGGAAGGTCGACAGAAGGACTGGCGATCCTATGATGAAGCCTGATGCTGTGATTGACTACAACGTCAATATGCGGCTGGTGGACAAGTCTGACATGATGATCGGAGAGATAGACTGCCTGAGGAGGAACCGTCGCTGGTACAGGAAGGTGTTCTTGCACTTGCTTGATATGTGCATGCTGAACGCCTTCATCCTGTATAAGATCAAGAACAGGAAGCCAGCAAACTACTCTCTCCAGCGTTTTTCTAAGACTTGTGTGTACTAGCTGCTTCGGCGTTTTGGGCAGGTACTGCCATCAGGTCCCAGGCGTCACTCACACACACCTCCAGACCACCTACAGTGTCAGGACTACCTTCAGTGACACCGCCTGGAGCCACTGCCTGCCACTGCCAATTGGGGAAAAGCACTCAGGAGGTGTCATGTGTGCAGCCACACTACCAGGCAAGACAGAACATTTAGGCACACCTCCTTGCAGTGCAAGAGGTGCAAAATTCCCCTCTGCACTTACCCGTGTTTCTTTGACTACCACAGCCTGACTAGATATTGAAAATAAGGGTAAGAATCTTGAAAATAATACTGAGAGTGACAGTGATACTATTGTTTAGTTTTCTTTTACATACTGACAGTGACAGTCTGATGAGTGTAAATTAGTGTATGTAGTTGTAAAAGCACTGACAGTGACAGTGATTTCAGTGTAAATAATTGTACATAGTAATAATATAAGTATTGAGAGTGACAGTCACTCCAGTGTAAGAAGTTGAAAGCATATGTTTCTATTCCATGTTCTGACAGTGACAGTTTGTTGTGTAGAAAATATTATTTTTATAACAAATGACTGTGACACTGATGAATAAGGCAAAAAACTGACAGCTAGAGTGAAAGTGAGCGATAGAAATGAAGTGCGAGTGGCCGACAGGAGCGAGAATAAAGTGCCTGCCGTAAGGCAGAATAAACTCGTGCCGCGGTGGTCTTTCTCATTCCCGCTTCACAATACTGGCAGTGACAGTGATTTTTAGGGCCGTGATAGTGCCAAGCAAGCCTTTGCGAAGTACTATGAAGGAAAATAATGTAGTATACGTGTTTTTAGCTGTGAAAAGGGAAATGTGTGTTCAGTGACGGGAAGATCGCCGCCGCGCTGCATGTCGGCCGTACGCTTCGTTCATTATAGCCTTATTTTCAGTGCTTATTGTACAAATACGGATTCCAAACTACCTGTACGTTGTTGTATAAAGTGTACTGTGACAGATTGAGGCTGTGGTAGAAAGGAACCCGGGTTTCTGGAGGTGTGAAAGTGAAGACTTTGTTACCCAAATTTGCAAGTCTTCACAAGTCCTTTGGTAGTCCACGAAGGCTCAACATCTGTCTCAGGAGAAAGCTGAATGTAAGTACTATATGCCATAAAAATTATAATGTTCTAGGGTTAATCTCTGATTTTTGGCAAATATTTTCCCACAGGTACTCAGACCCCGCTACAACCCCACCACACGGGGGGGATCGGCCGTACACGGCCGCGTTTAAGGGGTTAAACCTCAGGTGAGCGATTTTTCTATGAATTTTCGATGTTTCTCACCAAAAGCGGATGTTTGAGCCAAAAAAAAAAAAAAAGGTCCAAAAATGTCGGGACTGGGGCATACCACTACCCAGAAAACGTTGGGATTGGGCGGGTTAAAGGGACGCTGACAACTGCGCTACTTTCCTGCCTGGCTGGTCGTGAGATACTGAGATATTTCTGCTACGCATTGTCTCATCAGAGCAGTCACAGTGTTGCCAAACGCTTACCTCGGAAAAGAGATGCACACACCATAATGCACCAAAATTTGACGCAAATCGGCCGAAAACTTTTCTTTTGACGGCGTTTTTTCTGCTTAGGAACACGATTCGCATGACTGTGCTTCTTTGTAACAAACTACATGGAATGCGAATTGCATGACTGTGCCTGAGAGGGTTAATTGTAAAATTTTGAAGCATCTTTCCTATCATAACCTTCTTTCTGATCGTCAGTATGGGTTCTGCTAGGGATGCTCCACTGGCAATCTTCTCACCTTCTTTTCAGGCTCCTGGTCATCCTTGTCTCAGGACTTTGGCAATAGCTTTGCCATTGCACTTGACATCTCAAAGGCTTTTGATCGGGTCGCATAAATCACTAATTTCCAAACTGCCCACTTAAGGTTTCTATACTTCTGTCTGTGCCTTCATCTCTAGCTTCCTTTCTGGTCATTCTCAAGCTGCTGTTGTAGATGGTCACCATTCTCGTGTGTACGAAAAGTCGTCTTCCTCAGTGTTGTGTCCTATCACCAACTGTCTTCCTTCTGTTCGTCAGTGGCCTTCTAAACTGTACATGTAACCCTGTTCATTCATATGCTGATGACTCCACCTACCACCTTTCCATCTACTTACTGCAGTGTCCATCTCGGCAGTTACTGCAACAACCAAGGGATGAGGCTATGGTACGTTTAAAATCTGACTTGGTTCATATCTTGGGTTGAGGTAAAAGTAATCTTGTTTTTAATGCATCAATAACTCATTTCTTACATATCTCAACCCGTGAGAATCTGCCACGGGAATAGCTCTAATTTTTGATAATACCGAACTCAATCCTGCATTGTCATTTATTTTACATACTTGGGGTTTCATTCTCCTGGTATTTATCTAGCAAAGATCAAGTTACTTATCCTGTAAAATCTGCTTCCAAAACTATAGGCGTGTCCAGCCAGCTCCATTCCTTTTATACCCCTGCACAGTTGTTAACTTTATACAGGGGTTTTATTTGTCCCTGTGTAGTGTACAACTCTCATATGTGGAGACTGCCCATTTGCAGCTCTTCTCAGCAAGGGGAAGTCAAATGCTTTTTGTCTCATTAGCTCTTCTCCTCCTGCTTTAACCCTTCAACTTCTGTTTCTCTGCCACACTGTTGGATCTTTATCTCTTTTCTATCATCACTTCAATGGTCACTGCTCCACTGAACTGTCTGCTTGCATCCCTCCACCACTACGGTGGGGGGTATGTAGCCCCTGTCTAGCAGCAAACCCTCATCTCTTTTCTGTCTAACTCACTAATGCAAGAGTTAAGTGTTACTCCCAGTCCTTCATGTATGCAATTGGTCATTTGTTGGAATCGTCTTCTGTCTGTAATTTCTGCTGTCTATGGCCTCCACTCTGTTATATGCAATGTGTCCAGGCATCTTGAAATGAACAGATCTTGAATTTGGCTCTCTGTTATCTTGTTTTTTATTCTTTATTAGAGGGAACACTCTTTGTGAGCTTCTTGCTTTTAGTTCCTTCTTCCATGCCTTAAAAAAAATACTGTCAACACTAATATCCTTGGAATGGCAAATAACACAGGACTTGCCTTCACAGACCAGAAACGATAGATGAAGACTGGTGCACCCCCAGATTCACCGCACTTGGGTAATGGGGAGCTTTCAGAGCTAGTGTCCGATAGAGGACACTGCAGACTCCAGTTAAACACAATCTTGTGCTGTTTAAAAAGCGTATTTCTCATTGTTAAATATCTACACTGTTGTGTGAAACTGTGAATCTCAGTAATGTCACTTACCATAATATAAATAATACAAATAGAAAATGTAATTATACCATAGCATGAATTGTTTTATGTATCGTATATGGAAATGAAATATTTGTTGATTGCAACCCCACCACTTTATTGGTGCTGTAATATTACACTTCTACTACATAATGGAAGTTTGGTTCATAATATATACACTCAACCCTCGGCTATCACTCCCAATTGGTCCTGCTATGGTTGTGCTATAGCTGAAACCGTGATAGCCAAATTGAAGAACCTATGGTAATAATTCTAATTGGTGCCATGATCTCAATATTTACCCTTAAGATAACTTTTTGTACCACATATTAATATATAATAGTCTAAAAATGAGCATTTTTTATGATGTGATCACTATCTATCTATCTATCTATTGCCAGATGCCATAATCCCATAAGGGGTGGCCATTTGACTTTGAGTTATTTGTTTTACGGGGAGAGGCACTAACCCTCCACCAACCCACTTGCTGACACGTAGGGAGCATGTATGAGTTGGTTATGTGGTTACCACCCAGCGTTGTAAATGGTTTCTTGGCTTACAGGAAATCATTTGGCTTGTCACTCAATGTAAAGCCACCTGTAAAGGAAAGAAAAGCAATAAGTGACAAGAGAGATGGGAGAAATAGGAAGAGAGGATGACAGGCACTCGATTCTTATAAATACCCCTCACAGTTGATTCATTGATGTTACGTTTCTTCCCCACACTTCGCTTGGTCTCACCATTCTCTATAAGTTTCACATTTCCAGTTTATCTGGGTAACTTAGGTTCTCCTCTTCTTTATTTCCCTGCCAGGTGCCGCAGCATTATGTTGGGTGATGGTAGGGGGACGGGGAGGGGGTACGTTGGCCATGGTCATATCATAAAAAAGGTTATTTTTCTCGCTATCACTGTTCACGGTCTGAGGGCGCGCACTTGAATGTTTTGGCGGGCAGGAGACTCGGTCGGGCGGCCAATCAGTGCTCGGCTGGCGCTTCTGTCACACGACGAATCACGGAGTGAAGCTTTTGTTGGCTGGGTGGAGCACTGGAGCCTGGCCTTTTTGAAATTTTCGAACATTTGTGGTGCACGATAGCAGGCATTTAGTGCATGATGAAGGTATTTGCGTAGTTTTTTATATAGGCGTGCTAGCGAGATACGCTATAGCGGAACCCGTGATAGCCGAGAGTTGAGTGTAGTTGGCTCAGACTGAATTAAGCCTAGTGGGTATCTCAACTCATTCAGTCTCTGTGTTGGCTTAAATATAATGTTGAGTAAATACTGGTATTCAACATTTTGCCCACCCAAGTCACACATGCGCAGCACAGGACAGTCTCTAGATTTGTTTTAAAATTCTTCCTCATTCCACAGTCACTCACCTTGAGCTCCTCCACATCCAGCTATGCAGATCATGAATATAGACCTTGACTCCCTGTATCGTAGCAAAGACTAATGTCTTGGCCTGCTTAACCTTGAATGTCCGCCCTTATCCTGGCTTTGGGACGGTCTCCTAGACCAGATGAAATGTGATGATGGATACCAGTATTTACTCAACATTAAGCAAACATAAAGACTAAATGAGTCAAGATACCCACTTGGCGTAATTTACAGTCTGAACTAACTACTGTATACAGTAAACCCTCGATATAACGAACCCTGGTATTGTGAATTTCGGATATAATGAACGGCCAAATCATGACCGAACTTCCCCCGGATTTTGCGAACAAAGGTCGGTAAATGAGGGGGGAAGTTCGGAAATCAGCCCATGGTAGCAGTAGCATCCCATCCTGGCACAGTAAGTGTACTTCAACAGCATCCCTTCCTGGAACAGTAAATGTACTGTAACAGTACTACATTATACTGTATTCTTATTATAGTTATTGTATTTCTATGTACCGCTTCTTACGGTATTGTATTTACATGTACAATTTCATAAACTGTTGAATTCTCCATTTAAAACTTTGTAGGATTAGTGTAGGTTAAGTTTGAGCACGTAGGACCGAATGACTCCTCTTATATAGCGATCCGAGTTCGGTAATCCCTCGGAAATACCGACTCCTCATATATAGCAAACTTTCAGATATGGTGACCCACCCCTCCTCCAATTAGCTTGTTATATCAGGGGTTTACTGTACAGTAAACCCTCTCTAATTCGGATTGATTAGGGGGAACCCTATTTTGAAATATCCGAAAATCCTAATTATCAGAGCACATGCCTGCCCCTGTCCCCAAAGCACACCCATGCTCACTAAAACCTGGCTGTTTCATAAAAACATTGAACTTTACAGTACAGTACTGTACCCACCACATGTCCCATACAACCTGCCACTGCCTGCCTCAGAATTTTGTGGATGGTCGCTGTGACAAAAAGCGTTTGTTTGCTTATTTCCTTGCTACTAATTTCCTCTCAGCACTCTGAGCACGTGGTTCCAAACTAAATTTAGTTAGGCCTACGCACTCTGAAAGTGCAGAAAAACACAAGAAAAGAATTTATTCCAAAGGAAAATGTTAAATTATTGGACGAAGTGACGTGTGGTGTGGGAGTTTAAATGCAAATGATCAGACAGATAGCTGTGATAAGAAGCGTTTATTTGTATATTTCCTTGCTCCTAATTTCCTCTCGGAACTCAGAACATGTGGTTTCAACCTAACTTTAGTTAGGCCTAAGCACTCTGAAAGTGCTATAAACACAAGAAAAACATTCATTCCAAAGGAAAATGTAAAATTGTTGGACGAAGTGACTTGTGGTGTGGAAGTTTAAATGCAAACGATCAGACATAAAATGAGTGTTTATGATGTGGATAGTTTCTTTGTTGGAAAAAAAAAAAAAAGTTAATGATGAAGGAGCAGTAAAATTCATGTTTTCGCCTTTAGTTCAACGAGTGTGAATTAGGAAAAAAAAAAAAAAAAAAAAACTGTGCCTGACCTTTTGTTATGAACTGATGGTCTTTGATCGAGAGAATTCAGCTCTTACGGTGAAGACATTATGTGGTGATGTAACTAGTTGGGTAAGATAATTATATGAGTTCAGTTCTTGTGAATAATACACTCTTGTGAATTATACTGTCATACAAATAATACTGCTTGGCTAACGTGTATTATTCACAATTACTGCATTTGTGTGCATCTGAGAAGTGAGAAGTATTCAGTCACTCCATGCTGACGACTTCAGTATACTGTAGTTTTTTTTCCATTATTGTTGATGACTAATGACTTTCAAAAATAGTTTCACACTGCATTTTTTTTTTGAGTGCACCGAAAGTAATTCCTGGTGAAATATGTGTGATGCTGGGCGGCCGTTATTGACGTTGTCGTTAGGTCAGCAGTTCTTGCTTGACAGGTAATAATGACTTTCGAGAGGCTTAGTGGCAATCCTTGATGGGCCAACAAATGATTTTGCAGAAACAAGTTTCATAGTAAATATGTCATAGTGTAAGGCTGCCAAAGATTCTGTGCTTTTTCCGTTAAACATTGCAACCATGGATTTTTTTCCAAGGCTTTTATTCTTTCTGGTTTGTGGAGGTGAATGCATTTGCACAGGATTTGAGATTTTCATAATCTTTTACGAGTTTTTGAAATGCTGATTTCTTTCCAACACCATACACATGAGACATGAGAGGTTGAGTCACATCCCGTGGAGGCATGAAAGAATAACAGCTGTGTACAGACTTCACTACCAAAAACCCTCTTTATGCAATTATTGTTGAATACTTTTGGAATACCTTTTGATCCACAGTATGATCTGAAGTATAAGGGTTTTCATTCTTCTTTAGTGTCCTCTCTGATAAGTGTTGTGGAATTTGCCTCTGTAGCATCAACTGCTGCCTTTGTTGTGTCCACATAAGCATCTCCTTTTGACTGACAGACTGTACATCCCATATTTCTAGGCTTTTCACTTATTAGGTTAATGAGTTGCTGCTTGTTAATTTCTCTTGAAAGGATTCCCCCCCCCCCCTGCTTGCCTTCAAAAGTACAGCACTCTCACTGGTGAAACTCAAAACATGAAAATTTTTAATGTGTCTCCCTCTGTCTTGTGTGTTATCCTCTGTTGAGGGGCCTGTCCCATATCCTTCAAACACTGCAGTTGCTGGACCATAGTGCTTTGTAGTAAATTCAGCACATGGCTATTCTACCATAGGTTTCTCCTGTCGTCCACTTTATTTTGTACAGTAATGAACCACCATCAAGTACATATCTTTCAGTTTTGGGTATGGTATCTGCAGTAGTTGCTAGTAGTAGTTGTTGTTCCCTAGGCAGTCTGGCTGAACAGCCCTGAGTCCCCAAGGACAGCCAGGGCTGAGACCGGCCTTTCCCACAGAGCTCTCAAGGAGTGTATGTTGTGTTGTTGGCACAGGCGATTGTGTGCAATGCAGTCATCCATAATGTGCTTAATAGTATGGGGAGCTGTGTTGCATCCTGAACAGGCATCAATGACGGAGTCTTCCAGTCTCTTCTGATACGGTAACTTATGACGGCTGGATGATGCCGACATCCCATCCTGGCCAGTTGGACCTTGTCCACATGAGGGAGGTAGGTTTCAAGAGGGTGGATGTCAGGAGGCTGTGCATGCAGCTGTCCGTTGCCTTTGAGTGACTGAATTGAGCGGCGAGTGATTTGAGCATGGGTATGCTTCTGGAAACTTGTTTGAGGTGTGCGAGGGGGGAGAGATGACAGTATTAGTGTTAGATATTGTGCTGGGTGTTGTTTTGATATTCCTTGGTGTGTGTGGATGTGCTGCCTTGTAGTGTAGTGGATGGTGTGGGTTTGTGGAGGCTGCAGCAAGAATTTGGGTGCCTCTCATGTCTAGATGATCCTTGACTTTGAGGAATTTGGTTTCTTGATGTAGGTGGTCTGTGGGTGTAGTAGCGGTGCAGCCTGTGATTATTTTTAGGGCCTTCTTCTGCCTGGTCTGTAGGATGTTGTAGTGTGTTTTAGTGAGGTTAGAAGGCCAAGCAGGTCTTGCATAATTCATCACTGAACATATATATTGTTTGTATACTGTGGTGGTAATTTCTTTGTTGTTTCCAAATGTTGAATGGGCAAGTGACCTTAGGGCATTGAGTCTTGATGTTAATTTGTTTTTAATGTTTGTGATGTGTTGTTGAAACAACAACAATTTATTGTATGTTACACTAAGGATTTTGTGTGTGTGTGTGTGTGTGTGTGTGTGTGTATGTGTGTGTGTGTGTGTTCTTACCTAATTGTATCTTTACAGGAATGAGTCAAGCTCGTACTGTCCCGTGTCTTAAACCATATTTATCGTACATATCCTTAAATTTGTGAATTGTTTTGGCACACACTATTTCATTCGGTAGTGCTTTCCATTGATCAATTGCTCTGTTTGGGAAACTGAATTTCCTTACGTCTTTATCACCTCTCTTCTTATGCAGTTTTTTGCAGTGTCCTCTTGCTGATGCTTCTCCATATGTTAAGTAATCATTTATGTCTATTTTCTCCTTCCCTGATATGCACTTATATAGCATTATCATGTCACCTCTTTTCCTTCTCTCCTGTATTGTTGGTAGATTCAGTTTATTTAGTCTTTCTTCGTAGCTTAGGTCCCTTAAGCTTGGTATCCATCTTGTAGCGGCCCTTTGAACTTTTTCAATGTTGTCTATGTGCTTTTTGAGATGAGGACTCCAGACTACTGATGCATATTCCAGGGTTGGTCTAATGAATGATGTTATTATCCTTCTTAGCATGTCTTCATTTATGTATGTGAATGCTATTCTCACATTTGCAAGCAGTGTATACATGTTCCGTACCTTCTCGCTGATGTGGTAAGCCGGAGATAGTCTGTTATTGATAATCACACCTACGTCTTTCTCTCTTTCTGATGTGTATAGGGTTTTATTTCCTAACTTATAATCCCAATCAGGTCTTTTTCCACTTTTACCAAACTTGATTACATGACACTTGTCCACATTGAATTCCATTTGCCATGTACTACTCCATTCATGAAGTTTATTTAATTCTTCTTGTAGCTCTTTACAAGAGTCTGTGTTAGTAATTCTCCTTTGTATTTTTGCATCATCTGCAAACATATTCAGATAGCTCTCATTTCCAGTGTTACTGTTTATATCATTTATATACACTAAAAACATGATTGGTGCCAGCACTGAACCCTGTGGTACTCCACTAGTCACTTCTTTCCATGATGAGTAGTTTCCTCTTAGTACTGTTCTCATTTCTCTTTTTATGAGAAAGTCTTGCATCCAACAAAACAGTTTGCCTCTAATTCCTCCTTGATGGTACAGTTTCCATAAAAGTCTTTGGTGTGGTACTGTGTCAAAAGCTTTCTTGAAATCTAAATAGATACTGTCCACCCATCCTTCCCTTTCCTGTATTGTGTTTGTTACTCTGTCATAGTAGCTCAACAGATTAGTAACACATGATTTTCCTTTTCTGAAACCAAACTGTCTTTCTGTTATCAGACTGTGTTCTAGATGATTTACCCAAGCTTTTCTTATAAGCTTTTCTAATACCTTGCTTACAACACTGGTCAGTGATACTGGTCGGTAGTTGAGTGGATTTTGTCTATTTCCTTTCTTGAATAAGGGGACAATATTTGCTTTTTTCCAAATATCAGGTAGTTTACCTTGACTCAAGGATTTCTTGAAAATTAAAAATAATGGTTTACTTAACTCCTTTGCACATTCTCGTAGTACCCAACATGAAATTTCATCAGGACCGCTTGCTTTTCCTCTGTCTAATCTACTTAACTCCTCCTGTATTACTTTTTCTGCTATTTGTATATATGGTAGTATGTGTGGACATGCATGTTCCACATAGTCCCTCTCAAAAATTTTTTCTTCTGTAAAAACTAATTGGAAATTCTTATTTAGTGCTTCACAAGTATCTTCCTCTTGTGTATAAGTGATTCCCTCATCCGTAATTGATTGTATTATACCTTTTACTTTGGTTTTGCTTCTGATATAGCTGTAAAACAGCTTTGGTTGATCACTACTTTTATTTATTATATCCTCCTCAAACTGTTTTTGGGCTTCCCTCCTTATTCTTGTATAATCGTTTCTTGCCTGTTTGTAATTATTATACGCCCTTTCACTATTATGTCTTCTGTATCTATTCCACAACAAATCTCTTCTTTCTTTTGATTTTTTACATTCTGTATTGAACCATTTCTGTATTTTCTTATCTGCTTCTTTGTGCTGTGGGATGTACATCTGGACTCCTATTTCATAAAATTCACAGAATTTTTTATATACAGCATTTAAATCTTGTCCTCTAAGCTCATTTTCCCAATCAACTTCTAAGAAATACTTCTTTAGGTCTTGTTAATTTCCCTTTTTATAGTTTAGGCTCTTTTTGTAACTGTCATTGCTGTTTACTATGTCATATGCTATCCTGAAGTTATAGTTTAGTACTGCATGATCGCTTTTGCCGAGTGGTGGGTGATATATTAAACTGTCAGTATCATTTTCTTGCCTAGTAAATATTAGATCTAGCACTGAAGGTACATCGGGTCCTCTTTTTCTGGTGGTTTCCCTCACATGTTGCGTTAGGAAGAACTCTTGTACGAGATCCATGAGCTTTAGGTCCCAACAGCTTTCTTGTCTAATTATATCTAGAGTATTCCAATTTATATTTGTGTTGAAATCCCCAGTAAGTATAATTCTTTCCGATTTGTCTTCCATTTTAAGTAGTAATGATCTTAAACTCTGAATTGTACTCTCTGCCAGGTCCTCATATTCATCTCTTTCCCATGTGTTTGATCTGGGTGGCATGTACAAATTGGCTACAATTACTTTACCTTCAGATGTGTTGATCTCTACTGCAATCAGTTCTACTTGTGATGGTATATCTAGTTTTATTTCATTGACTTTTAGATTTTTCTTAGTTAATATTATAATTCCTCCTCCTTTTTTTAAATTTCTGTCTCTTCTCCATATATTGTATTCCTCTAAGTTTAGTATGTCATTGGATATCCTTGGTGTTAATTTTGTCTCAGTTAGGCATATTATTTGTGGTTCATTTTCTCTGACATAATCATTCATCTCTAGTAATTTAGATACCATTCCATCCACATTTGAGTACATCAACTTTATCATCTTGTTTATATTCTTGTGTGTGTGTGTGTGTGTGTGTGTGTGTGTGTGTGTGTGTGTGTGTGTGTATGTGTGTGTGTGTGTGTCTGTGGTAGAGGAGTGTTGTTTATGGTGAGGTGTAGAATGTGACTATGTTCTGCTGTCCAGTTTTGAGAAGGGTCACTGCAGATTTGGCTAGGGCTGTTGTGAGTGTTTGTGGTGAACCATTCGTGTAGTGTGTTGAGGTAAGGTTGGAGGATGTGTGTAGCTATGTTTGCATTTATGTGTGTACATGTATGTGTTATGTCATCTGCATAGTAAGCTATGTGTATTTGTGATGTGTAGAGTGTGGATATGTGGTGCATGTACAGGCATACCCCAGTTTGACGATGTAATTGATTAGGTAAAACCCCATTGTTAGACAGGGTATTGTATATCGGGGTACTTTTAACATGTAATGTGGAGTGTTTACCAGCCTTGGGTTCCCCCCCCAAACCAAGACCAAAACCCACCCAAATGAGCCCAAAAACAAGTTTAAAGGCAATCTAAATGGCCTAACAGTTGTCAAGGAAGCTAGCCTAAGCCTAAAACCTTTAAATAACTCACTGAAACCAACAAATAAAGCCTGAAAATCATAAGGAATGGGTTAGAAAATGTCAAACACCTCTCATCACTTCTTGTAAGTCCATGTCTGGTCCTGGACATCATCCTTGCTATCTACCCCGAGGCTAGGGGACATGTGGTGCTCCCTAGCACTCACTCATCCTCCTCAAAACTGTCAGACCCCATCTCTAGGGGAGGGTGGGGGGGGGGAGCCTGGTGAGGTGGGGTAATTGTAGTGGGAGACTAATGCACTGGCTGTGGGGGTGGCGATGGAGCGCGATGCGATGAGGCAGGCAGTGGCAATGGTGTGCAATGCGATGGCTCGGGCGGTGGGGATGGGGTGCGATGCGATGGCTCAGGCGGTGACGATGAGGTGTGATGCGATGGCTCTCGGGGTGGCGATGGAGTACGATGTGATGACGGAGGAGGTGGTGAGGTAGACAGCTGCAATGACCAGTGAGGTAGGAAGGGAGGTCGGTGTGATGACTGATGATATAGCGATGGAGTCAGATGCAGTGGCTCACATCGTGGTGAGAGAGACAGAGACGGTGGCCGAAGTGGTCAGGGAGATGGAGGCTGGGGCGATGAAGGCAGCGATGGAGTGGCGGAGTGCCTTAGTGGAGACACAGGTGACACAGGAGACGGGGATTGGCTGGAGGTTAGGTCCAGCTGTAGGGGCTGAGCATGTCCTCGGCAGGAGAAGACCCTGGGTATTTCTCTTCTGGTCGATGGCGGGGGAGATGCTCTGCTGGTTGAAGGTTGGGGAGATGTTATGCTGGTTGAAGGTTGGGGAGGTGTTATGCTGGATGAAGGCTGGGGAGATGGTGTGCAGGTTGAAGGATGGGGAGATGCTCTGTTCGTCGAGGGCTGGGGAGATCCTTTGTGGCTTGCTGGCATGGTGGGGAACTGTTTGAAGAAGGCAGTGATTGTTGTCTGCCTGGCCGCCCACTTCTTTTCCTCCAGCATCGTTCTGTACACCTTCATCCTCTCCTCCAGCCGATTAGCTGTGTCCCTGCTTTGTCCTGCGAGAGGGTCTTGTGTGCGCATCAATGCTATTATTTCATCCACCTTGGTCAGGATCTCCCTCAGAATTGATATATTGAGGGCTCGCACTTCAGGGACGACCTCCTACTCCTGTGCCTCCTGGTGTGCCGGCTGAATCTCCATATTGAGGAGTTTCTTGTTGCTGAGCTCCTCCCTGTGGCTTTTGAGAACCTCCTCCATGTCCTCCTCATTGACCTCCCCAAAGCCCTCCTCATGCAATAATTCCACTATGTCGTGCTGCACATGATGCACTGGTGGAGCTTCCATGCCCTCGGGGAAGCTGGTGAAGGAGTGCATGCACTCTGGCCACAGCCTCTGCCATGCACCATTCATGGTGGGCTGGCTAACTTCACGCCACACTGCAGTGATATTCTCTTTGGCGTGACGTATATTGTAGCCCTTCCAGAACTGCTGCACTGTTGTCCTGTCATCACTGACACAGACCCTCACCAACTGCTGCATAGTGCAGCGAAGGTAATCTGCTTTGAACGCAGCGATCGCCCCATGGGTTGCAACGAGGACATGGTGTTGGGGGGCAGGAACACCACTTCAGTGTTGCTTGCCCACTCCTTCATTGTGGGAGGGTGACTAGGCGCGTTGTCTACCACCATGAGAAATCTGTTCGCCAAATTCTTCATGGAGGCATACCTCTTCAGGACACGAGAGAGGTATGAGTGGAAATATGTCGAACAGTTATCAAAAGTCAGCCAGGCCTTCTTGTTTGACTTCCAAATCACCCCAAGGTTTTCTTTAACATACCCCACCAGAGCCCTGGGGTTCTCAGAGTGATAGACAAGGAGCGGGTTCGACTGGAGGTTGCCCTTGGCGTTGCCCCACAGCAGGAGTGTAACCTGGTCCTTGGAGGCCTTGAACCCTGGCGTAGACACTTCCTTTGTTGCAAGATATGTCTTGGAGGACATTTTCTTCCAAAAGAGCCCAGTCTTGTCAAAACTGAAGACCTTCACACTGTAGCTTCCCTTCGCGATGATGTGTTCGTCAGGAAACGCTGCACTGCCGCCATATCTGCACTCGCTGCCTCACTGTACATCTTCATGTGGTGAAGATTAGCTCGCCTCTTGAACCAGTCAACCCACCCATGGCTAGCCTTGAAGTTCTTGCTAGCATCAAGATCCTACCTCACCTTGATTTCCTCCCATAGCAAGAGAGCCTTGGTGCAAATAATTGCCTGGCTTATGGGTGCCTTGCGCTGGTTCTGATCCTCCATCCACGTGTGCAGCATCCTCTCCAGGTCCTCCATCACAGGGTCTCTCTGGCAGGTGATATGGGAGGCGGATAAGGTTGCAACCTCCCCAGCAGCAGCCTTAATGGCCTCCTTCTTGATGATGGTGGAGACAGTTGACTGGGCCAGGTGGAGAGCTGAGGCGATGGCACATGCACCCTCGTCTTTATCGTGGTACATAATAATAATTAGCTTGACTTCTAGCGACACAGTTTTGTGCACACGCTATGCAGGAACATCACCAGCACCAACGCTGGCAGGCCGCTTACCACTACGACTAGGGCCTCCACTAGCACCACCACATGCAGCAGCATTACCAGACATGAACACACTTATTTAGGCCAAAAACACACAAAATCACACTTCACACACTACTGTATTTGTATCACTGCTGTACTCACAGCACTGCTCATACTCAGTTACGATGCACTACGATAGCAGCTTGCGTAATGTTGGTGATGCTACACAGTGCATGGTGGGCAAGTGTAAGAGAGTTCCTCACTCTGAGATGGCTGGTGAGAACGATATGGGTGAGTGCGGGGTGAGCAAAGGCTGTGGAGCCTGCGCGAGCGTTTCTGTGCATCCTGAGAGGCGGGCGGACTCAGCTGCCCAAGAGAATGTTCGAGATTCAAAATTTCTGCCCAGTGCCTGTGGGCACGACATCGAAGGGCCCATCGTTAAACCGGGATGCGGCCATCATCAAACGGGGTATGGTGGTATTTGTACCCTCATCGCTAAGCCGGGATATCACATCTAGGGATATCACGTATTGGAGTATTACTGTATAGGTTATAGAGTTTAGGGGACAAAACAGATCCTTGGGAGACGTCGTTTGTGAAGTTTCTGGTGTTCACTGTCTGAGCGGCAAATGTTACTTGTGCACATCTGCCTGCTAAATAGTTTGCCAACCATTCTTTTGTGTTACTCTGCATGTTGGGTGAGGGGACTAAGGACCCATTCCTCTGATTTTTAGTTCCTAAAAAGAGACAGACCAGAGAAAGGGATGGGAGATTGCATTATCCCCATACCCTGAAGATTTGGTCTATGAATGTACGTGGATGTAGTACGATTGAGGCTAAACGAGAGGAGATTGGGAGAATGTTTGTGAGAAGAAAGTTGGATGTGTTAGCTTTGAGTGAAACAAAGGTGAAAGGGAAAGGTGAGTCTAAGTTTGGAAGTGTGAATGGAAGATTATCAGGTGTTGAAAGAGGAAGGGCAAGAGAAGGTGTGGCCTTGTTAGTGAGTCTGGAAGTATAGCAGCATGTGATTGAATGGAAGGTGGTGTCATTGAGACTGATGTGGGTGAAAGCAGAAAGATGTAAATACACTCAACTCCCTGCCATCACGCGTTCAGCTATCGCAGTTATCTTCTATAGCGCACACATCAGATGCACAACCATACATGCTATCACACAACCGAAGACCGCTATCACTCATCGAGTTTGAAGCGCCCGGGTTGTGAACGCCGCACTGGATTGGCGCAACTCATCCGCCTGCGCCACAGAGCATCCCCGCTGGTGATTGGCTGATGCTCCCCAACCACCCCGCCACTTCAGTTGAATGTGTTAGCTCTCTGCCGACAGTGAAAGAGGAATTCCTTGCACTTTATTTTGTGTGTGTGATAATGTCTGACAGACTGCACGAAAAACCACCAACCATCGCCGACGATACCATGGGCATTTGGAATTCATCTGGATGGATTCCTGCTGAGGATACGACGGGCAAAACAGTGTAACCAAAACCCAGGCGACTCGACAGAGAATATATCGTACTATGGCATTGAACATTTAGCCTAACACTGAATACATATTGGTATTATAGAATAAATATCAATCGTTTTGAAACCCTTATAAAGAGTTAATATTTCCCATACCGAGAAAACTGTGATGTCGATAAAGTAATCATATGTTTACAACTGAGACAGGACTCTGACAGCAGTGTGAGAGACGAGACTCTGACAGCAGTGTGAGAAGCATATCCTTTGCCGAGGCTACGAGGAACGTGTATGATAGTGTCCAGGTTTTGTTCCACTTAAATCTTCCCCGGCCATTCCTGATACGAGGTACAGTGTGATACCCCTTTTAGCTGTGGACACTAAAGAAATCATGGTGAGAGCCAAAGAGATCTGGCAGCAACTAAGCCACTCCCAAGCCTCGGAGCCCTTCAAACCACCCAAGCCTTCCTTAATCCTTATGAAAAGTTTGATGGCCTTTCATGTTGTTTATTAATTCATTATAATGTTATTATCAATATAATAATGCTTTATTTCATGTTGGAGGAGAGATTGGCTGGAAATTGTAGGCATAAAATGGTTAAAAGTTAGAAAAATGGGCCACCCAAAAACCAATTAGAAATTTTCCCATTGATTGTTTAGTTCAGCTATCTCGGATTCATCTGTCACGCGCATTTGCTGTAACCAATTAGGTGCAATAGCAGGGGGTTGAGTGTATACATGGGTGAGATGGGAGGGTGAAAAGGTTGTTGATAGAGCATTGATAGACTATGTGGTTGTGTCCAGGAATGTAAGAGGCAGATTGTTGGATGTATGAGTTTTGAGAGGGGAGGGTGGAGGTATGTCTGACCACTACCTGGTGGAGGGAAAGTTAAGAGTAGGTAAGAGATGGGTGAGAGCTAGGAGAGTTAGGTGTGGCAGAGGGGTTTTGAAAGTGAGTGAGTTGGATAAAAGAGAGAAAATGATAGAGAATCAGGAGAAATTGAAAGATGAGTGGAACACAGTGAAAGATCAGGAGAATGGCAGTGTGGAGGAGGAATGGCAGTTGTTTAAGAGTGCTGTTGTGGGGCATGCGGAAGAGGTGTGAGGTGTGAGACGAGTGGGTGGTGGTGTAAGAAAAGGAAGTGAATGATGGTGTGAGGTAATAAGTATGGCTGTGGCTGAGAAGAGATGTGCATATGAAGTGTGGCTGCAGAGGAAGGATGAGGTGTCATAAGAGAGGTATAAGGAAAAGAGGAATAGGGCAAGAAAGGCTGTGCATGATGCTAAAGTGGCAGCAGCTGAGAGGTAGGGTAGGCGGTTGACTGATAATTTTCAACAGAATAAGAAAATGTTTTGGAAGGTGAAAAGGGTGCAAAAGGGAGAGTCTAGGAAGGAAGATCGAGTAAAAGCAGTGGATGGAAGGATGTTAACTGAGATGGATGCAGTAAGGAAGAGATGGGCGGAGTATTTTGAAAGATTGTTTAATGTAGAGGAGGAAAGGGTGGCTGAGATTGTGGCAGATGGAAGAGTGCAGGGAATACATGTGTTGGGAGAGTTGAATGATTCTTTGATCACGAAGGAGGAAGTGCAGGAGGCTGTAAAGGAGGTGAAAACAGGGAAAGCTGCAGGTATGGATGGGTGTGCTGTGGAATGTCTGAAAGGTGGTGGAGTGACTATTGTTGACTGGTTAGTAAGATTGTTGAATGTGTGCTTTGTGCAAGGTATGGTGCCAATTGACTGGGCAAGTGCTTGTGCGGTCCCGTAGTATAAAGGTAAGGGTGATAAGTATGAATGTACTAGCTTTAGGGGTATAAGTCTGTTGAGTGTTGTAGGTAAGGTGTATGGTAGAGTGTTAATTAAGAGAGTTAGAGAGGGTACAGAGGGAGTGATTGGTGATGAGCAGTGTGGCTTTAGGAGAGGGAGGGGATGTGTGGATCAGGTGTTTGTTGTGAGACAGGTGTGTGAAAAGTATTTAGCAAAAGGTAATGATGTGTTTTGTGCGTTCGTGGATTTAGAGAAAGCGTCCGATAGAATTGATAGGTAGGCTTTGTGGACTGTTTTAAGATTGTATGGACTTGATGGTAGGTTACTAAAAGGAATGAAAAGTTTTTTTGTAAATAGTTGAGCGTGTGTAAGAGTGGGAAATATTGTGAGTGATTGGTTTCCCGTAAGAGTGGGTCTGCGGCAGGGATGTGTGATGTTGCTTTGGTTGTTTAATATTTATATGGATGGTGTTGTAAGGGAGGTGAATGCAAGAGTGTTAGGTGGTCTGAGTCTGGTGGATGTTGATGGCAGAGAGTGGGAGCTGAAGCAGCTGCTGTTTGCAGATGATCCTGCACTGGTGGCTGATTCAGAGGAGAGATTGAGACAGTTGTTAGAGGAGTTTGGAAGAGTGTTTGCAAGGAGAAAATTGGAACCAAATGAGAATAAGAGTAAAGTGATGAAGTGTACGAGGTTGGTAGATGGTAGGAGGATGAATATAGTTTTGAATGGTGAGTTGCTTGAGGAGGTAGAGTGTTTTAAGTATTTAGGGTCACATGTTGCTGTGGATGGAAGAATAGATGCAGAAGTGAAGTTTAGAATGAATGAAGTAGGAAAGGTGCTGGGAGGAATGAAAAAAGTGTTTAGATGTCTTTCACTTAGAATGGATGTAAAGAGAAGGCTGTATGATGGTGTTGTGGTACCAACTGCATTATATGGGGCTGCAACATGGAATATGGGTGTAGCATGGAGAAAAAATTTGAATGTAATGGAGATGAGGTGTCTGAGGAGCACGTGTGAAGTGACGCCTATGGATCGAGTGAGAAATGATGAAGTTCGAAGGAGAACTGGAGTTGTTTGGGAGATGACTGATCGAGTTGAGCAGAGGGTGTTGCGATGATTTGGGCATATGAAGAGAAGAGAATGGATAATGAGCGATTGGTGAAAAAGATAACTAGATCTGATGTGAGAGATGTAAGGCTGAGAGGAAGACCACGAATAGGATGGATGGACAGTGTGAAGAGAGCGATGGATACGAGAAGGATGTCTGTTGAGCAAGGAAGCGTGGCTGTGCATGATAGAAATGAGTGGAGAGAAATTGTGAATGAGTAAATGATGACGCAGCCCTGAGGGGATATTCTCCCGCATTTTGTCTGATCAGCTGATCAGGTCAGGTGCTGGTAAGGGGATGGGTCTATTATGATGTGGCAGGGGTAAGCAGCCCTGCAGTTGGGCCCTGCTGTGGATGTCACTGATTGCATTGCGCAGTTGACCCTCATGCGGTTTGGTGCAGTGAGGATCTGTCCCTTCTCCCCTTTGGGGTTAAGATGCAAATGAATGTGTTTGAGTGGATGAGTAAATTGGGAGTGTGTCGTCCTGTCTCGGCTACCTCCCTTTCCTTGGGGGAAGCAGCCTAGGTATATAGATAGATAGATTTTGTTTGTGGCGTTGTGGCATGGGATGGCCCCTCACGGAGCCTGAGAACCTGGTATCTGAAGTTATTCCACTTGCTGTGATCTTGCTAATGTGGTCAATGATGGCATTGGCTAGCTGAGGCTTGTCAGCCTTCCTCATTATATTTTTGGCCTCAAAAAGGGAAGGCAGGTAGGGGCTCAATTCGTAATTCATCACATCCTCAAGAGAGAGAGATCTCCTGACCTGGACACTATGAGGAATCGCTGAAACAGCAGGCGTGGATCAATATATTTCTTAGATTCGGAATCAGCCTTGATAGCATATATATTTCCCATTGTGTTGCATTTGTCTTGCCTCTTGAAAGAGATGGAAAACATGGGTTTGTCAACCATTTTTCCAGTTACAGTATAATGTTGCCAGTAGATTCATGTTCAGGCAAATTGACATCTGAATCTGCCACAATACCATTGATGATATTTCTCAGTGAAGTATCTGAAGAAAAAGGTGGACATGAAATGAGCTTTGTCTTTATCTATGAAATATCTGCATTATCTGTCAAGTCTGGTATTAGTAACTTCTTTGTATTTACATTTGTGGTGTCTGTTAGATAATTGATTTCCTGCATGCAAGCATTGAATTCAGACATCACTGGGGCTGACATTGTCCAAAATGCCCATTGTTCTTCTGTCATTTTACTGCCATGAATAAGTCCCCCCCTCTTTTTAGTGACTTCATTAGTGTTTGTTTCATTCATTCATCATCCAATCTTACATTGCCCTGTGAGGAGCATAAGAGCCCGGGGCTAGGCAAGTTGGTCCAATACTGACTTGTTCGGCAGATGACATGAAAACCCTCTTGGAATTTCTTGTAAACCTCCAGGTGTTTGCTCTCAACCTGAATCATTTGTTTAGGTACATGTATGCAGATTTCAGGTAGCTAATTATAGTGCCCTGCTGCAGCAAGTATTGGCAAGGCACCAGAAACAGCATGTAAATGATTCAGCCTGCTTTGATCAGTGCTTGTACAGTACCAACCATCCTCTGATACTCAGTCCATAGCCGATTTGTTTTAGATTGAACATAATGTTCAGATCTTTTCTTTTCAAGTTCCTCACTAATTCTGGTTAATGTACTGGAAGTGACGATGCTTTCAAGAGTATTGTCACCTTTCAGCAAGGATATATACATATACTCGATCTCATGTATCAGTGATGCAAAATCAGAATTTTTATGTATGACTGACTGCAGGATTAGTCCTTTGATACATGGCATACCAGAAGATGACCAAGTGCACCCTACAGCCAGCAGTCACAACATTATTATCCTTTTGAACACTTGCTGCATTGATACCATCAGCACCTTTCTGTTGAATTTGAACCACTTTATGTCCATCTTCAATCCTTCCTTTGCAGATTGGACAGTCTTCACACACTGTCTGAAGCACACATCATTCCAGCTTGAAGAAGAAAAACACCATAATTAATTAAAATATTGAAGCAATTAGAATGGAGAGCATGTACTATTTGTAAAGCATGTAAAAAATCATTACATTACAGTTAAATATGTTTTCATTTGGCAGCCATCCTGGAAATACTATTTTGACTTTTGACTAATATTACCTCACTGAATTTCTTGACCCTTCAGACTTATTGATAGACATATGTTGTAACTATTAATAGGTCAGAGACATCAGCTTACCAGGTCTTTAAGGAATCCAGAGCCAGCAGCTGCCATCTTGGAATTGAGCCAGTTTTAACACACTTCTGGCTTTCGGATTTTGGTAGACTTACTTCCTGGTCTTTACAACATCTATTAGATCATATCAAACCTGAAAAACCTGTTGTCCTGTTTTCTTTCTTACTGTGAGAGGGGACTTTTATAATGTTTGACGGGCAGTTTTGCGATAACCATTATGCCTAGGGGACTGAGACTGGCATTTTCAGGTGTGTAACTTCAATCTCTTCAAATCTGTAAGAAAAAAATTTTACCTTGGTAAAAGTTTAAAAATCGATCCCGAATTGTGGCTGGGGTGAAACATTGTTTCATAAGAATGTGGTCTTTAGGGATTAATATCTGACTTGATTCACATCTCTGATTGGGGTAAAAGGAGTCTTGTTTTTAGTACATCAATAACTCAGGTCTTACATCTTGTGGCCCATTATAATCCACCACAGGATTATTCACTAATTTTTAACAATCCCAAATAAATCCTGCATCATCTTTGAACATCTTGGGGTTTCATTCTCTTGGGATTTATCTTCAAAAGATCATATAATCTTTCTTGTAAAATCTACATCCAAGAGATTAGGTATGCTAAGCCAATTTGTGCCTTCTTTACCCCTGCACAGTTGTTGAGGCTATCTGTCTCTCTGTCTATAGCGAGACACCATATTCCTGTAAGGGGTGGCCCAATACACGGGTTTCATTTGCTCTTGTTTAATGTACAACTCTCCTGTGTGTGAAGGTTCCTTACAGACGACTCTTCTCAATAGGGTGGAGTCAGAGGCTGTTCGTCTCATCAACTCTCCTCCTCTTACTAGCTCCCTTCCACCTCTGCCTCATTGCCGCACTGTTGCCTCTTTATCTCTTTTCTGTTGCTACTTCAATGCTCACTGCTCCTCTGAACTGTCTGCTTGCATCCCTCCATCTCTACAACGGACGCATATCACCCGTCTTGCAACAAACTCTCATCCATTTTCTGACCATCTCTTTAATGCAGGAGTTAACTGTTACTCCCAGTCTTTCATTTACTCCCAGTCTTTCATTTATGCAACAGGTCAACTTTGGAACTGTCTCCCTCTGTCTGTATTCCCTACTTCCTATGATCTCCAGTCTTTCAAACACAGTGTGCCCAGGCATCTTGAAATGAATGGATCTTGAATTTGGCTCTCTTTTGTATTACCGGTATTATTATTATTATTATTATTTTTTTCTTGGAAGGAACGTTCTGCAGGCTCAGCATTTGGTTCCTTCTTCCTCGCTTTAAAAAAAAAAAAAAAAAAAAAAAAAAAGTTTTCATATAGGAAACAATTTGCAGGCTTCTAGCCTTTGATACCTTCTTCTTTAGAAAAAGAAAAAAAAAGGAAAATTGTCTTAGCTGACCCTCTCCTGAACCTTGCTTCCTGTACATACCAGACGTCCACTCATCTGCTCAGAGTCCCTGCTACTTCCTCTGCTCTACCTTTCAAATTATCAACATTCCCCTCAGAACCCCTTGGGGGATTAGATTTCCACAGGCTTGCTTTTTCTCGTTTTTGTCATAAATCAGGTAAATAGAGGAGGAGACACCACAGACCCTGCCCACCTGCAGTCCCAAGTCCAGGCATGGGTCCTGGGACCCATAACCCACCAGCCATGGCCAATGGCTGTAGCACTGTCCTTGGGGCACCCTGCCAGGTCAGCTACAGGGATGCTGTCCAAGCACCCCTTTGCACTGCAACATTCCCCCCATTATATACCCACTGATAGGGCAGCCTTCTGGGGTGCTACTCCTTGGTTTGGGCCCCTCTCTGTTGGGCAGAAGAGTCAGCCTGGGAATTGCAATGTCCAGTACTCTTTGGCACAGAACCGAACCCCATCCCGTCCTGGCCTCCAAACTGCTTTGGTACAGCCTGCAGTGCGACTCCCCTTAGGTCTGCTATGAAGTAGTGGGGGGTAAAATTTTCTGGCCACATGCCCATGCTGGCAGTAATCCCTGTGATGTAGTGTGATACACTGTGTGGTATGTAAAGTGTGTGTAGAACAGTGCATGAGATAGAGAAAAGTGTTTGGGAGAGTATGCTGGTCTACTGTTTGTCTTAGTGTCATACTGTAGGAGGTCAGCAAAGGGGTATGGTCAGGATATTCTGATTGCTTGTGAAACAGGAACTTCAGCTCTCCATATCACCAACATTCTCATCCTTCTCAGGAGTACACTGTACCACTCTGATCTGCTGGTGTTACAGCCTGTTCCTAATATACAGTTAACCCTATCCCGTAAAGGGGTGAGCGTAAATTCTGGCTGTGGCGCGTAACTTGTTTGTGAGCTTTCAGAACTGTCGCATAGAGATATTTTACTTCTAACGCTCATAGGAAAGCCACTATTCATCATAGAAAGGCCACTTTGGTCTCATTTTGAAGATAAAGACTTTTGCTCTGTTGTACATTGTTGAGAAAGACAATATATACAAAATAAAATGCAAAAAAAGTGAGTAGAAGTTAGCTGACATGTTAAAGAGTTACACTGTCCTTTAAAAAAATATTTGCCCCCAAAAAACTGTTCAAGAAGTAATAATATTTTTTGCTTCAATATGTAGCAGAATAAATTTCCTTTACAATAATGCATTATTTGTTGTATTTTCTTAAATAATAACACCGCATATATACATGAGGAAAAGGAGCATAAGTGTTTGGCGGGAAGTCAAAGAGATGTACATCCTACCTGTGAGGAACCTCACACCACACTGAGCCAAGCAAACCAAGTGCGCACGCACACACCAGCTGTGCCAGGCTTAGCTCCACCCACTTTTGCCTGTCATCCAACAAAAATGATGACTCCCAAAATATTTCTTTAGAGCTTACATCAGATGACGGGCAAAGTTGTCATACTGACGTCCGAGGTTGACAAATGCATGACGACCCAGGTCGTCATTGGTAAGTCTGAGGGTTAAGTCTTCTTATACATTAGTTCATTATATGATTAATCGTTACAGTGATAAAATAAAAGTTAGACCTTTTGGGGGATTAGCGATAAAAAAAGTTATAGTGAATTCACTAGAACAGTAATTGCGATGGCCGCTTCCGAGAATCTTATGAGGGACACTGATGCGTACAAGCTGACAGTCAGCTGTCTGAGCCAACATGGCCTCCCAGTGTTTACGTTCACTGTGATTGTCTGTGATTCACTCCATTTTGTGCATGAAAGGCCATTGAAGCACCATTGCTGTTACCAGATAACAGTACAAGTGCATAATAAATAGTGCAGTGTGTAATATTAAGTGGTGATGACCCCTTTTGGGTAAAAGAGAAACTTCTGGATTGGAAATCATGTCTTCTTTGCTTACATGGCCTCCCGGTTAGCTAATTACGCTGCCTTCTGGTCAGCTGGATGAGCCAAGATGGCTGCCCATTATTTACATTTGCTGTGATTGACAGCTGTTTGTTCCATTTTGTGTATGAGAGGCCACTAGAACACCATTTCTGTTGCTAGATAACAATGTAAGTGCATAACAAATAATGCAGTGTGCAATTTTAAGTGAAGTGATAACTTGGTGGTAGGTGGTAGTGACCATCATCCACTCACTTGATGTAGTGCTACCTACTTCTTCCTTCACCAATATCATTCTGTTTCTGTGTCTACCCTCCTCTCTTCCTATTTCTCCTGTCTTTTCTGTCACTTTTTATTACTCTTCTTTACTTTTCAGGTGGGGACACTGAGTGACAAGCATTGGAGGGCAGCGCAAACGAAAAGGACCTTGCGCAAGCGCAATGCGCAGTCCAGAGTTCACTACCTTTCATGAGTGCAAGTGCGCAATCTGACTAATATTTAGCTTGCACAATTTTGCAAAGCAACGTTGGGTCTGGTTAGTACTTGGATGGGTGACCGCCTGGGAACACCAGATGCTGTTGGCACCCCTACGTGTCAAGTAGGGTTGGTGGAGGATTAGTGCCCCTCCCTGTAAAAACAATTAACTCTAAGCCCTTGGCCACCCCATTTGGGATACATGGCATCTGGCAATGAATGAATGAATGAAACAATTTTGCAAAGCGCAAGCGCAAACCTTTTGCATATATTTGTGGGAATTACTGTAAAATACTGTATTGAGATATTTAAAAATTAGCATACTTACTTTTGTTTATTACAGGCATACCCCAGTTTAACGATCTAATTGGTTAGCTAAAACCCCATCGTTAGGCGGGATATCGTATATCGGGGTACTTTTAACACATATTTCAATGTGGACCATTTACCAGCCTTGGGTTTCCCCCCAAACCATGTCCAAAACCCACCAGATGAGGCCAAAAACATGCTTAAAGGCAATCAAAATGGCCTAACAGCCGTCAAGGAAGCTAACCTAACCCTAACACCTGTAAATAACTCACTAAAATCAACAAATCAAATCTGAATATCAAATACAAGTCTGGAAAAAATCAAGCTTAGTAAACTGTACCCCAGAATGACAATGTGCACCCACCTATGGCTAAAACACATTAATCTTAGTCTAAAAACAGTTTATAAATCAACCTAAACAAACAATTTTTGTCTAAAATACCATTAACATCGGCAAGAAAAATCAAAACCCATCGTTAAACCGGGGTTTGGCCATCGTTAGGCGAGGTATGGTACAATTTCCACCCCCATTGTTAAGACGGGGTATCGCATCGAGGGGTATCATATATCGAGGTATTACTGTATTATTTTTTCTATTATTTGTAATTTGCACAAGTGCGCAGTTTAATATTTAGCTTGCGCAATGTCGCAGAGCACTAGTGCAAACCATTTGCATATATTTGTGGGAATTACTGTAAAATATTGAAATATTTAACCTGTTGAGAGTGACAGGCCTCATTTGAGGGTTATCAGAGTCGAAAGCGATAGGCCTCAAATGAGCACGATTTTCAAAGGCGTACCAAAACTGCGCCACGAGGAGTAGGTGGCTGAAATTTGTATGGGAAATAGGGGCAAGTGGCAACTCTGGATACCACCCATGCACTGCCCCATATATGTTCAGAATATGTGCACGCGGACACCATGGAGTATGCACGTAAATTTTCTTCATATTCCTCCTGTGATGCCGCCAACCTCCCACCAGCGTAAGGGGGTCTGCTCACATACATACACACACACGAGAGAGAGAGAGAGATAAAGGGGATCTGCACACACACACACACACACACACACACACACACACACACACACACACACGTAAGTAGTCAATAGACGTAGCACAGGTAAACAAACACACACACACACACACACGGAGCCGGAGAGAGCAGACGTCCCAGCCATCGCTGCTAACCTTGAGTAGTTTCAGGAATTTTGTCTGTCCTGTCTCCTAAGGTCTTGCTTTAAATGAAAGTTAATAGACTACCAAAAATGTAAAGATTTATTGACTAGATTGTACATGAATGTTTGTAGTTTTTTTTCGGTAACAGCTGTTTTGGTATTTAACCAACATCATCATGGCCGAAAATATAAACAATGAGGGACTGGAATTTCAAGGATTTGATGCTAATACCAATGTCATGGACCTGGTTAAAACATTAATTATGAGGATTAGTGAACTGGAAAAGAAAGTAGAGAATCTAGTGATAAAGGATGTGTCAGTAAATACGGAAACCACCTAACAGAGTCTGATCCAGTCCAATGAAACAGCCAATGAAGAAATTAGGAATTTGAAGTGGGAAAATGTTGAACTGTGGAGGAAACTAGAAGAGAGTACTAATAAAATGGAGAAGGTGAGTAATGTATTAGAAGAACATAAGGCAAAGTGGGCACACGTAGAAGAAGAACAGAAAGAAGTGGCCAGCTTAAGAGAGATCATCCAGGAAGAAAGGGAAATGAACAAGAAAGAAATGGAAGAAAATGTAGTGAAAATACTGAAGAAAAAAGAGAAAATAGTGAGAGATACTGTAGAAAGGAACAGATGTGTGGTAGTATTTGGAAACAGGGAAGAGGAAGAAAAGGTTAGGTTCGTAAGACTCGAGAGAGACACGAACATGGTGAGAGGAATATTAGGCAAGATTGACCCCGAAGGAGACAAGTGGGTAAAAGAAATTGAGGGAGTAAGGAGGATAGGGCCTTACAAGAAAGGGGAAACAAGACTAATGAGAGTCAAGTTTACATCAGAAAGTGTAATAAATGAGATACTTAAAGTGACCTGGAAATTAAGCAAAGAGGCGGGGATGGAAAATATTATAATAAGAAAAGATCTGAATGAAGAAGAAAGAGAAGTTTTAAAATTATTAAAGGAAGAAGTAAAGGAAAAAAATGATAAGAGGACAGAGGAAGAATGTAATACTTTTTTTTGGAGAGTATTGGATATGAAAGTAAGGAAATGGTATTTAAGGAAATAGAAGTGAAGGAAACTAAGGAGGATGGTTGTGAAAGATCAGAAGTTGAGGAAGTGGTACGGACAGAGAGTAGGAGAGAAGAGGGTATTAATAATGTCAAAAATAATTTGAAGGTGATATATACTAATGTTGATGGTTTCATATCAACAAGGATCGAAATTAATGATTTCTTAAGAGAACATGAACCTGATGTCATGTGCTTTGTAGAGACCAAATTAAGAGAAGATATTGATGTTCATTTGGGAGATGGTAAATACAAACTGTGGAGAAAAGACAGAAAAGAAAAAAAGGGAGGAGGAGTGATGATAGCAGTGAAGAACAACATAAATGTAGATACTGTGGAAATGGGAGAAGGCAGGGCTGAAGTGATATATATGAAATTAGAAACAAGAGAATGTTAAGAGAGATATGGCGGTAGTGTATGTTCCCCCAAAGACGAGAGCATGGAAGGATGACGAATACCATGAGATGTTGTCAGATATGGCTAGCTACTTGCAAAAAATAATTGAGAAAAGCAATAATATAATTTTGGTGGGTGACTTTAATTGTAAAGAGGTGAACTGGGAGGAATGGTACTCGGGAGGCGGCGAGGATTCGTGGGGCACTATGTTATTAAATATAATAATGAATAATGTGATGACGCAATGGGTCAAAGAAGAGACACGGTTTCGAGGTGAGGACACACCAGCAAGGTTAGATTTACTGTTCACCAAAGAACCCAATGTAATAGAATCATTGGAATATCTCTGTCCTTTGGGAAAAAGTGATCACGTGGTCATTGAGTTCCAGATGTTAATAGGAAACGTCGAGCCAAGAGGCGAGCTTCATAGACAGGGAAGATACAACTTTGGGAAAGCAAATTTTACAGGATTGAGAAACTTTTTTGAAAATGCGGATTGGAGAAAATTCAGAGAAACAAGAGAGATACAGAGGAAGTGGGATATCTTTCTAGACCTCTATAATTTGAGATTGGAAAAATTTGTACCAAGAGTAAGAGGAAAAGAAAACAGGAAAAAGGAGTGGTTTAATAGAAGGTGTATGATAGCAAAAAAAGAGAGAGATAAGGCGTGGAACAATTGGAGAAAGAGAGGTAACGACAGAACAAAGGAAGAATATAAAAGAACAAGAAATGAATACACAAGAATACGTAGAGAAGGAGAAAGGAATTTTGAAAAAGGTATAATTGACAAATGCAAGGATGAACCCAAACTGTTTTATAGATTTGTTAATGGCAAACTGAAACAAAAGGAAGGAATCACCAAACTGAAAGTAGAAGGAGAGGTCTTTAAGGATGCGGCAATGCAAGCAGAAATAATGAACAAACGTTTCCAGTCAGTTTTCACTAAAGAAAAGGAGCTTGCGGAAGGGGAGAGAGTGATTAGAAATGTTCCGGTGATGAAAGATATAAAAGTGGAGGTACAGGAAGTGTATAAATTACTGGAAACTCAAGATGTTAGGAAAGCCCCAGGACCTGATGGAATTTCTAATTGGGTACTGAAGGAATGTAGAGAACAACTGGCGGATAAAATTCACAGCTTAATCGTATGCTCACTGGAAGAGGGGAAAGTGCCACAAGAATGGAAGAGGGCAAATGTGGTACCAATTTACAAGGGAGGAAACAGGGAAGAACCCCTGAATTATAGACCAGTGTCTCTAACCAGCATGGTTGCAAAATTGTGTGAGAGAATCCTGAAAGACAGATGGATAAAATATCTGGAAGAGATGAATATTTTGGCTGAATGTCAGTTTGGATTCAGAAGTGGAAGGTCATGTGTTTCTAACTTGTTGAGCTTTTACTCAAGAGCGATTGATGTGGTACAGGAGAGAGATGGTTGGGTGGATTGTGTGTACTTAGACTTAGAGAAGGCCTTTGACAAGGTACCTCATAAGAGACTAATGTGGAAACTAGAATATATAGGAGGACTAAAGGGGAAACTTCTGGAATGGATGAGAGACTTTTTGAGAGACAGACAAATGAGGACAGTAATAAAGGAAAAGATGTCTGGATGGAGGGAAGTAACAAGTGGAGTCCCTCAAGGCTCAGTGTTGGCGCCAGTAATGTTCCTGATTTACGTAAATGATATGGTAGATGGAGTGAACAGTTATGCAAGTCTGTTTGCTGATGATGTAAAGATCTTGAGGAAGATAGAGGTTGAGGAGGATTGTAAAATACTGCAGGGGGATTTGGATAGGATACACAATTGGAGCTGGACGTGGGAAATGAAATCTAATGTAAAGAAATATAAAATATTGGAAATGGGTAAAAGTACCAGGAGACCATCACTGAATTATTTTTTGGGTAATGAATTAATCACAAAAAGGAGAGAAGAGAAAGATTTGGGAGTGCTGGTTCAAGATAGTTTGTCACCAGAAAAGCACATTAACAAGATAGTTGGAGAGACTTATAAACTCTTGACTAACTTAAGAGTAGCATTTCATTATATGGATGAGGAAATGATGAAAAAATTGATAGTGGCCATGATCCGCCCCAGGTTAGAATATGCAGCGGTAGTGTGGTCCCCACACAAAAAGAAAGATATAAACAAGATTGAGAGAATACAAAGAACAGCAACCGAGATGGTCCCCAGTCTGACAGATCTGTCATACAGAGAGAGGTTGGAAAAACTGGATTTGCCTTCGTTAGAGGAAAGGAGAAAGAGGGGAGACATGATTGCGGTGTTCAGGACCATGGTGGGAGTAGATAAAATTGACAAAGAAGATCTGTTTGTATGGGATAAGAGAGCAACAAGAGGACATGGAGTGAAATTGAAAAAGTCAAGCTGCTTGAAGGATATCAAGAAATATAGCTTTCCTTACAGAAGTATAGACTTATGGAATAGCCTGGACAAAGAGATCGTCCAGTCTAGAAACTTAAACGAGTTTAAAGTTAAATTCGACTTATTGAGAAACAGCGACGGAAACCCACGAGCATAGTACATTCCGTGTATATCACAGTTAGGTATATTAGGTAAATACTTAAATATTTGGAACGACTTAGACAAAGAGGTGGTGCATGAGAAAAACATTCATGTGTGTAAAGGTAGACTTGATAAATGTGGATATGGTGACAGGACAACACGAGCATTGCTCAATTCCTGTATTTTTTTTTTTTTTTTTTTTTATGCAAGGAAGAAGGAACCAAAGGCCATGGCCCGCAGTAACAGTTCCCTCCAAGAGAAAAACAAAATACAATAGAGAGCCAAATTCAAGATCTGATCATTTGGAGATGCCTGGACACACTGCGTTTGAAAGACTGGAGATGATAGGCAGCAGGAAATACAGATAGAGGGAGACAGTTCCAGAGCTGACCTGTTGCATAAATGAAAGACTGGGAGTAACGGTTAACTCTTGCATTAGAGAGCTGGACAGAAAAGGGATGAGAGTTTGCTGCCAGACGGGTGCTACGCGCCCGTCGTAGAGGTGGAGGAATGCAAGCAGACAGTTCAGAGGAGCAGTGACCATTAAAGTAGCGATAGAAAAGAGATAAAGATGCAACAGTGCGGCGAAGAGACAGAGGTTGAAGGGAGTCAGTAAGAGGAGGAGAGTTAATGAGACAAAAAGCCTTTGACTCCACCCTATTGAGAAGAGCTGTATGTGGGGAGCCTCCCCACACATGAGAGTTGTACTCCACACAGGGGCGGATAAAACCTCTGTATAGAGTCAACAATTGTGCAGGGGTAAAGAAAGAGCGGAGTCGGCTTAGCACACCCAATCTCTTGGAAGCAGATTTTACAAGAGATGTAATATGGTCTTTCCAAGATAAGTCCTGAGTAAATGAAACCCCAAGCATGTTCAAGGATGATGCAGGATTAAGCTGAATATTATTAAACATTAATGGGTATACCTGTGGAAGATTTTGTCGGGTTGATAGGTGTAAGAACTGAGTCTTAGATGCATTAAAGACAACCATATTATTTTTACCCCAGTCAGCGATACGAGCCAAGTCAGACATTAGGTGTGCCATAGCCTCATCCCTTGTTTCTTGAAGTAACTGTTGAGATGGGCGTTGCGGGAACCGAATGGAAAGGTGAAGGGTGGAGTCATCAGCGTATGAGTGGATAGGGTTAGATGTACAGCTTAGAAGATCATTGATGAATAAAAGGAAGAGAGTTGGTGATAGGACAGAGCCCTGAGGAACACCACTGTTGATAGATCTAGGAGAAGAATGATGGCCGTCTACAACAGCAGCTATAGAACGACCAGAAAGGAAGCTAGCGATGAAGGCACAGATAGAAGGATAGAAACCGTAGGAGGGCAGTTTGGAAATTATAGATTTATGCCAGACTCGATCGAAAGCCTTTGAGATGTCAAGTGCAATGGCAAAGCTTTCGCCAAAGTCCCGAAAGGAGGATGACCAGGAGTCTGAAAGGTAGGTGAGAAGATCGCCAGTGGAGCGTCCCTGACGGAACCCATACTGACGATCGGAAAGAAGGTTGTGATAGGAAAGATGCCTTAAAATTTTTCTATTAAGAATTGACTCGAAAACTTTTGAAATACAGGACGTTAAAGCAATTGGACGATAGTTGGAGGGTTGGGAGTGGTCACCCTTCTTTGGGACTGGCTGAATGAGAGCAAACTTCCAGCAAGAAGGAAAGGTACAAGTTGACAGACAAAGGCGAAAGAGTTTGCCTAGGCAGGGTGTAAGCACAGAAGCACAGTTCTTGAGAACAACAGGAGGGACCCCATCAGGCCCATATGCCTTGTTAGTACTGAGGCCAGTGATGGCAGAAAATACATCAACTGAAGAAATTTTAATGTCAGCCATGAGGAAGTCAGAGGGGAGAAGTGATGGAGGAACAGCACCGGAATCGTCTAAGGTGGAATTGGAGGAGAAAGTCTGTGCGAAGAGATCTGCTTTATCAGTAGAAGAAATAGCTACAGAACCATCAGAGTAGAAAAGAGGAGGGAAGGATGATGAGGTAAAGTTGTTAGAAAGATTTTTTGCAAGGTGCCAGAAGGAGTGGGAAGAATTCGAGTTGGAGAGTTGAGAGCATTTAGTATGGATGAAATTATTTTTAGTAGAGCGAAGAACAGACTTAGCACGATTCCGGGCAGAAACGTAAAGATGATGTGATTCAGGGGTGGGTTGGCTCCGGTACCTTTTGTAGGCCTTCTCCTTGTTGCGGACAGCATTAGAACAAGCGTGATTAAACCAAGGCTTTCTTGCGTTAGTCAAAGGATATGAGAAGGGAATGTATGCTTCCATGCCCGAGTGAATAACTTCCGTAATGCGCAACGCACACTCAGATGGCTCACGGCCATGGAAGCAATAATCATTCCAGGGAAAATCAAAGAAGTACTGCCTGAGGGCCTCCCAGTTCGCGGGTCCAAAATGCCACAGACGACGTTTCCCTGGAGGGTCCACAGGCCGTACCGGAATGATAGGACAGGTTAAGGTAATAAGGTTGTGATCGGAGGAGCCCAACGGAGAGAAAAGATTAACAGAGTAAGCAGAAGGATTAGTTGTGAGGAAGAGGTCAAGTATGTTGGAGCTCTCTCCAAGGCGGTCAGGGATACGGGTAGGGTGCTGTACAAATAGGTATACTACAAATAGGTAAATACAAATAGGTAAATACACACACACACACACACACACACACACACACACACACACACACACACACGAGAGGGAGAGAGAGAGAGAGAGAGAGAGAGAGGGTCATTTTTCTGAGAGAGAGAGGGAGAGAGAGAGAAGGTCATTTTTCTGAGGGAGAGAGAGAGAGAGAGATAAGGGGATCTGCACGCACACACACACACACACACACACACACACACACACACACACACACACGAGAGAGAGAGATAATGGGCATTTTTCTGAGACAGAATGAGAAAGAGAGTAATTACTGTATAGGAATGTCAGAAAATGCATCCCTTGCAAATGAGGAGATAAGTCATGACAACTGTCCCTCTTCTGTCTCTCATTGTCCATTCCATCCCTCCTCTCTCGGAGAGATAGAGTAAAATACAGGAATGTTAAATCAGCGTCCCTTTGTATGAATGAATGACGTCCCGCTTGTCTTTCTTTCTCCATTCCCTCCATCCTCTCTCAGAGAGAGTGAGAGAGAGAGAGTTATGAGTAAATTGTATAATAATGTATGCTTTTTTGGCAGTGCGTAAGGTAATTTATCGTAGTTTGAGAGGAGAGAGAGAGAGAGAGAGAGGGTTTGATGATATAGTAATCACGTGATCCTTGCCCAAGGCCATGGTAAATATAGGCTGTTTTTCCCAGACAATGCCCTTCCTTATCTCAATCACTGCGGATGGTGGGTTGCTCGTGCCACCAGCTGTTCATCTTCTGGGCATATATACATAAAGTCATGTGGTGGCTCGTGCCACCACATGACTTTATGTGGTCATATATACATATTGCTGGATGCACGCAAACATTTCCAAGACAATGATGTGTGTTTCATTCAATTCTGTAAGACTCGAAATTTCTGCCTAGTCGTCGCTTCCCAGCAGGTACCTACTGAACAATTGTCACTCTCCACGGGTTAAAAAGCTTAGCATACTTACTTACAGTGACATGGAGAGACAGGCTGACGAATGAGGATATATAGGAGCGTTGTGGTGTGGATGTGGATGTGATAGGAAGCGTTATGAGGAACACACTGAGGTGGTTTGGCCATGTGGAGAGGATGGATGGAGGGTGAAAGTCTGACGAAGAGAGTGTATGTGAGTGAGGTGGAGGGGGGAAGAGGGTGGGGGAGGCCGAGGATGAGATGGAGGGATGGGGTGGAGAGGTATATGAGAGAGGGGGGTGTGAGTTGGGAGCAGGGCAGTGAAATGGAGGGGGACAGGGCGACTTGGAGGCGATTTGTTTGTTGCCACCACAAACGGGATTGAGGCGTCTGGCAGTAGATAGATAGATAGATAGATACTTACTTTTATTTATTATTATTCTCTCTGTTTATCTATTGCCAGACGCCTTAATCCTGTAAGGGGTGGCCACTGCCCACAAACAACAAATTGCCTCCATGTCACCCTGTCCCCCGCCATTTCACTGCCCTGCTCCCAGCTCACACCCCTCTCTCTCTCATATACCTCTCCACTCCATCCCTCCATCTCATCCTTGGCCTCCCCCTCCCTCTCCCCCCTCCACCTCACTCACATACACTCTCCTAGTTAGTCTCTCACTCTCTATCCTCTCCATATGGCCAAACCACCTCAGTGTGTTTCTCCTGATGTGATGTTGCCAGTTTTACTTTTATCTGCATTTTCCAAAGATATTTTATTTAATAATTTAATATAGATATACAATAGCATATGCAATTCCATACGAAAATCATTAAAACATATTATTTAAATCAAATATTCATAGCCTGGTAAATTATTAGGCTGTGGATATTTGATTTGAGTAATATGTTTTAATGATTTTTGTAAGGAATTGTATATGCTACTCTTAATAAATAATGTATTTTTAATTTATTATTTATTGATAATAATAATTTTAAAAATATTGAAATACATTATCCCTGCTGAAGCATTTTAAGAAATGCTACTACCCTCCCACCTCTCCCCAACAATCCAGAACCCTCGTGACCCGCCCGAGCCTCCCCCATCCCTTTCCCAGCCACAGGACAGGTGTGCAAGGCAGGTGCATAAGTGTAAATATAGTTGTGCAAGCGCAACTAAATTTGCGCTTGAAGACCTGCCTTTTCATATGCAAAAGCGCAGTATTGCACAAGGTCTTGTGCGGTGCGCAATGCGCAAAAGATATTTACCGGAGCCCAGTGGTGTGCAGTTGGGCATTGTGCAAGTCACTGCACACCTGCCCAGCACTCATGACAAGTCAGATGGTTACCTGTAAGCCATGAAACCATTTGCATCCCTGGGTGGTAACCATATAACCAACATATGTGTTTCATACATGTCAGCAAGTGGGTTGGTGGAGGGTTATTGCACTTCCCTGTAAAATAACTATCTCAAAGACATATGGCTACCCCTTATGTGATTATGGTGTCTGGCTATAGATAGATGGATAGATAACTTTTTTGTGTTAAATACTGAAACTTCGTATTGTATCATTTATAAAGGCTCCAACATGCTTGGATGCGTCAGCCTTGGTCACCTAACGGGGCTGTCCATACTGCCTAGTCTTTGGCAGCCTCCTTATTCATTCCCTTATCCCTGAGGTCACTCTCTATGCCAGGTCTTTTTCGATCTGCCTCTTGCAACCCTACACTTCTCACTTTCCACACCCAGTTGTCATCCTCCATCCTCTTCTCATGCCCAGACCATCTCGATCTGCCCGTCTTCAATACAGCACCAATACACTCCATTCCCATCCTTCCTCGCAACTCCTCAGTCATAAACCAAGCTTCCCTTGGCTATGCATTCAAGGATGCACTACACATCTGCTAAATTGCAATTTGAGTATGTTTGAGTCTTTGAATATCCTCTTTCTTTACTGTCTAGGTGTCCCTACCATATAATATTACACTCCTAACACATGCCACATATAAAGATCCCTTACCACAGAGAAAGAGCCCTCTGAGTGTTAGGAGAGGCAACAGCTCTCAGAACTTCCTTCACCCACTCCTGCCATAGCCACAGAGCTTCCTTCAGATCCACTTTTAGTACATAACATGCCCCCACTCTCTCTTTTTTCTTTTTTTTTTTAAGTAACTGAACAGGGGAAGGAGAAAATATTGAATTAAAAAATAATAATAATCCATACACCAGATTACAGGTGTTTAAAGGGAAACCACTTTGGAGATGCAGTTTGGGGAATAAAAGAATTCTGATAGGCAGAAGTTCTGCAATATGGCACTGTGACAGTCCAGTCATGGGCGCTACGAGATGCCCATGCAGTGCAGGGGAAGGTGTGGAGAGGTGGCACAATGGATGCAACTTCATATGAGGTTTTGTCTTAAAAGTATCTGTAAAATAGTGCAAGGTGGGCAACATTCTTTCTACTTGTAGGGGAGGTAGTTCATTTGTAATAGTTGGGTTATTAATAATTTTAACAGCATAGTTATGATTTTTGTCCAGTTGTTTTAGTGCAACCTCTCCCTATCCATTCCACAGGGGTGAGCAATGTTCTAGCAGAGAGTACACATAACTCTTGTAATTACTGTATAGCTAACTGCTCATCAGTGAAGAAGTTATGGACTCCATACAGTCATCCAAGTTTCTTCGAATTGGTCATTGGAAGTGATCTGACATGCG
Organism: Coenobita brevimanus; assembly: GCF_032717465.1. NCBI lineage: Eukaryota > Metazoa > Arthropoda > Malacostraca > Decapoda > Coenobitidae > Coenobita > Coenobita brevimanus. The sequence goes on along the minus strand of NC_137003.1, from coordinate 36,496,227 downwards.
AGGTCCAGCTCAGGGCATTGTTAAGAGAAACAATGAGAATTTAATGACTTTCAGAGATGGTAACAATATAACCAAACCAAACGTGCTCCCTACGCTTCAACAAGTGGGTTGGTGGAGGGTTAGTGCCCCTCCCCGTAAAACAAATAACTTAAAGTCAAATGGCCACCCCTAATGGGATTATGGTGTTTTGCAGTAGATAGATAAATAGAGATAGGAATATTAGTAACATTGAAGGTAATATAGGAATCATGCAATATCTGTCATTTAGTAAATTGTATATACTCTGTTTAGTTTTTTGCAGCATTAAATGAGACAGTGTTATTTTGTCCCCATTCAGTAATCTTAGATAAGTCTTGATTTATGGAGATTGCTGTACTGAGTGATGGGTTAGAGATATTAAATTTTGTGAATGGGTGTTTAACCCCTTAACCGCAGGGCGTCACTTTCGTGACGCTCGGGAGCAAGGGTTCATACCACGGGGTGTCACTTTTGTGATTTTGTGTTATTTTGAATTCGCCCGGGCTTTCAAGTGGTGGCTTGTATCATCTATCAGTACTACCAGTGTCCAGCTATAGTCAGTTCTGCTAATGTCATCTGTACTCCCATCCACTGTTGACAATTTAGCCATTTTTCTTCTGTCCTTGACTCCCCTCCATTACCCTCGCCTCCCGCCTGACCATCTGTGCTGCACTACACAAATCCTGGATGGATTTTTCCACTCATTTTATCCATTGAAATGTGCCCTATGCCCTATTCTTATACAAAATAATATATAAAAGAAAGAGATAAGGTAATTGTTACTGCCATACATCTGGAATGGGCTAATTATCACCTGGCAACACCTCACGTGCACTCATTCACTAATTTTCCCTGTTTATTTCCACTTGAAATATGCCATATAACTTGTTCTCATAATAAAAATATATACACTCAATCCTCGTAAATCGTGGCAATTTGGGTCTGGACCATTGCCGTGATTTATGAATTCCGTGATTTATGAATAATAACTCTTATGTGAAAAATTAATTTGGGTCTGGACTTTGGCCAACTAGCCCCCACAGCACCCTACCTACACCTATCTAGTCACCATCAAACACAATCATACAAATTTAGGAATATTCAGTGCATGTATTAAGGGATCTTACCTTAATCCTATGATGAAATTGCTTTTAAGTGAATGGAGTGAGGTGGTGTTGGGAAGAACTTAGAACCTCTCAGCACTTGTTCTTCCCAAACTCTTTCACCAGCTTTGAAAACTTCTCTCCCCTCTCAACACGACAAATGAGCTCCAAACGTTGACTGTACTACAACTGCGGCAGCTTCTTGACGCCATACTGCTTAGAGCGCTTCACTGGGTGGTCGGGAGTGGCCATGGCAGGTAGGAGGCAGGGGGAATTTGCACAAAAAAGGCAGGTAACTCTCGTACTCCTCGGCGGCGGTCTGTAGTGTGAGGACTGGCGGGACAAGAACAACAACAACATGGTGGCATTAGTATGCACACTTGCCACCAGGGATGCTTGGTGATTGGTTGTTGGGTCGAGATTTTCAGTTTGAATACTGCGGTTTACGATTCTCCTCGTATAAGGCCCACTTGGGTGCCTAGGTCCGCGATTTTCGTGACTTGACAGTGATTTAAGGGTGCCGGCAGTCTGACAGCCACTTAGCCATGATTTATGAATCCGTGATTTATGAACATGCGATTTACGAGGCTTGACTGTGTAAGAAAGGAAGGGAGAAGCCTAAGTGATATTTACATTCACCTGGAACTACCTAATTTACTATGTATTGTCTAGATTTCCTGCCAATCATTTCATAGCGTATAAATTAGTAGCTGTCACCACGCTGTCATTGTCAATCCTTCACTGCCCTGAGGCCACAGCATTCAGTTTACTGTCATCGTTCAAGGTGAAACCACGTTGGATTCGTGCCTGTCCAATTCCGCCGCTTTTTAACCCCATGCAAAGGGCCCTGTGACCTCTACCCCTGCTAAACCTAGTGTGGGAAGGGGTAAAGGGCTAAGTGACTGCTGTGGAACGTGAACTGGCTAATTATCAATGATAATGATGGACAGTGACTATGATCTTTCTGGTGACTTTAAAACAGTGCAAGTGGAAATGTAAATAATGTGTAAACAGCAAGTGAAAGCAATGAATGTAAATATAACTGAACAGTGAAAAATAGTTTTATAAGTTACTCTAAGTGACAGTGCATAACATGGTGTAAATAAAATAGAAATGTAAATAATGTAAATAAAGTAGATAATATAAATAGAACTGTAAATAAGTAGTAATACTGTATAAGAATACAAGTATAAATGCTAGGAGTAATGAAAGTGAAAGAGAAAGTTTCGCTCTAGCATGTATAAATACTTGGAGTAATGAAAGTGAAAGTGACGGCTTCGCTTTCTATGCTAGTTTGCAGAACGAGAAAGTGAATGCTTGGAGTGAAAATAAACTACTAGTACTGAAAGAAACTTATAGATAAAAATTGTATATATAAGTAAGTGTAATAAAGTACTAGGAATATAAAGTGTGAGTGTGTTTATAAATAATAAATGACAACTTCGCCTCAGAATACCATCGGGGAACAAGCACGGGAGCAGAGCTCGTATAAGCTCGTAATTTACATTGCTTTCACATTGTTTTTTTTTGGGGGGAATATGGATTCCAAACTACTTGAAATTCATAGAATAGTGTTTGGAGTTATAATATCAGGCAGTGGTAACCATATTACGGGGTATCGGGAAGTGTAAAGTGGAGACTTCGTTACTCAACTTCAGAAGTCTCCACAAGTCCTACAGTAGACGACGAAGGCTCAACAAACATCCCAGGAGAAAGCTGAAGGTATGTGCCACATGGTTATATAATTATAATATTCTAGGACTAATAACTGATTTTTGGCAAATATTTTTAAGTCAGTCAGAGCGCAAATATCCCCGTGGGACATGCACGGCACACTCCCAACAACCCCGCGGTTAAGGGCTTAAGTGTGAATGAACTGTGAAGTGTTGAGTCACCCGCATATGAATGGATGGGATTATGGGTAACAGATAAGAGATCATTAATATGAATTAGGAATAGGGTTGGAGCCAGAACTGATCCTTGTGGCATGCAGGCATTAATCCTGGATAGGCATACACAGATGAAATTCACCCATTGATGTTGCAGCGCTGTATTATACACATGATTCATTTATCTCCAGAACATTCTTTCTCTCAGTTTCTGCATCGTGTGTTGAGACTCGGTGATAGGTGGGTGGGTGACTCTCTTCATCTCGGTCTTCTTATAATGTTTAGTGGTTGGGTTATTTTCACTTGGCTATGCCAAATGTGTGAGTAGTGTTTTTCACTTATGGTTTTCAGATAAAAGAGGAGCTTGCAGCCTGTGTTTGGGAGGTTTTGAGAATGCAGGCAAGGACCATAAAAAAAAAAAAAATTACTCCTGTATATTTTTAGTCATCAAGTCTCGAACTTGGTTGCTTTTTTCCAAAAATAATCTCAGGATTATTTTTATGCTGCCACCTCTCATTAAATTTTCTTTAATACTTACATCATTGTGTACAAAAAAGGTTCTTCTTCACTCATACCAAGTTTCATGAATAAATATTGAATAGACACAATTTTTTTTTTTTTTTTTTTTTCTCCAGGGATGGGGGCAATTATACCCAGATATGCCTGTGGTGTTGCTAAAAAAGACCTGTGTCTATCCAGGCGAGTGAAATTGAATTACATTCAATCCTCGTAAATCACGTGTTTATAAATCACGGATTCGTAAATCACGGCTAAGTGGCTGTCAGACTGCCGGCACCCTTAAATCGCTGTTAAGTCACGAAAATCACAGACCTAGGCGCCGAATTGGGCCTTTTCCAAGGAGAATCGTAAACCGTGGCATTCAATTTGAAAATCGCGACCCAACACCCAATCACCACCCGTCCCTGGTGGCAAGTATGCATACTAATGCCGCCACGTTGTTGTTGTTCTTCCCACCAGTCCGCACACTATAGACCATCGCCGTGGAGTACGAGAGCTACCTGCCTTTTTTTGTGCACCTTCCCCCCTGCCTCCTACCTTCCATGGCCCCTCCCGAACCCCCAATGAAGCGCTCTAAGCAGCATGGCAACGAGAAGCAGCCGCTGTTGTCTTACAGTCAACGTTTGGAGCTCATTTGTAATGTTGAGAAGGGAGAGAAGTTTTCAAGGCTGGCGAAAGAGCTCCTTGGGAAGAAGGAGCTCAGTGATTTGCTTGTTTACGTAAACTTGGCCATGGAGATTGTGAAATCCATTGAACATGATGAGGAAAGGTGTAGTGAGAGTATTGGTTACCTAGAAAAAGCTGTGCATTTTTACAAGGAATTGCATAATCGCAGAGTTAATGAGAAACATCAGGAACTCATCACCCACCATTTTGCATGGGTAAGGGCAGAAGCTGAGCCTGAACCACAGCCTGGCCCTTCACACACTGAGGACGTGGATGACGTATCATCTGTCATCTCTGAGGCAGACTTTGAGGGCTTCCTGAGGGAGGCAGAGCTGGAGAAGGGAGAACAGCATGAGGAAGCACCACCACCTCATGCTGAGAGGTTCTAAGTTCATCCCAACGCCACCCCACTCCATTCACTTATGCAATATTATCATAGGATTAAGGTGAGATCCCTTAACATTGTTTATTTCTATTAAATACTTGCACTGAATATTCCTAAATTTGTATGTTTGTGTTTGATGGTGCCTAGATAAGTGTAGGTAGGGTGCTGTGGGGGGTGGTTGGCCAAAGTCCAGATCCAAATTCATTCTTCACATAAGAGTTATTATTTATAAACCACGGACTTTGTAAATCGCGGCAGTGGTCCAGACCCAAATTGCTGCGATTTATGAGGATTGAGTGTATACATCATCTGCTTTTTTTTTTTTCACTCTTTACCTGCCGAAATGCTGAAGGCCTTAGGCAATATAGGGGTGAGTTTAGTCACTGACCTGATAAATAGGATTATTTATGAGTGTGTTGTCCCAGATGATTGGCTGAAGAGTGTAATTGTAAATGTGTATAAAGGGAAGGGTGATGCCCTGGAAAGAGGAAATTATAGAGGTATAAAGCTTTTAGATCAGATAATGAAGGTAATGGAGAGAGTTTTAGAAGGTATGATTAGAGAAAGAGTGAATATTGATGAGATGCAGTTTGGGTTTATGCCAGGTAGGGGGACCACTGATGCTATATTCATTGTTCGACAGCTGCAGGAAAAATATATTGGTAGGAGAAGGGATCTTTGTTTTTGTTGATTTGGAAAAGGCCTTTGACAGAGTCCCTAGAGAGGTGGTGAAGTGGGCAATGAGAAAGCTTGGCTTGGAGGAGTGGCTGGTTAGGGTGGTTATGGCTATGTATGTGGGTGCTCACACCCAGGTAAGAGTGAATAGAGATTTGAGTGATGAGTTTTCCGTGAATGTTGGTGTGCATCAGGGGTCAGTCTTGAGTCCCATGTTGTTTATCATGGTACTTGAAGCCCTTTCACGTGACTTTAGAAACGGACTCCCGTGGGAGTTGTTGTCTGCTGATGATTTGGTGTTGATTGCAGAGAACGAAAGGGAGGCGGAGGAAAGGTTTAGGAAGTGGAGAGATGGTATGGGGCACAAGGGTTTAAGGGTAAATGCAGATAAAACAAAAGTGATGATATCTAGGGTTGGTGGCAATACTGTCAAAGACGAGGGAGAGTGGCCATGTGCAGTTTGCCACAAGGGCGTGGGAAGTAATTCCATCTTGTGCGGTGTGTGTGATAAATGGGTGCATAAGAGATGTAGTGGTATCAGAGGTAGACTGCGAGATAATGCTGATTTTATGTGTACGGTGTGTCGGGGTGAGCAGGTGGAGATTGTCAGACATGAAAGGATTGAACTTGCTGGTGAATCTCTGAGTGTGTGGAAGAGTTTTGTTATTTAGGAGACATGTTGTGTGCTGGAGGTGGGGCTGGAGTGAGAAGTGGTAGGAAGAAGTTCAGGGAGCTCTTGCCTCTCCTGACATTGAGAGGACTCTCCCTACGTGCTAAGGGGTCTTTGTATGCAGCATGTGTTAGGAGTGTAATGCTGTATGGTAGTGAGACCTGGGCAGTGAAGGAGGAAGATATTCGCTGGCTCAGACTTACAGAAATGACAATGATTAGGTGGATGTGCAGTGCGTCCCTGCGTCCAAGGCCTGGAGGGGCTGGGTTTACGATGGAAGAGTTGAGAGGTAGGATGGGACTGGAGTGTATTGGTGTTGTGATAAGGAGAGGTAGATTGAGATGGTTTGGACATGCGGAGAGGATGAGGGATGATAATTGGGTGAGGAAGGTGAGAAGTGTTAATATTGGGGGTGGGGTTATGAGGGGTAGACCGAGAAAGACATGGGACGAGGTCATTAAGTGTGACCTCAGGGTTAAGGGACTGAACAGGGAGGCTGCAATGGATCGTGCAGCATGGAGAGCCGCCATTAGGTGACCAAGGCCGACACATGCAAGCATGTTGGAGCCTTTAAAAACGAAAACAAAAACGAAACGAAAACAAAAACTTTCTATCACTGAGATATGAGGAAATCAGAGGAACAAAATATGATAGGCCATAGCAAGTGAGTTTGGATAGCAGGAACAGTGCCACACTTTGTCAAAAGCTTTAGAGATATCAGGGGCTGCTACATGAGTTTCTCCATGTTGGTCAGTTAGCTGATGGATAGTATGAGTTTATCAACAGTGGATCTTTCTTGGCAAAAACCATACAGTCTGTCACTAAGTTGTTGGAATCAAGATGTTTAACTGTGTGCTTATTAATTACAATCTCAAACTCTTTACCTAGAGGAGATGTGATAACTATTGGTCTGTAATCAGAGGGGCCAGAGGAACTTCCTTTCTTCGGAATTGGGTGGATATTTGCTTCTTTCCAAGAATTAAGGAATGAAGAAGCATGTATGCATATTCAGCATAATTTAGCTAGATCAGGAGCAAGATCTGGGAAACACTTCTTCAACACAATTGGGGGAATTCTATCTGGCCCTGGAGCTTTGTTAGTTGATAAATTGTCTAAGATGGATTTTTCGTATATTGTTGTATCTTAAATGGAGCAATATGGGAGAGTCAGTGGCTAGTATGGGAACATTCTGGCTGACTTCCTTTAAGGTAGAGTTTCTGGCAAATGTAGCTATTGGCAAGGATGTTTGCTTTACCACGCAGGTCATTTATAATGTTACCATCTGAAGATTTTAGTGGGGGAATGGGTAAAGACCTGTTAAAGTTATTATTGAAAGAACTGAGAGTTGATCAGAATATTCTTTTGTCATTAGGATTATTCAATAGCTTGGATGCTTGGTTGTGAAGAAGTATGATTTAGTGAGATATATTACTGCTTTTGCATGGCTCCTAGCAATTTTAAATTGGCTGAGCATTTCAGATGTTTTTGATTTTAAGTAAAAGTTATATGCTAAGGACTTTTGGGTTGTTGCTCTGGCACAGTTACTGTCAAACCATTTTGGAAAGTCTGATCCTTTAGTGAACTCTTGACTGAACAGTTCCATACCAGCTTTTATTAAATCATAAGCAACGTTGGGTCTGGTTAGTACTTGGATGGGTGACTGCCTGGGAACACCAGATGCTGTTGGCATCCCTACATGTCAGGTGGGGTTGGTGGAGGATTAGTGCCCCTCCCTGTAAAACAATTAACTCTAAGCCATTGGCCACCCCGTCTGGGATACATGGCGTCTGGCAATGAATGAAAAAAAATTAACATGGGACTGGGTAGAATTGATGTCACTGGAGATGAAAGACTGTCATGGAATATCAGCAAGATAATTTCTAAATTATAGAGGTATAAAGCTTTTAGATCAGATAATGAAGGTAATGGAGAGAGTTTTAGAAGGTATGATTAGTGAAAGAGTAAATATTGATGAGATGCAGTGTAGATTTGTGCCAGGTAGGTGGAAGAAGTTCAGGGAGCTGTTGCCTCTCCTGACATTGAGAGGACTCTCCCTACATGCTAAGGGGTCTTTGTATGCAGCATGTGTTAGGAGTGTAATGCTGTACGGTAGTGAGACGTGGACGGTAAAGGAGGAGGAGGATATTCACAGGCTCAGACAAACAGAAATGACAATGATTAGGTGGATGTGTAGTGCATCCCTGCATGCAAGGTCTGGGGGGGCTGGGTTTACGATGGAAAAGTTGAGAGGTAGGATGGGATTGGAGTGTATTGGTGCTGTGATGAGGAGAGGCAGATTGAGATGGTTTGGGCATGTGGAGAGAATGGGGGATGATAACTGGGTGAGGAAGGTGAGAAGTGTTAATATTGGGGGTGGGGTTATGAGGGTTAGACCAAGAAAGACATGGGACGAGGTCATTAGGTGTGACCTCAGGGTTGCGTAACTGAACAGGGAGGCTGCAATAGATTGTGCTAGAGCCCCCATTATGTGACCAAGGCTGACGCATGCAAGCATGTTGGAGCCTTTAAAAACGAAACATCCCAGTCTGCCCTGTTAAATTTCCATCTGGTTTGGAATGGGAAGGTTTGGGGGAACTGACTCATGAGGCTTTGATGAGATTGTGGTTGAAGGATCCAAATGGAGACAGTACTTCTGTCCTGCATTGACCTGTATTATTTGTCAGGACCAGGTCCAAAAGATAGGCATAATGGTCAGTATTATCTGGTAATCTGATTGGTTGTTTTACCAACTGCATGAGATTAAATGATTTTTAACTGCTCACATTCTAGGCCAGTATCGCCAGTCCTCACAAAATGCAATAACCATTCAACATTATGGATGTTAAAATCACTCGAAACGGTAATTTTATTGGTAAGGGTGAGGTTAAGGTTAGTCAACTGTGTGTAAATGGAATCAAATACACTGGGTTCTGAAGAAGCATTGGGGGAGCAATAAACTAAACAGATATATTTGGTAATATTTAGATAATTTAGTTTATTTATTGAATAATCAAAATTAGCTGAAGTGAAGGTCAAAACAGCGTCAGTTGCAAATTCATATTTGATATAACAACAGGTGCCACCCATGTTACGGAAGTTTGTGAGATGGTAACCAGGAAATCAAGACGGTGATATGTCAGTAGAGGGAGAGATTTGGGTTTCAGTGAGGAACAGGACTGGAGGGGATATTGTCTGGAGGAAAAAGTTAATGGAATTCAGATTGATACCAGGACCATGGATATTGGTGAAATATAAGGCCAAACCTGCACTTATCTGCTGATGAGCATGTTTGCAATAACCACTCTTGGCATAGTTGCATGACTGCGACCATGAGGACCCTGTGCCGCCAGCCCTACCCTGCCCATGGTGGCAATCTGAGATACCACCAAATTTGTTGATAATAATGCAGCGGCCATTGCTAAGGGGGGATGGAAATAGAAGGTGTGATATCTGATGTGCATGCAGTGTGGTGTAGACAGTTGAAGGTAGAGGTACAGGCAAACCTCGATTTATGATACCCCTAGATGCAATACCCCGGAATAGTGATGGGGGTAGAAATACCACCCTACTCCGTCCATTGTAGGCCTACCCCGAGTTTTGCGATTTGTTTTGATTTTTTTTTTACCGATTTTGATGGTATTTTAGACTAAAATTTTGTGTTTAGGTTGATTTGTAAACTGTTTTTAGACTTAAGATTAATGTGTTTTAACCATAGGTGAAGTGAACGCTGTCATTTGGGGTATGGATTCTCACCCATCAGACGAGGTACAAAACAGTGTGAACAACTACACGATTCAACAATATATTTCGTATTTGACCATTGAACTGTCGTTTAACCTATCATGGAATACATGAAAGATAAAAATGGTAGATTATTAGTGGAGAAGGGAGACAAAGTGAGCAGGTGGAGAGAACACTTTAAGGAATTGTTTAACATAGAGGATGGAAGTAATGCGAGTAAAGTGGCTGGGGAGTGGCTGGGAGAGGGAGGGAGGTGGGAAGACAGGAAGAAATCAGTAGGATAGAAGTTGTGGAAGCAATGAAGACAGTCAAATTGGGGAAAGCCTTTCCTCCCAGGAAGGAGTGTGTGGTGAAATGCTGAAGCATGGGGGAGAGATAGTAGTAGAATGGATATGGAAGATGTGCAGATTGGCCTGGGAGGAAGGTAGAGTCCCTGAGGATTGGAAGTCAGGTATAATTATTCACTTGTACAAGGGAAAAGGGGAAAAAGAAGTGTGTGGTAATCATAGGGGCATTTGTCTTCTTAGTGTAATAGGAAAAGTGTATGGTAGGATACTTATTGACAGAGTTAGGAAAATAACAGAGGAATTAGCTGGAGAAGAACAGGGAGGCTTTAGGAAGGGAAGAAATTGTGTAGATCAGATATTCATTCTTAGATCTTTTGTGGACAAGTTTCTAGGGAAGAGAAAGAAGTTGTATGCGGCCTTCATGGATTTGGAGAAAGCATATGACAGGGTGGGTAGACAAGGATTGTGGAAAGTATTAAGAGTTTATGGAGTAGATGGGAAGTTGTTGAATGCTGTGAAGAGTATGTATGATGGTGCTAAGGCTGCAGTGCGTGTGGATGGTGAACTGAGTGAATTGTTTTCTTTGAAGGTTGGGTTGAAACAGGGATGTGTCATGTCGCCCTGGTTGTTCAATCTGTACATGGATGGGGTAATAAAAGTGATACAAGGTAGGGGAGTGGATGTTGGAGTGGCTCTAGTTAGAGAGGGTAGTGTTTAGAAACTCCCTGTACTATTGTTTGCAGATGATATTGTGTTGTTAAGTGAAGACGAAGGGGCGCTGCAAGGCTTGGTGGATGAGTTTGGGAGAGTGTGTAAGAAACGGAATCTAAAGGTGAATGTAGGGAAAAGTAAAGTGATGGTCTTTGAGAGAGGTGAAGTCAGTGAATGTACAGCGAGGTTGGATGGTGAGGAATTGGAAAATGTGAGTACGTTTAAGTACTTGGGGAGTGTGATGAGTAAAGATGGAAGTTTAGAGGGTGAAGTGCTTGAAAGGGTACAACAAGGAAGAAAGGTTGCTGGTTCCTTGAAGGCAGTGATAAGGATCAGGGAAGTGAGCATGGAAGTGAAAAAGTTACTACATGATAGTATTGTGATACCATCTCTAACTTATGGAAGTGAAGCTTGGACGTTGTTGGAAGGGCAGAAGTCAAGAGTGAGAGTATTGGATTTTTTTTTTTTTTTTTTTTTTTTTAGTGTGAGGAAGAAGGAATCAAAGGCCATGAGCCCGCAAAATTGTTCCTTCCAAGAGAAAAACAAAATACAAGAGAGAGCCAAATTCAAGATCACTTCGAGATGCCTTGACACACTGCGTTTAAAAGACTGGATATCATAGGAAGCAGGAAATACAGACAGAGGGAGACAGTTCCAGAGTTGACCTGTTGCATAAATGAAGGACTGGGAGTAGTGGTTAACTCTGGCATTAGAGAGTTGCACAGAAAAGGGATGAGAGTTTGCTGTTAGACTGGTGCTATGCGTCCTTTGTAGAGGTGGAGGAATGCATGCAGACAGTTCAGAGGAGCAGTGACCATTGAAGTAGTGATAGAAAAGAGATAAAGATGCAACAGTGCGGCAAACAGACGGGTTGAAGGGAGTCAGTATAAAGAGGAGAGTTAATGAGACGAAAAGCCTTTGACGCCATCCTATTGAGAAGAGCTGTTTGTGGGGAGCCTTCCCACACATGAGAGTTGTACTCCACACAGAGGCAGATAAAACCCCTGTATAGAGTCAACAATTGTGCAGGGGTAAAGAAGGAACTGAGTTGGCTTAGCACACCTAATCTCTTGGAAGCAGATTTTACAAGAGATGTAATATGATCTTTCCAAGATAAGTCCTGAGTAAATGAAACCCCAAGCATGTTCAAGGATGATGCAGGATTAAGCTGAATATTATTAAACTTTAGTGGGTATACCTGTGGAAGATTTTGTCAGGTTGATAGGTGTAAAAGCTGTGTCTTTGATGTATTAAAAACAACCAGATTATTTTTACCCCAGTCAGAGATACAAGCCAAGTCTTACATTAGGTGTGCCATAGCTTCATCCCTTGTTTGCTGAAGTAACTACTGAGGTGGACGTTGCGGGAACCAAATGGAAAGGTGAAGGGTGGAGTCATCAGTGTATGAGTGGATAGGGTTAGATGTACAGCTTAGATGGTCATTGATGAATAAAAGGAAGAGAGTTGGTGATAGGACAGAGCCCTGAGGAACACCACTGTTAATAGATCTAGGAGAAGAACGATGGCCATCTACAACAGTGGCTATAGAACGACTAGAAAGGAAGCTAGAGATGAAGGCACAGATAGAAGGATAGAAACCATAAGAGGGAAGTAGGGAAATTAAAGGTTTATGCCAGACTTGATCGAAAGCCTTTGAGATGTCAAGTGCAATGGCAAAGCTTTTGCCAGAGTCCCAAAAGGAGGATGACGGGAGTCTGAAAGGTAGGTGAGAAGATCGCCAGTGGAGCATCCCTGACGGAGCCCATACTGATGATCAGAAAGAACGGTGTGATAGGAAAGATGCTTTAAAATTTTTCTATTAAGAATTGACTCCAAAACTTTTGAGATACAGGATGCTATAGCAATTGGACAATAGAGGGTTGGGAATGGTCACTCTTCTTTTGGACTGGCTGAATGAGAGCAAACTTCCAGCAAGAAGGAAAGGTACAAGTTGAAAGACAAAGGCGAAAGAGTTTGCATAGGCAGGGTGTAAGCACAGAAGCACAGTTCTTGAGAACAACAGGTGGGACTCCATCAGGCCCACATGCCTTATTATTATTGAGGCCTGTGATGGCAGAAAGTACATCAGCTGAAGAAATTTTAATGTTAGCCATGAGGAAGTCAGAGGGGGGAAGTGATGGAGGAACAGCACCGGAATTGTCTAAGATGGGATTGGAGGAGAAAGTCTGAGCGATGAGATCTGCTTTATCGGTAGAAAAAATAGCTACAGAGCCATCACAGTAGAAGAGGAGGGAAGGATGATGAGGTAAAGTTGTAAGAAAGGTTTTTGGCAAGGTGCCAAAAGGAGCGGGAAGAATTCAAGTTGGAGAGTTGAGAGCATTTAGTACAGATAAAATTTATTTAGCAGAGCTATTTAAGAGGAGCCTGTGGAGTCACATGGAGAGACAGGCTGACAAATGAGGATATAAAGGAGCATTGTGGTGTGGATGTGGATGTGATAGGAAGTGTTAGGAGGAACACACTGAGGTGGTTTGGCCATGTGGAGAGGATGGAGGGTGAGAGACTGACTAAGAGGGTGTATGTAGGTGAGGTGGAGGGAGGGAGAGGGAGGGGGAGGCTGAGAATGAGGTGGAGGGAGGGAGAGGGAGGGGGAGGCTGAGAATGAGGTGGAGGGAGGGAGTGGAGAGGTATATGAGAGAAGGAGGTGTGAGTTGGGAGCAGGGCAGTGAAATGGCGGGGGACAGGGTAACGTGGAGGCGATTTGTTTGTGGCCACCCCGTATGGGATTAAGGCGTCTGGCAATAGATAGATAGATAGAATTTTAAATAAGTATTAATAATTATGAAAACCTTAGAGAGTAAATATTTCATTCATTGATGAAATCTGTGACATTCATAAATCATGTATTTACATTTGTGCTGTTCAAGGAAAAATGCTTTGAAAATACAAAGGAATTTTTAACCCGTGGATTGTGCAATTACCTTTTCTTATCGCACCCTGTGGTGCACAAAAAATGAAGAAAAAAACATTTTTGTTTAGTTTTTGTTTATTATAAACTTGAAGATAAACTGATATGTGATGAAAAATAGGGAGGTGAGTATAGAAGTTAAGAAGTCACTGCATGATAGTATTGTGATCCCTACCCTGACGTATGGAAGCGAGGCATGGACCTTGCTAGAGGGGAACAAGTCAAGAGTGAGAGCAGTGGAAATGAGTTATTTTAGAAGAGCATGTGAAGTGACATGGAGGGACAGGTTGACGAATGAAGAAGTGAAGGAATGTTGTGGGGTAGATGTGGTTGTGGTTGAGAAGATTAGGAGAAACACACTGAGGTGGTTTGGGCATGTGGAGAGAATGGAGAATGAAAGACTGACTAAGAGGGTGTATGTAGGTGAGGTGGAGGGAGGGAGAGGGAGGGGAAGATTGAGGATGAGATGGAGGGATGAAGTTGAGAGGTATATGAGGGAGGGGAGAGTTAGTTGGGGGGAGGGTAGTCAGATGGTGGGTGACAGAGTGACTTGGAGGCTTTTTGTCTGAGGCCACTCTTTGCAGGATTAGGGCATCAGGCTATATATAGATAGATAGATAGATAGAAGATAAACATCTAGGGCATCATCTGGTAAAAAAAAAAAAAAATCTCTCTCCGTCTTTGCGTAGGGCCAAGCGTAAGTTTACGTAGGGGAGAAGTGAAAAAAAAAATTATTTTTGTTTTTTATAAACTTCATGATAAAGATCCAGGGCATCATCTGGTGAAAAGAAAAGAATATCTCTCTCTCTCTCTGTCTTTGCATAGCGCCATGCTACGATTCGAGTGGATGGTGAGCTGAGTGAGTTCTTTGATCTCAATGTGGGACTGAAACAGGGTTGTGTGATGTCTCCATGGCTGTTTAATATATACATGGATGGGGTTGTCAAGGAGGTGCAGGGTAGGGCAGTGGATGTAGGGGTGGCTCTAATGAATGAGGGTGAGATTTGGAAGCTTCCGGTGTTGCTCTTTGCTGATGATACAGTATTGTTGAGTGAAGATGAATGGGAGTTGCTAGGTTTGGTGAATGAATTTGGGACAGTTTGTAAGAGGAGGAATCTGAAAGTTAATGTAAACAAAAGTAAAGTTATGGTGTTTGAGAGGAATGAAGTCACAGAGTGTGCAGTGAGGTTGGATGGTGAGGATATGGAGAATGTGAATGCATTCAAGTACAGTAATCACTCTAATATCCGGACGCCCAATAACCGAACATCCCCACTAACCGAACCTTATCGTCCTGGGATCAAACATTCCCAAAATGGTCCGAAAATCCAAAAAAATTGGAAAAAAAATCGATTTTTTGCCGTCCGTAATTTGAACTTGCCTCGCGCGCCGCGTGAGAGCATTGTTTTGGTTCGTCATTCCTCCGACGTCTGATAGAGCGCCGCTGCATCCTCCCCACTTCCCGCCTGTCTCTCACCGCGACAAGAGTCACCGCTCGACGTGAGTTTGCGGCTGTCTTCAGAGTCTTCTGTAGTCGGTACGCCATCACCACTACCCACCGATGCACCCCTTGGACGCCTGACAGTGAATAAACAGCAAGAACTTCTCCACTAGACCACACGGGAATTTTGAGTGTTGTGCAGTGAAAAAAACGGTGTGTTGTGTTAAGGTTTTCAAGCTGGGAGAAAAGACTAAGTAGAAAAGAAATTTAACGTAACTAACCTTCTTTGTTTTGGCTTTGGAAACTTAAAAAAACTTGGGAAAAGTTTATGTGCAACACTTAAATTTAATGGAACATTATTTGGACTAAAGTGAACACTGTGAAAAGAACGGACTTCTGTGTGTTAGTGACTAAGTTCAGTGCAAGACTTCAGGAAGAGTGTAGTGCAAGTGCTTCAGGAAATCGTTCTTACTGTCAGAGTCCGAGAGGAGGCGGTTATTCATCGAGGTGGCCAGGGACTTGCTGTAAGTAGCCAAAATGTTTCATGTTGTACTATTTCCCATACTATATTTACCAGAATGTTTCATATTGTATTTTTTCCCATACTATACTTACCAGAAAGTGTCATACTGTACTTCTTTCCATACTAAACTTACCTCATGCATGTGCAGTAGGAATGTGTTTTTCAGAGTTCGGTTAGGTTAGGTTCGGTTAGAGTCCATAAGTACCAGAATGTTTATTAATGTATGAACATACTTCTAAACCCACATTTTATGTGTCTATTGCATTTATTTCAGTCATTTATGTGCCTTATTGGTGTGATTTGGGTGTTAAATAGGTGCTATGCATGTCCGGAGGGAGTTGTATAGGTGTTTCTCTGTGTTAGGGTCCGTAAGTACAAGTCCATAAGCTGGGGCCCAATATCCGGACAAAACCAATATCCGAACCTACCGATGGCTCTATTGATCCGGATATTGGAGGGGTTACTGTACTTGGGTAGTGTGATGAGTAAGGATGGAACTTTGGGGGATGAAGTGTGTGAAAGGGTACAGCAGGGAAGGAAGGTTGTTGGTACACTGAAAGCAGTGATGAGAAATAGGGAGGTGAGTATGGAAGTTAAGAAGTCACTGCATGATTGTATTGTGATCCCTACCCTGACGTATGGAAGCGAGGCGTGGACCTTGCAAGAGGGGAACAAGTCAAGAGTGAGAGCAGTGGAAATGAGTTACTTGAGAGGAGCATGTGGAGTGACGTGGAGGGACAGGTTGACGAATGAAGAAGTGAAGGAACACTGTGGGGTGGATGTGGATGTGGTTGAGAAGATTAGGAGAAATACACTGAGGTGGTTTGGACATGTGAAGAGAATGGAGAATGAAAGACTGACTAGGAGGGTGTATGTAGGTGAGGTGGAGGGAGGGAGAGGGAAAGGTAGACTGAGGATGAGGTGGAGGGATGGAGTTGAGAGGTATATGAGGGAGGTGGGGGTGAGTTGGGGAGAGGGTAGTCAAATGGTGGGTGACAGAGCGACTTGGAGACGTTTTGTCTGCTGCCACCCTTTGCGGGATTAGGGTGTCGGGCTATAGATAGATAGAATTTCCACAGTGTATTATATGCCACAAAGTTTTATCACTGGAGTACATGAAACCAAGTTTTCTTAAGCAGCATTTGAATAGTTGCCATCTGACTTTGAAAAGCAAGAATGCTGCCTAATTCAAGCAGAAGGAAGAGGGACTGAAGCGAGTTCACCTTGATCATTTGGGATAGCTCAGTCAACAATATGAATCTGGGTTTCGTGCACCTAACATGATATCACCGAGAATTGCACAAGAAAAAACCCTCACATCAGTACAGAGGAGTTAATTGTTCTTTGCTGTAAAGATATAGTCTATTGTATTACTGGAAGTGATATTGAGCAAAAGGTCACATTAGTACCCCTCGCTAATGATACTGTTCATTGATTAATATTAGATATGTCTGAAGATATCAAACAAATGATTGCTAAAATAAAAGGGCACCTTAGGCAAATTTGCAGTCCAGCTCGATGAATCAACTGATGTGGCAACTTTTGCGCAACTCATGTTTGTATGATACATCAGTAGATGAGATTTGCAGGATGATTTCTTGTTCTAACATGCTTTGAAGTTGACTGCAAGAGATGAAGACATTTTCTATGAAGTCTCAAATTTTTTAAAGACAGAAGGACATTCTTGGAATAATATATGCTCATGCACAACTGATGAAGCACCATCAATGCTTGGAAGTTGATCAGGGTTTTGAGTAAGGGTGAGTGAGTTGAATCTTGAAACAAGGAATCTTCATTGTATGCTTCATAAAGATGTACTGTACTCACATTTAGCCCGTTAACTGCAGCATTAGGATTCGTGGTCGATCCCCCCATGCACAAAAAAAATGGATTTTTTTTTTTTCCTCAAAAATAATTTTTGCTTTTATAGGCTTAATGAAAGAGTGCATGGAAAAGAATAGGAAAAGCAAATATGAGTTCATTATTTACCTTAGTTTGGCAGTGGTATGGTATTTATGGACATTTGGGTGAAAAATGTAGCATGCCTTAAAAAAAATAAAAATAAAAAAAATAAATAAATAAAAGAGCTTGATCATATGATGTACGTAGCAGTCTCACACCATTCTTCATATGATGTACGTAGTAGCTATTGGGTTAAACTCACCCACCAGGGTTGATATTAGTACTGTACAGTACTTGGTGCTGTTGTGCACATTGTAAATACTGTACCATCAAGTAAAGTGACCTAAATGCATGAATCCTCCACCTATTGTGCCAAGAGTTTGGGGCAATTGAAAAAGTATTATTTTTTTTTCATGCTGAGGTTTGCTGGCTGTCATGTGGGAATGTGGTATCAAGAGTACAGCCACTGAAGGAGGAGCTTTCTGAGTTCATCAGGTATGACAGCAAGACAAAGTTGCTTGCTTTCACCAAGACATTATCAGACCACCAATGGCTCTAGAAACAGGACCCTATGAGAAGTACATATTCTTTCATCTAAACTCTTTAAGCTTATCCCTCCAAGTCCGATCTACCACAGTGATTAATTTCATGGACTAAGATCACTGACATGAAGCTTGGGCTGTAGGAAAAGTCAGGGATGAAAATCATAGCATGTTTGAACACCTTAATGAGGCAGTTGATAAAAGCAAAGGCACTGGGTGACAAGAATTGTTTCACCTTGTGCAAACACATCTTTCTTCCCTGCGGATGGAGTAGCAATCGTAGTGCCATGAACTGAGAAGGTGAGAATCAGAACTTATTAGAAACCCATTTGTTGTTAATGTGCACCTTCTCCCAGGTAAAATGCAAGAATAATTCCCAGGGTAAATGAACAACTCTGTTGCAAAAGATGCCTTTAAAACACTTCCCCTGACCAATTTCTGATGTAAAATGAGTGAGCTTTACTCTGCTGTAGCTTATGTTGTGAGGTGTTTGCTGCTGATACCTACTATAGTACGTACATATGTGAGCAAGGATTTCAACACATTTGAACATGAAAACTAAGAACCAAGCATGGCTTAATGTGGAGCATGACCTTCGAGTATGTCTAATACTACTCGAATTGAGAAACTTGTTTGCACAAAAAACGCACAGCCTTCACACACAGGTTTAACCCGCTGCGTCCCGGAGACATGAATTCACGTCCTCACATGATGTGCACTCATATCCCGGAGACGTAAATTAACGCAGCAACACTGCAAGGTCCCTAATTTGCACAATTTGCAATTTTCGCGAGTGATTTTTGGCACGTATACACGGGACACCTTCCTCTACAAGATGCCAGGCACGGACAATGCCTTATCCAGCATGACCTCCCCCCCCCCTGCATGACCTTTTCTCAGCAATTCACCTGTTATCAGTGACCTGGCCAGTAAAGCCATGTCATGCCATGGTACGAAATTCAGGGCCAGAGTGATTCCCCAATTGATGAGAATGTGGAGGACAAACATTAGAGGAAGAAACAGTCAGATGTGATGATCAGGTAATGTGGCAAAAAAAGGTCAGGAATGGTGATGATTTAGTGAGTGAAACAATGCTTATAATGCGTATATTACCATTTGAAAACCAATATACTCTCGTACTGCATATAAATTCGTACCGAATAAATAAATAAATACCGTTTATGAATGGTGTAGAATAGTTATCCTCCCATTGAACTCGTTTTCTTTGCAGCCAGCCTGATAGAAAACCCTGTAAGGTAAGGAGGTACTCCTACCTGGATCGAGTATTTTAAACCTCAGGTGAGCGATTTCTCTATGAATTTTCGATGTTTCTCACCAAAAGCGGATGTTTGAGCCAAAAAAAAAAAAAAAGGTCCAAAAATGTCGGGACTGGGGCATACCACTGCCCAGAAAACGTCGGGATGGGGCAGGTTAATACTGTAATGATTGTCATATTTGAAAAAATTATATCACTGCTTACTGGCCAAATGAAGTTACTATAATTTTGTTAGTCTTACAATAGTTGGTATTGTACCATTCTATACTGAATTAGTGCTGATGTTTTTTTTTTCATAAGGTAACTACAGTTTCACTCCTCTGTAGTATCATTGTACATTGACAGTGATGTTAATGCTTAACTTCTCAATAGTCATTACAGTTTCAGCTACTGTAAAGTATTTGATAATATCCATTGTAGCACCGTGTACAGTACAGTAGGCACTCGTAGGATGCGAGTTTATGGGCAGCAAAGGAGGTCGCGTACAAGGAATTCGTGTACTGGGAATACATAAACTTAGGGGAAAAATTACATATGGATGGCACCCCCCTTCATTGGTAACCCTTGAGACTCCTTTCAGACCTAAGTAATGTACTGTACAGGGAATCTATCTAAGACATATTACCTGAGATAAAGTAAAGCAATAAGACTATGGCTTTACTAAATTATCAAGGATATGGCCAAACAAAACTAACAAGAATATGGCTGCTCACCTTAACCCAAGAGGACATCAGGCTTGATGGACATAAGAAGGGGATCTGAGGCAGGGTTGGGCACCTAGCATGCACCTCGTGCACCACCCACCACACCACCGACACACCACCTTCTCACCACTCTCGTTACCAGCACTTTCGATACTTTCACTAGCTAATGCACTCACTTTGTTCATAAACCCTTCAAAGTCTATTTCTGATACCATAGACATAGCATCATCCTCTTGATCCTCCCTAGGAAATGGCTTCTCTGATGTTGAAGGGAGTGATTCCTCACTTTCTTGAGGCCGCAGGTAACGGGTGATGAGGGTTTGCTTCCTTCTGTTAACCTCCTGGTTGTGCCTGTCTGTGCAGTAGTGGAAGGTTCTGTCCAGTGAAGTCATCACTTCCTCCACTCACAACTGACAGTGCTCGATGTCTGTGAATTCTTCGTTGAATTTATCTAGGGCACACAGTACCCGGCTGATCCCCATCATCGACAAGTTTCCACTCTCCCTCACTGGTGCTGTGGTCTCCTGCTGTGCGCCGGCCTCGGGGTAACCCTGGATTTGGGCCACACTTTGCTGCTGTCTCGCCTATTATGAGTTCAATTCACATACTACTAAATAATACACTAAAATTCGATAAAAAATAGGTCCACGTGTACTATGCGATTCGTTTACTGTGAACTTGTCTACTGTGCGTACTTACTGTGTATTGAATTAGTCATAATAAATTACTGTGCAGGAATATGTTCTGGAAGGAGGTAAAGAGAGTTAGACAGGATGATAAAGAGGTTAGCAGGGGAGTGAAAGATAAAAATTGTAGATTGATAATGAAGGGAGAAAAAGTGAGCAGATAGAGAAAACTCTTTAACCCCTCCGTGGCCACCGGCGCCAAATGACATTTTACTGTAGCATGGGCGCCGGCGTCAAATGACATTTTATCCTAGTGTGGGCGCCGGCGTCAAATGAAGTTTTACCGTAGCGTGGGCGCCGGTGTCAAATGACATAGTACTGTAGCGTGGGCGCCAGCGTCAAATTATGTTTTACTGTAGTGTGGGCGCTGGCGTCATTTGAGCATGCCTTATAAAAAAATGACACATTTTGGGGAAGTGAAGGAATGTTCTGAACGTCTTCAGACTGACGTACACTACGCTCCCATACACCCCATCAAGCAGTTCAGAGCCTGTTGCTGTGATGAGTGGATTTTTTATTTTTTTTGCTCATGGCCATGCCTAATCTAGCACAACTATAGGCTACCCATTATCTCAACCCAGACAGAAAATATCATCTTTGTCCTCCCTTGTGAAACATGCACAGCGACCTTATTTATGATTGTAAATAAACACAGGCATAAACAACACATGATAATAAGAGAAAAATACATTTTTGTTTTGGTGTCTTTACCTATTTGCTTAGGTTTGTTGTACTGTTTTGAATCATTTTGCATATTTTTTGCCTTTTACAAGCATAACAGGAAAGTTTTCCATGTTCGCGTGATGCTTTCGTGGGTGGAAAGGCCTCCCTTCCCTTCCTGCTAATCAGCTCGTGTGAGGTGCGAATGGCAGGTTGTCGCGCATTTCAACCCTCACTGTCCAACCTGTACACTCATGGGATGACGTTTATCTCATTTAGGTCTGAAGACAGAAACTCTCACCTCCATTTGCTAACAAACTCAAGCACCCAGACTACAAATTAAGCCAATACTACCATAAACACAATAAACACTGAAAAATGCAAAATAACTTCATAATACAGTACATATTTTTGACCCGCCCCGTCCCGGAGACGTGAATTCACGTCCTCACATGATGTGCACTCATATCCCGGAGACATAAATTAACGCGGCAACATTGCAAGGTCCCTAATTTGCACAATTTTCAATTTTCGCAAGTGATTTCGCGAGTGATTTTTGGCACGTATACACGGGACACCTTCCTCTATTCCTCTACAAGATGCCAAGCAAGGACAATGCCTTACACCGCATAACCTCCCCCTCCCCCGTATCCCATTGTCTCGGCAATTCTCCTGTTACCAGTGACCTGGCCAATAAAGACATTCAGGGCCAGAGTGATTCCCCAATCGATGACAATGTGGAGGACAAAGTTTACATAGCATTAGAGGAAGAAACAGTCAGAAATGATGATCAGATAATGTGGGAAAAAAAGGTCATGAATGGTGATGAGTTAGTGAGTGAAACAATGCTTATAATGTCTATATTACTGTTTGAAAACCAATATACTCTTGTACTACATATAAATTCGTACCAAGTAAATAAATAAATACTGTTTATGAGTGGATAAAATAGTTACCCTCCCATAGAACTTGTTTTCCTTGGTGCCAGCCTGTTAGAAAACTCAGTCAGGTAAGGAGGTACTCGTACCTGGATCGAGTATTTTAAACCTCAGGTGAGCGATTTCTCTATGAATTTTCGATGTTTCTCACCAAAAGCGAATGTTTGAGCCTAAAAAATAAAGGTCCAAAAATGTCGGGACTAGGGTGTACCACTGCCCAGAAAATGTTGGGATGGGGCGGTTTAAATTCAAACCTAGCATATTATGTACAGCAAGCTCGCCCCCAACGCTTGGGTTTCGTTCCTAATGTGGCGCGTTCGACGCAAAACCGCGTAAGTTTTAACTATTCCTTATTTTGCTCCCTAGATCTCCCAAACGTGGTCCCCCGCTGCCATCTGCCATTGGTAATCAATGTGAAGCACCCCAAGTGGTCAGAAGGCCTATCCAATGTCACAGCCCACAAACACAGCACTGCACAGCAACACTCCGACACACAAACACCCAAACACAAGGCAACATTCTGATGCCGAAACCAGTCGGCGTCGGAATGTTGCCCCGTGCCCACGCACCTGCACGTCGAAGCCTTTGCTGCGCAGCACTGTACTTGCAAGCCACAACACCAAATGAACCCTCCAACCACCCAAAGTGCCTCATATTGATCACCAGTGGCAGACAACAGCAAAACACCACACCTAGAGCGGCTAGGGAGCAAAATGGTTTCTGGACCATTCGCTGTCAAGCCAGTTCGCCGTCACAACAATAACAAGACAACATAGACTTTGATGGATCCTCCTGAAATATAGTTATTAAAGTATTGATTAATTAATAATAAGTATATTTATAAAAGTATTGATTAATTAATATATTTATTGAATGACGGGGAATCATACAGGGTGTAAATTGTCCTGATGGGGAATCGTTCATGTTTTGACAGGGAATTGACATGATGGCGAATTGTCTTGGAACCCACCGATCGTGTGTAATCTATAACTGGTTACAAGTCTTTATTTAATGCTTTAACTTTCTTTAAATGCTTTAACTTACAGGTGCATACCAGAATAGTAAATATTTAACTTACAAATACAGTACTGTGGAAAAGCACTACAGCAAATATTTAATAAACAAATAAAAAAGGTAATATTCTGACGCCTATCAGAAAACTGGTTATAAGACTTTATTTCTTGCTTGAACGTTATTTAATAATACTTTAACTTGCACATAAACTTACCAGAACAGTACTGTAAATATTTAGCTTACAAATACAGCACTGAGGAAAAGCAGTACAGCGAATCACATCACGTGATCAAAACAAACCGTGCGTGCTGAGCTGATGTTCGAGGATTTGGCCCATCAAAGGCCTCTCTTGCGTAAATATATAGTTTTCGTAATGGTTCTTTAATCTTACATTATCTTATACTTATCCCAGCACTAATCGTGTATAATTGCAAACGCGTTCGGCAAGAACGTGTTCCGGGCGAGTTTGCTGTACTGAAAACTTCAAAATACACATATCTAGTTATTTCACACCTCTTCAGCACCATTGACAATTTTTTCTGGTTAAAAAAAAAATGAGATGTTGCATCACTGCAATGCCTACGTGTGACTATGTCACGGGGTTTTTAAGATATCACGGGGTTTTTTAAATAAATGCTATGTATTATTTAATTGATAATAATATTCAATAATATTAAAGAGCAGAGACAATGATTGTCTTGCTAAATCAAGCAACGATTCTCTAAGAACGAGAATTTATAAACTTTCTCAACAGTACACAGCAGAGACTAATTACTCACAAATGCCGAATTAGTACTGTTAGCCTCTGGAGAAAGTTACTTCACCCCTGACAATAAATAACTAATACTAATAATAATAATCAGGTCCTTGCTGATGCTTAACTCCTATGGCACAACGGATTTTAAGTTAATACAACAAGACTGGTCTAAGTACCAGTTATGAATAGTAAAACGTGTATGCAAGCTAGGAGCTATGTGGGAAATAAGCTTAATTTGGAGAAATGGAACAAGATTTTACTTTACATTAAGCTCAAGAAAAAGAACTGTTAAATTTATTGATTACAAAAATAAATTTAACGTTACACTTCAGATCAAATCAATGAAACCGCACTCACTCACTCATACAAAAGCTAAATACTTACGCCTAGGAAAAACACCTTAACTAAGCTCTTAAAACTAGGATTATACAAAAGGGAAATACCGGTCGATGAATGCTGTGTATCACCGGGGGGGGGGGGGGAGTACTGGCCAACTGTACTAGTGGAGCTTGGGTGCTAGCTGACCTCTCACACTTCTTGAGCACAGGACCTTTCTCCGTCACAACAAACGCGCGACTGAGTAAGTCGTGGGAAAAGGGGAGCAGTAGGCCGCATTTATCTAACGGTCAAGTGAGCGAAACGCGCCCAAAACAAATCGCTCGGCGGAAGCACTAATGTCTCACGCAAAGACGATAACGTATGACACTGAAAAATTGATTTGACAAAGCTTCCGTCCGAATGAGCGGTTAACTGAACGATAAACAGTGAGTTTTCCACTAATAGTTCGTGGCTTCTCACAAAAGGGTAATGTCTCGAATTTGATTCGTGACAGACTAGTATCAGCTGCCTAAATTTACGCAACTTCTGCATGTGATTGCTCGTCATAGGATGGGTCTAGGAAGCTGAAATTTGCACTGACAGGTGTGTCGGAACTTCCTTTTCAATATGGCAAGAAAATTGATTTTCGAAACTTTGAAAAATGGTTGTGGGGTTGGCCTGTGTGGCCCGACAAATTCCACCTTGTTGGCCATGGAGGGGTTAAGGAACTGTTACACATAGAGAATGAAAGTAATGCACATAAAAGAGGCTGGGGAATGGCTGGGAAAAGGAGGCACGTGAGAAGGGGGGAAGGGATTAGTAGGATGGAAGAAGTGGAAGCAATGAAGAAAGTCAAAATGGGGAAAGCCCCAGGAATTGATGGGGTGTGTGGTGAAATGGTGAAGCATGAGGAAGAGATAGTTGTAGAATGGATAAAGAAGATATTTAGATTGGCCTGGGAGGAAGGTAAAGTTCTGGAGGATTGGAAGTCAGGAACAGTATAATTATTCCCCTGTACAAAGGAAAGGGGAAAAAGAAGTGTGTGGTGATCTAGAGGCAGTTATCATCTTAGTTTAATAGGAAAAGTATATGGTAGGATACTTATTGACAGTTTGGGAAATAACAGAGGAATCATTTGGAGAGGAACAGGGAGGTTTTTGTCACGGGGTTTTTAAAAATATCACGGTGTTTTTAAAATAAATGCTAAGTATTATTTAATTGATAATAATATTCAATAATATTAAAGAGCAGGGACAATGATTGTCTTGCTAAATCGAGCAACGATTCTCTAAGAACGAGAATTTATAAACTTTCTCAACAGTACACAGCAGAGACTAATTACTCACAATTGCTGAATTACTGTACTGTTAGCCTCTGGAGAAAGTTACTTCACCCCTGACAATGAATAACTAATACTAACATCAGGTTCTTGCTGAAGCTTAACTCCTAGGTGGCACAACGGATTTTAAGTTAATACGACAAGACTGGTCTAAGTACCAGTTATGAATAGCAAAACGTCTATGCAAGCTAGGAGCTATATGGAAAATAAGCTTAATTTGGAGAAATGAAACAAGAGTTTACTTTACATTAAGCTCAGGAAAAAGAACTGTTAAATTTATTGATTACAAAATAAATTTAACGTTACAATTCAAAATCAAATTAATGAGATTGCACTCACTCACACAAGAGCTAAATCCTTACGCCTAGGAAAATACCTTAATTAAACTCTTAAGACTAGGAAAACAAAAGGAAATACTGAACGATGAATGCTTTGTATCACCAAGGGTGGGAGCTTGGAGCTGTGGTCTTGTGGAGCTTGGGTTGACCTCTCACACTGCTGGAGCACAGATCCTTCCTCCGTCAGAGCAAACACTGGACTGAGTAAGTCGTGGGAAAAAAGGGGGAGCAGTAGGCCGCATTTTTCTAACGGTCAAGTGAGCGAAACGCGCCCAAAACAAATCGCTCAGCGGAAGCTCTATTGTCTCATACAGAGACGATCACGTATGACAATGAAAAATTGATTTGACAAAGCTTCCATCCGAATGAGCGGTTAACTGAACGATAAACATTGAGTTTTCCACTAATAGTTCGTGGCTTCTCACAAAAGGGAAATGTCGCGAATTTGATTCGTGACATTACGCCCCTAGAAAATTAAAGTTTTTCCTTATGGGAAAAAATTTGTGGATATATATATATATGTACACATCCTAACTCAGTCACACAAGATTCACACTGTGGTGTGTGTGCTATCCTGCTACAGGAGAAAGTCACAGTCGCCAGTGAGCGAAAAAACCTCGTATTTACGTTAATAGAAGCAAGATGAGGGAAAAACTCCGTGACGACGATGAAAATCCTGTACTCAGGTCAAACTGAGCTAAAATTCGCTACATTTACACTGACAACTAATTGTTGTGTAGCGTGGTGTATGTAATACACGGTGTAGGTGTGACAGTTGTAGTGTAACTGTACCTATGTGTAAAATGACACAATAAATAATAATATGACGACGGCAAAGGCAGAGGAGAAGAGGCGGCAGCGTGCGGCAGACGATCAGCTGGTCCGCACAGCAAAACTGCTACACCCATTGCTGAACCTGCAAAACCAATTAAGGTGGAGCATCAAAAGTGTCAATGAGACAAAATTCTTATTATGTTACAATTACTCTCTCTGCCTAGCAGTCAGTGCTACGACGTACATTCGAGATCGCCATTAATTATAGCACACGATTATGGTTGGCAAGTTGAGAATCCTTGTGGAAACTCGGGTCTTCTATAGCCTCGAACTGCACACGGGTCCTCAACCTGTGCCTTAACCTACAGTACTTATATTAGTATCAGGGAGCCGAGAATCCTTGTGCAAACTCGGGTCTTCCATAGCCTCAAGTCGCCTCTGCGGAGTTCTCACTTCCCCCATAACCTACAGTACTTGTATTAGTACCGGGAAGCTGAGAATCCTTGTGCAAACTCGGGTCTTCCATAGCCTCGAGTCGCCTCTCAACTTCCCCCTTAACTTACTGTACATAATATGTATGTACAGGCCCTGGACATAATGTGTCCTGTGGGGCCAATGGGCGAGACGTCAGGTCTGCACCCACTTCACCACTACCCTGTCTCTCCACTGACTCAGAGATTACAGGTGTGGTTATGAACGGCACAGGAAGGACATGTCCCTGATTAGTGGTGTTACTTTGACACACACTACAGGAACGGACAAAACTATCTATGTCCCGTCCCATCCCTGGCCAGAAAAAGTCAGCTCGGATACGGCCCTGGGTCTTCCTTTTGCCCATGTGACCTCCCGAGGCTGAACAATGACCCCATTCTAACACTGCTTGGCGGTATTTGGCGGGGATGACAAACTGCAGTCGAACCTCGCCCTCGGGTGTTCGTGACTCACGGTAGAGCCGTCCTTGTTTACGAAGGAACTTGGCTCGACCTCCCCGTGAATACTTAATCACTCGACCCTTTTGTTTGTTCCGCACAGCAGCAAGTGTCGGGTCAGAATGTTGTTCTTGTACAACAAGTTGACTACACATCAGATCTTGCGACGATTCAATGATCACTGGGGTGACAGTCTGGAGCCTCAGCCATGGCTCGTGTTACCGCAGCAGCCGAAGTCTGAGTAGCGTCATCATGGGAGCAACTATCCTTGACTCCTTGAATATTGCCTACTATAAGGTCAAATAGAGGCTCTGGCATGACAACTGCAAGTGTCGTACCAGTATAAAATGGAGATGCCACCTGGATACATGCCTCAGGGAACAATCTCACTGATCCATCAATAAGGTTTGCATGGATCTGTCGACCTGTATACTGCTCAGGCCGAACTAAACTCTGCTTAACAGAGCAACCTGAGGAACCATTGTCTCTCAGGACCTTCACAGGAATGCTCCCACAAACCCTGGCTGTACAAGGAAGGTACTGTCACCTGTGGTGGGGCCTGTGGAGGAAGCAGCTAGCCACTCATGAGGCTGTTGAATTGATGCGGCAAACATTGTGCCTTGAGAATTATATTGAGAAGATGGAACATTGGCCATCTGTGGAGAGGGGTTCACTGTCACTGTGGGACTAGTGAACTGTGGGGAAGTACCCACACTGGTAGGGACGTGACCACCGTGCTGCTGCTGAGGAATGAAGGCTGCGTTCGCTTCCTGCCTCTTTTGAGCTGGTGGTGAAAAAGTTTGTCCCGACGGTCGATTGCGTGGCTGATACTGCTTCGCAAACGAATGCTAATAACACAAATAAAGAATACAGACACAAGCTAGTGGTGACCAGTCTTATCTAGTTAACTGACATAGAATAAATAAAAAATGCAAATAACTGGGAAGACTCAATAATTAACACAATGGGTATGGCGGCTACCCAGGAGCGAATAAAATCTTCTGGCGTTACCAAGAATAAACTAGAGTTAAGTACTCTATTGATTAATAAAGCAAAAATTCACTTGCTAAATTAATTGTAAACACCAGTAAGCTTGTGCCTATAAACTTTAATGATAAATACCTAAATATGAACGAGTGAGTACTATCTCGTGAATAGCTTTAGAGCTAGGAGTTAATATCCTGGAATGAGGTCGCCAATTGTCACGGGGTTTTTAAAAATATCACGGTGTTTTTAAAATACATGCTAAGTATTATTTAATTGATAATAATATTCAATAAAATTAAAGAGCAGGGACAATGATTGTCTTGCTAAATCGAGCAACGATTCTCTAAGAACGAGAATTTATAAACTTTCTCAACAGTACACAGCAGAGACTGATTACTCACAATTGCTGAATTACTGTACTGTTAGCCTCTGGAGAAAGTTACTTCACCCCTGACAATGAATAACTAATACTAACATCAGGTTCTTGCTGAAGCTTAACTCCTAGGTGGCACAACGGATTTTAAGTTAATACGACAAGACTGGTCTAAGTACCAGTTATGAATAGCAAAACGTCTATGCAAGCTAGGAGCTATATGGAAAATAAGCTTAATTTGGAGAAATGAAACAAGAGTTTACTTTACATTAAGCTCAGGAAAAAGAACTGTTAAATTTATTGATTACAAAATAAATTTAACGTTACAATTCAAAATCAAATTAATGAGATTGCACTCACTCACACAAGAGCTAAATCCTTACGCCTAGGAAAATACCTTAATTAAACTCTTAAGACTAGGAAAACAAAAGGAAATACTGAACGATGAATGCTTTGTATCACCAAGGGTGGGAGCTTGGAGCTGTGGTCTTGTGGAGCTTGGGTTGACCTCTCACACTGCTGGAGCACAGATCCTTCCTCCGTCAGAGCAAACACTGGACTGAGTAAGTCGTGGGAAAAAAGGGGGAGCAGTAGGCCGCATTTTTCTAACGGTCAAGTGAGCGAAACGCGCCCAAAACAAATCGCTCAGCGGAAGCTCTAATGTCTCATACAGAGACGATCACGTATGACAATGAAAAATTGATTTGACAAAGCTTCCATCCGAATGAGCGGTTAACTGAACGATAAACAGTGAGTTTTCCACTAATAGTTCGTGGCTTCTCACAAAAGGGACATGTCGCGAATTTGATTCGTGACAGTTTTAGGAAGGGAAAAGGTTGTGTAGATCAGGTATTCATCCTTGGCTGTTTAGTGGAAAAGTTTCTAGAGAAGGGAAGGAAGTTGAATGCTGCCTTCACAGAGTTGGAGAAAGCATGTGATGGAGTGGATAGAAAAGGATTGTTGTAGAAAACAGTAAGAATGTATTGAGTAAATCGGAAGTTGTTGAATGCCGTGAAGATTATATAATAGGGTGCTAAGGCTGCAGTGTGTGTGGATAGTGAACTGAGATAATTTTTTTGTCTGAGTAATGCATTGAAACTGGGATGTGTCAGGTCTCCATGGTTGTTGAGTCTGTATATGGATGGGGTTATAAAAGAGATGCAAGGTAGGGCAGTGAATGTTGGAGCGGCCCTAATGAGAGAGGGCAGTGTTTGGAAACTCCCTGTATTATTGTTTGCAGATGATACTGTACTGTATTGTTAAGTGAAGACAAAGGGAAACTGTAAAGCTTGATGAATGATTTTTTATTTTTTTTCCAACTTTGGGCATAGGTTTCACAGCCTGCTTTCAAGGCCCAGTAGTCCTCCTACACACCATACACCTCTACATGTCACCACTTCGGCGCTAACACCCACCGTCCATATTGAATACATGCTAGGGCTGTCTCATACAGGACCGGTGTATCGGTATATGTGGGGATATTTTTACAAGATGTCGGCTGGTCTTCTGGCAGATCAGTAAAGTCTGATTTCAGGAAATTCAAATTCTTAAACTGTTCCCTGCCCCAGTGGGGATTTGAACCTGGGTCTGGTAGGACCTACCTGTCTACCGATTGAGCCACTGCCATGTAAGAAATGGAATCTAAAGGTGAGTGTAGGGAAGAGTAAAGTTATGGTGCTTGAAAGAAATGAAGTCACTGAATGTACAGTGAGGTTGGATGATGAGGAAATGGAAAATGTGAGTGCATTTAAGTACTTGGGTATTGTGATGAATAAGGATGGAAGTTTGGAGGATGAAGTGCTTGAAAAGGTATAACAAAGAAGAGAGGTTGCTGGTGCTTTGAAAGCAGTGATAAGAAACAGGGAAGTGAGCATGGAAGTAAAAGAGTTGCTGCATGATAGTATTATAATGCCAACTCTAATGAATTGAAGTGAAGTTTAGACCTTATTGGAAGAACACTAGTCAAGAGTGAGAGCAGTGGAAATGAGTTAAGAGGAGCATGTGGAGTGGAGAGGCAGACTTACAAATGAGGAAGTGAAGGAGCATTGTGGTGTGGATTTGGATGTGATAGAAAGCATTAGGAGAAATACATTGAGGTGGTTTGGTCACGTGGAGAGGATGGAGAGCAAGAGAGTAATGAGGAGAGTGTTTGTGAGTGAGGTGGAGGGAGGGGACAGGGAGAGGAAGGCCGAGGATGAGATGGAGGGATGGAGTGGAGAGGTACATGAGAGAGGGAGGTGTGAGCTTGGGGAAGGGCAGTGAAATAGCGGGGGACAGGACGACATGGTGGCACTTTGTTTGTGGCCACCCTTTACAAGATTAAGGCATCTGGTGATGGATAGATACTGTAGGTAGATATTACCATTCTGTGTTCAGTGTCTGATTGATGAGTGTATGGGTTGATGGTCTGCAAACTAAAAGAGTACTTGGTGGGGAAAAGGTTGAGGACCCTTTCTGTAAGGATTTCCATCTGTGGGGTGGTTGGGGTTTATTACCCCCATAAAGCCTCTCAAGGTATGAGTGAAGCTGGGTCCTGTGTACCATAAATGTCAAGACTTAGTAGCCTAGCCCAGTACCCTGGTGCTCCTTATGGTTAAAAAGATGATTGGATGATGAATGGGTCGATTTAAATATCAACTTCTCTTTCAAGTCCCAGGTGTGGTAGTTGTATCTGGTTAGCTATGGGAAAGAAACTTTGTGGATTTGAGTGCTGTATTGCATCTAGGTGTCCTAGAGGTTTACTGTTATTTGATAGATAGTAACATGTTGACTTTTTTTTTTTCAGAAAGCAAAAGCCAAGACTGGAACCTCAGCCTTTGATGTTCTCATTGGAATGAGACTGACCGATGTCCTGACTCTTGGGAAGGAGCTGTTTATTATATTTGAAGAAGATGCCTGTGTTAGAATACACTTTCTGATGGCAGGATGCTTAAGGTCAGTGCTCTTATTATGCTGTTGTTATTTGAATTTGTTATTACAGAAATACTGTAGCTATACATAGTCTGGCTGAAGATAAGAGTGGACAGTAATGTAAGCCAATAATTACCTGCAGAGCAAGGTACTGTTTATCATACTGGTGGGTGGTTTTTCATGCTTTTAGGGATAATGCTGTTACAGCAAAGATTTGTAGGATTGTTTTGTTGGAATCCATAAAAAAAAGTGATATACTGTATACAATACAGTAAACTCTCAGTTTTTTGTCGTCACAATATCCGGCCCAACACAATATCCAGCACTGCTGGCTCGGCTCTACTAAAGCAGTATCTGGCAAAATTATACAATATCCAGCACCCAAACAGGATGCAAGTGGCAGTTCTATGCAATATCCGGCATTGAGGCGTATCAACCAGCTCATAAGAGGTAGTCAGCCGGTGCTGTATTACTGTATTCTGATCATTACCTTATGGTATTTTATGCTTGATTTTCATTTTTTATTTGTGGGAAAGTTTTGAGGATAGAGGGTAGAGACGGATTGTATCACAATATCTGGCTCGATGTCGAATGTTAAGTGATGGGGGATACTATGCATTATCCGGTGTTTTGCTTTATTTGGCATAGGGCATAGCTGAATTATGCCAGATAATGATAGTTTACTGTATATTAATTTGTATAAAGTTCATTTGTAGTGAAGAATATCTGGTGTATTACATAGTATTTACCAATGGTATTTTTCTTACGTTCATTGAGTATGGTATGTGATGTTCTTACTTTTGCCTCCTGGCTTTCATGGGCATGAACCTAGTAGATGCAGAAATCCAACCACTTCACATGAGGCACTTCCATGTATCTTTTTGAAGGTTACTATGTGTTGAATGATTGTTGGTGCTGTAATCCTGAACTACATGAGGTAGGCAAGGAGGCCTATTTATGGTATGAATGTTCACATTACAGTGGAGGCAAGGTGGTGATTGCTTTTAATATTTATGTTGTACATGTATTGAAATAGAGAAGGATGGTGACCACATTACATTCTGGTTAGTTGAGCTCATGTGTGTAGAGAAGGACAGATTCTGTGAAATAAATTTCGAAGGAAGTCCGCATGGGGTAATGTGTGACTGAAGACTTTGGATGGCTGTTGATTATGTGTGAATAGCCGTATGGTTGTGTAGCATATGATAATGTTAGTTCATGGAAGGAGAGTGTTTTCAGTGCATTGTGAATAATCAAGAAGTTTGATCTTTGTGGAGGGGATGGTTATGAAAATGAAATGAATATTAAACTGAAGCAGTGAAATTTGTGTCTCGAATGTTGATGAGATCTGTGATTAGAACAGTGGTTTTTGCTTTGCATCCACCCTATGGATTATTTATAAATCCCATGCCCCCTACCCCTGAAAATTTTACTAAACAGTATAAAAAATATTTTGTGTATTTGGATAGCATTTATTGCTTATATGAGTATATAAATGGAGGAATGATAGTTATTTTTTCACTGCATTTTAATTTGTTATCATTACGCACTGTACTGTATTTCAGTTGTAACAGTGCTGTAAGAGAACATATAAAAAAAATTTGTAGTGAAACCAAATTTTATCCTACTTTTATGATGATTGCTGTCAAACATAGTAAGCTACATTGCCAATGAGTTTTACACATTCCAGTATTAACCAATCACTGATTTATTTTATTGTCTGAATGCAGCTATTTTATTTCCATTTTCTTAACCTTATTCAACCAATTTCAGCATCACACAGATAATTTTGGTAGAAAATATA
Source organism: Coenobita brevimanus (assembly GCF_032717465.1). NCBI lineage: Eukaryota > Metazoa > Arthropoda > Malacostraca > Decapoda > Coenobitidae > Coenobita > Coenobita brevimanus. The sequence continues at coordinate 36,462,419 of NC_137003.1, read as the reverse complement.
AATAAAAAAGTAATTGCTACAAAACCAACTTAGTTTTTACTCTCAGTACAATTCATGAATCTTTGCTACATCATAAATAATTACACATCCTCCTTAGTGATTTATTTATCCATCATTATGCAGCATTGGAAAGCAGAAGGCACTGACTACAAGAAAACTGTATTTATTTGTCAGTTTTAACATGTTACTACTTTAACCAGTGCTGTACGCAACAAAATCAACAAGACAGTGGATTATAGCCAGTGACCTTGGTGACTTCGTAGTACTCATCAGTGGGATGGGTGATGCTGGCTCTTTTGGCCAACTGGTTGGGGATTATTTGATGGTGCTTGGCTCAGTGCTCATTGGAGATCGCTTGCCTCATCAAGCTTGTTTCTTTGCTTTGTTTTGATTCCAACTAATGCTGAAAGCCTTTCTTCACACAGGCAAGTAGATGAAAAAGGGATTCACTGACAGATTTTCTAGTTAACTGAAAGATATTTTATCCAAAACTTTCCCAGACCAATACAGGTAAAATCATCCTTTGCCACAGAATTTTAACTTCAGTTGAGGAACTCTTCTTGTAAGGCTTGTTGGATATCATCTACTTCCATGGAAAAGGGATTCCTGGTAAGATTGAATTGAAAACTCTTGTCGGCGATGTTAGGAAAATAACAATGAAACTCATTTTCCAATCCTTGAAGGTGATCCACAGTCTTGGTTTCAAGGCTTTCACTGAAGTTTTTCTTATTCATGATTTCATCCAGACGAGGAAAGGACGTTGTGTTCCTCTTCTGGATGCGATGTATCCACGGCAACAGCTTGCTAATGAATTTTCGCATTGCATCATAGTGGGCAATCATAGTTGTATCTCTTCATTGTAACTGCTTCAATGCATTTACGGCTTCAAAAATATCTGCAAGGTAAGCCAAGGACCAGCTAACCTTATCTGAATTAAACTGGCAAGGTAGCCATTTTTCTGTTTCCAGAAACTGTGTTACCTCTTCACGAAGCATGTACACGCATCCCAGCATGTTACCCTTTGAGAGCCAGCATACATTAGTATGAAAAAGCAGAGTCTTATGCTCTGTTCCTAAATCTTGACACAACTTCGCAAACAGTCATATGTTGAGAGCACCGTGCTTTATGTGGTTCACGATCTTGATCATGATGTTGAAATGTTTCTGGAGTTGCAAGGGCAGGGTCTTTGCTGCCAAAGCCTGGCAGTGTATGAAGCAGTGCGTAGAAATTGCTGATGGGGCCTTCTCTTTCACCTTATTAATGAAGCCTGAGCGTGATCCTGACATGGCTGGAGCTCCATCTGTTCACACGCCAATCAGTTTTTCCCAGGTTATGTCATGTTTGCCAACGGCCATACCACGTTGAGTACACCGCTTTCCGTGCGATCAGCGAAGTTAAGCAACATTGGGTCTGGTTAGTACTTGGATGGGTGACCGCCTGGGAACACCAGATGCTGTTGGCTCGTTCTCCCTACGTGTCAAGTGGGGTTGGTGGAGGATTAGTGCCCCTCCCTGTAAAACAATTAACTCTAAGCCCGTGGCCACCCCGTTTGGGATACATGGCGTCTGGCAATGAATGAATGAATGAATGAATGTCATGTTTGTGGAAAAAGTTAGACACAGCTTTGAAGATGTCAGCAGCTGTTGCACTGGTTTCCAAAGGGCAACAAAACATATCCTCTTCCATGAACTCTTTCCATATGAACTGTGTGTAAACTAGCAACTGAGAGCACTGAGACAAGTACTGTATGTGGTTTCATCACATTGGATTGCAAACTCTGGGGACGGTTTAACCTTCGTAACCACTTGAGTTTTTATGTCCTTTGCCATTTCATCAATCTGATGCTTCACTGTGGAAGCAGATAGTGAAATCTTTGCTAATTTGTGATAGCTTTCCTCTGGAAGTAGCAACTTTGTAGCATGTAGAATGCAAGGTTTCACAAGGGTTTTGCTGATGCTATGTGTTTTTTTTGCTTTAGCTGTCATGAGAGATGCTTCATATGATATCTCCACAACCTTTGCTGACTGCTGTCAAAAAGTTCCTGTGCCGTCTAGTCTGTCACTTAAGGTTGTCTCTTTTGGTTGCAAAATAGGTTTCTGGCATCTCAGTTAATTGTGGGTGGTTGTCTGTGAGGTGTCGTTTCATTTTTGTAGGGCGCATGGCATCATTGCTCAGGGTTTTCAGGCATACGCCACATTATGGTACATCAAAGTCTCCCTTGCTTAGTGATGTGACACTGTATTTGAGGTACTGTTCACTGTATTTCCTAGTTTTCCCTTGCTGAGCCATTTTCTTCCAGTGTTCTGTGAAAAACAGCAGAGCAAAACATAAGGTAGGGTAGTGATTGTGCCATTGTGATTATATTATTCAGAGCCCCTGATTATAGTGGAGGAGTATACAGTACAAATAACTGTTATGCACAGAAATTAAAAAGAAAAAAATTATCATTTTTTTTTTTATGTAATTACGGAAATTACATATTTAAAATGCATATCAGGGACATACAAATCCCTGAAGATAAAACTTCCTCCTCCTCGTAATAATAATAATAATAATCCATCCATCCATCCATCCATCATTCAATCCTTTGTTTCCCTATGAGGAGCGAAGGAGCCTGGGGCAGTGCAATTTGGTCCTGCCGTTAAAGATGAGTGTGATGATGATAATAATAAAAAATAATAATAATAATAATGATCATTCATCATCATCATCATCCGGACCTCCTTTCCCACCCAAGGGCAGGGTGAGGAGTAGCAGCGTCCAGACAGCACAAACTTGCCCAAATCAAATAGGCCACACTTCCATTCACTCATCATTCAAGCCCCCAGAATCCTAGGTCTACCAGATACACCAAAAACATTCACCACATTTTGCAGCTTCACACAAACATATCCGATTGAGTCAATCCGGATGCTGCCATGCTCACAAGGGGTGCCAAAATCCCTGATCATGCACTTCTCCTCACAACATTCATCCAACCAGCTCGATCTCTTGTCACTTCCCTAGCCTCACCAACTTCCAAACCTCCCTTCCTCAAACACTCATCCATCATATCTCTCCACCTTCTCCTTGGCCTACCTCGCCTCCTCCCTCCATGAAATTTGCTCAGGTATACTTTTTTCACCACTCTATTTTTATCTAGCTTTTCCACATGACCATACCATCTCAGGACACTCTCTTCGATTCTGGTGTCCACCGACTTCCTTACTTGACACCTTTGACGAATCACATTATTTCGTATCCTATCCACCCTCTGTACTCCACATACGTTCCTCAGCAGTCCTATCTCCACTGCTCTTACTCTTGACTTTTCATTTTCATGCCACACCATAGTCTCACACCCAAATGTTAAAGTTGGCACCAGCACTCCCTCATGTAAGCCTCGTGCGGCTGCAACACTCAAGCCTCTGTTTCTTATCAAGGCCTTCATTGCACCAGTTACTTTTCTTCCTTGTGTCATGCTACTTTCAACTTCTTTTTGCACTTTTTCCTCTCAGTTCTATCACTGCACCCAAGTATTTGAACTCTCTCACCAATTCCAGTCTCTCTCCATTCACTGTGACATCACAATGGGAGTCACCTTCTCTCTCAGTAACCATCACTTTACTCTTCTTTACATTTACTCTCAAGGAACGACACTCACAGACTTCGGCAAAACTCTGCACTAGCCTACCAAGTTCTTATTTGGTACTTGCAAGCAGTACTGCATCATCAACTTACAACAAATTTGAGATATTCCATCTATCACCATTCATTACCAACGCCATCCCTCTCTCCATTACTCGTGTTTTTACTTCTCTCACCACCCCATCCATATGTATATTGAACAACCATGGGAACATCACACAACCATGTCGCACGCCCACACCAATCGTGAACCATTCACTTATATGTCCATTAACCCATACACATGCTTCGTTACCATCATAAAAACTCTTGACAACACCTAGCAGCTTACCGTCTACACCATACATGCGCAAAACTTTCCACAATCCCTTTCTGTCTGCTTTGTTGTATGCTTTTTCAAGATTCATGAATGCCATAAACATCTTATGGTCCTTCTCACAAGCCTTCTTTGCTATCCGTCTCACTGCAAATACTTGATCCACACATCTTCTGCCACTCCTAAAGCCACCCTGTTCATCACTCACTAGGACTCCTGATATCTGTCTTACTTTCTCAATAATAATTCTTCCATATACCTTCCCTACCACACTCAGTAAACATAAACTTATGCCACGATAATTCTTGCACTCACTTTGCTCACCTTTACTTTTGTACAGGGGTACAATCACAGCCTTTTTCCACTCTGCAGGCACAGTTTCACTCATCCATGCCTTCTTACATATCTCCAACAAGCACTTCATTCCACTCTCTCCACTACACTTAAGCATCTCTGCATACAACTCATCAACCCCAACTGCTTTCCCATTTTTCATCCATTTCACAGCACTCTTCACCTGTGCTAGTGTCACGTCTCCTGGTACTGCATTCCTTCTCTGCGCACCCCCGAAACCAGTCATGTTTACAGCCACTCTGCTCTCTCTATTCCCATTCATCAGGCTTTCAAAATATTGTATCCATCGGGTCCTTACTTCATCTCCATGGGTTAGTAACCTACCACCTGCATCCTTCACACCATCACATTTCTTTCCGCTTTCACTTCTACATTTCCGCACCTCTTTCCAGAATAACTGTCGATTCTGTGGCCAGTCTCTTTCTGAGCTCAGAATCCTACATTCTGGTGTAGCAGGGGTCGTTTCACATGTGCTCTGCTGTCATGGAAGCTTCTAGAATACTGTGTGTCTGTGTGTAGTACTGCTTCTGGTGCACGATCAACATTCCTTCACTTAAAGAGTTGCAAGCTAATATCCCGTTCCCACACCTTGTCTGGTGCTCTGTCTATCTATCTATCTCTCTATCCATCATGCTTTCTGTTGTGATTTGTATTTATAATATGGAGTCCTTACATCGCTTGGTCACGCCGCTGGCGGTCCTCCGACAGCAATCATCATTGACATATGCTAATCTATTAATATATAATAGTCTTGTTCTTCACTCTTAATACATAATATTGATTATAATATTGTACAGGTATAATATTCATGGTAATATTGCAATGATCCAGTAATATTACGTTTTAAACAAGTTGTATACTTAATTGAATATGGTTAAATTGGTTATTGTATTACATTTTGTAAAATGTGTATATATAATAGTCTATCTATCTATCTATAACCCGACGCCCTAATCCCGCAAAGGGTGGCCGCAGACAAAGCGCCTCCAAGTCGCTCTGTCACCAACCATTTGACTACCCTCCCCCCAGCTCACCCCCCCCTCCCTCATATACCTCTCTACTCCATCCCTCCACCTGATCCTCGGTCTACCCCTCCCTCTTCCTCCCTCCACCTCACCCACATACACCCTCCTAGTCAGTCTTTCATTCTCCATTCTCTTCACATGTCCAAACCACCTCAGTGTATTTCTCCTAATCTTCTCAACCACATCCACATCCACCCCACAGCATTCCTTCACTTCTTCATTCGTCAACCTATCCCTCCATGTCACTCCACATGCTCTTCTCAAGTAACTCATTTCCACTGCTCTCACTCTTGACTTGTTCCCTTCTTGCAAGGTCCACGCCTCGCTTCCATACGTCAGGGTAGGGATCACAATACAATCATACAGTGACTTCTTAACTTCCATACTCACCTCCCTATTTCTCATCACTGCTTTCAGTGTACCAACAACCTTCCTTCCCTGCTGTACCCTTTCATGCACTTCATCCCCCAAAGTTCCATCCTTACTCATCACACTACCCAAGTACTTGAATGCACTCAAATTCTCCATATCCTCACCATCCAACCTCACTGCACACTCTGTGACTTCATTCCTCTCAAACACCATAACTTTACTTTTGTTTACATTAACTTTCAGATTCCTCCTCTTACACACTGTCCCAAATTCATTCACCAAACCTTGCAACTCCCATTCATCTTCACTCAACAATACTGTATCATCAGCAAACAGCAACACCGCAAGCATCCAAATCTCACCCTCATTCATTAGAGCCACCCCCACATCCACTGCCCTACCCTGCACCTCCTTTACAACCCCATCCATGTATATATTAAACAGCCATGGAGACATCACACAACCCTGTTTCAGTCCCACATTGAGATCAAAGAACTCACTCAGCTCACCATCCACTCGCACCGTAGCCCAAACTCCTTCGTACATACTCTTCACAGCACTCAACAACTTCCCCTCCACTCCATATATTCTTAATACCTTCCACATACCTTGCCTATCTATTCTGTCATAAGTTTTCTCCAAGTCCATGAAGGCAGCATACACTTTCCTTCCCTTCTCTAGATACTTCTCCACTAAACATCTTAGAACAAATATCTGATCAACACACCCTTTTCCCTTCCTAAATCCCCCTTGTTCTTCTCCAATTAGCTCCTCTGTCATATGCCTAACCCTATCAATGAGTATTCTACCATATATTTTACCAGTCACACTAAGAAGGCAAATACCCCTATGGTTACCATATACTTCTCTCTCCCCTTTTCCTTTGTATAAAGGAACAATTATACCTGATTTCCAGTCCTCTGGAACCCTTCCCTCTTCCCAAGCCAATCTACACAACTTCCGTATCCACTCCACTACAATCTCACCCCCCATACCTAAGCATTTCACCACACACTCCATCAATTCCTGGGGCCTTTACCAACTTAATCTTCTTCATCGCTTCCACTACTTCTGCCATACTGATCTCTTCCTCAATCGTCTCATCTCTTCTACTCCCAGCCATTCCCCAACCAATTATACTCGCACTACATTCACTTTCTACATTCAACAAATCCTCAAAGTGCTCCTTCCATCTCCTCAATTTTTCTCTCTTCTCCACCAACAATCTATTGTTCCTATCTTTCACTCCCCTACTATTTCCCCTTTCACACTGCCTTACTTTCTTTACCTCCTTCCAAAACAATTTCTTACTCTCCCTCCATTTCACACTCAGATTCCTCCCAAACTCTTCATTCACTTTCTTCTTACTCTCTTTCACCAGTCTCTTAACCTCCCTTCTCCTGCTCACATATACCTCTCTCCTCTCTCTCTCATCTCCCCTACCTCTACTCGCTAACCATTCACTATATGCCTTCTTCTTTTGTTCCACAGCTCATTTCACCTCATCATTCCACCATGCTGTCCCTTGCATACCCTTGCATCTCCTCCTCACTCCACAAACAGCCTCACACGCTGTGCCTATCTCTTCTGTGAATATCTTACATACGTCTTCCACCCCTTCCATCTGCTCTAGCTCATACCTTCCCAATCTTTCTTCCACTATGTTTTTATACTCTGTCATTTTCTCACCATCTTGCAATTTCTCCACTCTTCTCACAGGAGTTGCTTCCTCCTAATAGCAAAAAAAAAAAAAAAAAAAAAAAAAAAAAAAAAAAAATACAGTAATCCCTCCACTATCCGACGTAATAGAGCCAAAGGTATGTCCGGAAAGTGGTCCTGTCCGGATAGTGGGCACCAGCCTCCTGGACTGGTACTTATGGACCCTAACCAGCCTAACTTTGAAAGCCACCTAAATAATTTCCTACCAGACATGAATAGCACCTATTTAAACCTATTTAAGACCCTATTCACACCAATAATGGACATAAAGCATGAAATAAATGAAAAGGAACCAAAGAATGAGGAATTAGAAGTGACTTTACCTCAGCCAGGGTACTTACATCACGTTTGTGGCTGCCTTTCTAAGGTTTTGGCAGTGGTGAAAATGCTCTTGAAGCACGTACAGTAATCCAGTGTTGTGCTGCACATAATCCTTTGCACTGTGAGTTATAATTGTTTAACACTGCACCATTGTTCTTAACTGCACCACTGCAGTTCTAACCGCCAGTTTAAACTGCCAATTTGCACTCAACAGTTGGTCCTTTGCACTCTGAAGTTCAAATTTCTTAACACTGCACAACACTGTATATTCCCATGTGGTCTAGAGGCGAGGTATTGCGGTATATTCACTGTTTATTCACAAAAAACGAGCACATGTGGCTTCCAGTGCGATAAGCATCTATTCACAATCGAAGTTAGGGAGTAACTGTTGATGTCGGAGAAACATAGTTGCCAGATCGCATCGGCCACATTACCAATCTCCTCAACTTTCATTACCAAATTTAACTTTTCATTACCAAATTCATAAAGCACATGCCTGGGTGTACGTGATCGTCTTGGCGATCTTAAGGGACCTATCAGGTGATTTACACAGGCAGCTACATAACCAATGATGTCCACGACGAGGTCTAACTTTGTATCATCTGGTGTTAACACAGGTGGGGGTGAAAATATTCCTGTCATATCACTTAGCTAAAAAGAATTCATGTTGCTATGGTATGGTGTTATGAAATATGTCTGTTGTTCATGTCCTTACTAAATAGATGAGTAAATGAGTTGTTATAAATGATAGATAGTGAGTGTATAAGTGTATATATAAAAATAAGTAAAGGAGTTGAATATACCTACTTTTAGCACTGAGAAGAAATGAGTAAGTATAATTACACCCACTTGATACAGATCGGAGAGGCGTGTCGATCTCGGAAGATAAATGCAGAGTTGAATGAAGATCTCCTCTCGATAATTCTAGGGCTGATGAATGTAGTGGTTAACAGCTGTAGTCACAGGCGAACCTCGCCACAGAACGTCGAATTCCCACTCAATACTGTGGAAATAAATGAGTATGAGTAGGAGCTCTGTGAATAATGAGTAATGAGTAGTGGGTGAGCAGTGCCTGTTGTCAGTCACACGTTGATTGGCGTGGCGTTGTCTCAGCAAACACGCATGGTGATGTCGTCTCAGCAGATACACATGGTGACGTCGGCTTCCCACATTGGTAGCTGTGGTGAGTAACTGAGTAGCGATGAGTAACCTGGGTTAGGATGGTGAGTAAGATGCGTTAGAAATGTGGCTCTGGTGTTTTGCCGTGTGTCTTGACCTCTGCGTCAGCGATGGAGGAAGGAGGGAGAGAGTGTTGGGGTTTTTAGTGCGTGTTGCTCTGTTCTTTCTTTTCCTTTACTTGCTTTGTTTTTTATTATTCTTGCTGCTGCTTGAAGTTGTGTGAAGATTATAGAGTTGTCTTGTAGACTTGTTATTTGTAGTTAATCGTAGAGCTTGTTGATCCTCACCCGTAACTCGTCGTTGCTACTGTATGCTCATAGACTCGTAGACTTGTAGGCTCGTTCGTTACTGCCACCATTTAATGTTAAAGCTTTGTAGCCAACATTTTTATATATGTAACTCTTAATTCTTGTAATACATGAGTCTTAAGTTAACTGAAGAGCAGGAAGAGTTAAAGATGAATACAGGGAGTTGATCTTGATTTATTATCTTCAGAGAAAGTCTAAATTGAGCAGCGTATGTATTATACAGAGACTTAATATACTAAGTAAGTCTAGTTGGACCCCTCTTCTTCTTCGCTCTCTCCACTACCTGTCAGTTCTATGGCCAGTCTCCTTCTGAGCTCAGAATCCTACATTATGGTGTAGCACGGGTCGTGTCACGTGTGCTCTACAAGTACTGTCGTGGAAGCTTTTAGAATACTGTATGTCTGTGTGTAGTACTGCTTCTGGTGCACGATCAACATTCCTTCCCTTAAAGAGTTGCAAGCTAATATCCCGTTCCCACACCTTGTCTGGTGCTCTGTCTATCTATCTATCTATCTATCCATCATGCTTTCTGTTATGATTTGTATTTATAATACGTAGTCCTGACATAACCTCCTATTTTCAGAGTGGCTCGCATTCATTTTTCTTCCCAGATCATCATTTACCTCCTTCTTTTTCCTCTTCACTAGTCTCTTTACATGCGTCTTGCTCTCGATATACTCAGTTCTTATTTCAACTGAACTCCTATCCTGTAACCACTTTAGCCACTTCTTCCTCTTTTCCTCCACTGCTCTCTTAACCTCCTCATCCCACGATGCTATACCCTTCTTTTTTGTTGATACCACACCACACACCACTTTAGCATTCCTAACTAAGCAATCCCTATATGCATTCCAGTCTGTCCAGATCCAATTCATTCCAGTTCACTGATGCTAACTTGTCTTCTACTTTGGTCCTGTAATCATCTGCCATTTCTTTGATCCTCAGCTTCTCAACTTTCAGTCTTTCTCCCTGACTGCTCCTCTCTCTCTTGATTCACCTCACTCCTCTCAGCTTGATCTTGCATACCACGATCATATGATCTGACAGACCTCCACATTGTCCTCTCACAGCCCTTGTATCAGCAACCATTCCCATTATCGACCTCTCTGCGAGCACGCAATCAATCAGGCTTCTTTCAACACAATCCCCATTTCCTCTATAGCATGTATATTTATGTGTATCTTTGTGTTTGAAATATGAATTACAAATGCACAATCTCCTCTCTTGACACAGATCCTTTAGTCAATTCCCATTATCATTTTCTCCTAGTACTCCTTAACAACCCATTATGTCATCCTCAGGACCAGTGCCTACCCTTCCATTCATAACCCCCATTACAATCACTTTGTAGCTCCTGGGCATCTCTCCTGCTATATCACCCAGCTCATTCCAAAACCTGTCTTTCTCTCTCTCACTCCTGTCCTCACACCGTGCAAATGCTACAATCACTGCCACTTTCACCTTCTCAAACTTGAACTTGACATACTGTACATACACCTCGAGCTGACACATTTGTAGTCTCTGATTCCACACTGCCACACCTCATTCATGAACAAAGCAACTCCTTCCTTACATCTTCCTCTCCCATTCATTCCCAATCTTACACATTTCACGCCCTCCCACTCCTCCACTTCACACTCTTTCACCTTCGTTTCACACAATGCCATCACAGCATATCTTGCACTCTTGAACACATTCACCACTTCCACCCTCTTGCTGTTCTCATTCACACCTCTCACATTCCACATGGCCACGCGAGTCTGCCCATTTGGTTGGGGCCCTTGGCAGGTATTGGGCCCTCTGAGGCTCTCCGAAATGACTGCCATGATTTGTGATTTTGGATAGGGGAATCTGGGGGACACTTAACCCTGCCAGAAACCCTGGTTATATGGTTACCCGAGCATAGTAAATGGTTTCCTGGGTACAGGAAACCATTTGGCTTGTCACTCAGTGTAGAGCTTATATGGCATCACTACATTGAGTGAGTGGATGATGGGTGCCCCCATCTACCACAAATAATAATGATAATAATAATAAATTCAACTGTTATAGGTAAACTACGAACCCAAGGCTCCAGTTAACTCAAATGACTTTATTTTATCAGGTGAAACTACGGTAGCATACTGTACATACTCATCAGTTGGTAACTCATATAATGGTTTGAAGAAATTTTGCTATTTGTTTATGTGTCACACACAAATTTTGATTTCTAAAACTGTACCTAACTTTCTAGTCAGGTATTAGAATTCACCTTCCGAACATTGATATCTAAAAATGGTAAATAAAACTAGAATGGAGTAAACACACGAAGCACAAAATATTTGCATCAAATTTCAGAACTATCACTGAACACATTAAAAGTAATGCAGACTTCTCAGAACAGCAGTGCAGTAATTACCAGTACATACTAGTCAATATATCTATCTATCTATTGCCAGATGCATTAATCCCATAAGGGTAGCCACAAACAAATCGCCTCCATGTTGCCCTGTCCCCCGCCATTTCACTGCCCTGCTCCCAGCTCACACCCCCCACTCTCATATGCCTCACTACTCCATCCCTCCACCTCATCTTTGGCCACCCCCTCTCTCACCCCCCCCCTCCTCCTCACTCACATACACTCTTCTCGTCAGTTTCTCGCTCTCCATCCTCTCTACACGGCCAAACCACCTCTGTGTGTTGCTCCTAACGCTTCCTATCACATCAACATCCACACCACAATGCTCCTTCACATCATTATTTATCAGTCTGTCTGTCCATGTGACTCCACATGCCCCTCTCAAATAACTCTTTTCCACTACTCTCACTCTTGACTTGCATCCCTCCAACGGGGTCAAAGCTTCACTTTCATATGTTAATGTTAGTATCACAATACTGTCACGTAGTAACTTTTTCACTTCCATGCTCACTTCCCTGTTTCTCGTCACTTTTTTCAAGGAACCAGCAACCTTTCTTCCTTGTTGTACCCATTCAAGCACTTCACCCTCTCAACTTCCATCCTTACTCATCACACTACCCACTTACTTAAACGCACTCACATCTTCCATTTCCCCCTCTTCCAACCTCACTGTACATTCTGTGACTTCATTTCTCTTTACGGCTGTAACTTTTCTCTTCCCTACGTTCACCTTTAGATTCTGTCTCTTATGTACTAGTAATTGAAATAAATGCAGGATTGAAATTCCCCACTACCTTGTTTGACAAACTCTGCCACTGTCATCAGTCTGGACGCAACCCTTGGTTTTATAGGAGCGGGAGGGATGAGCAGTCATGTACAAGACATGTTCAAATCCTGAGCAAACATTTCTCTGACCATTCCCCCCCCCCTTCCCCCTGGAAGCTTCTGGAGCCACCTGATTTTATAATCATTGTGTTAGAAGCATTTGAATATCTGATTGATGTTGATGAATATTTGTGGTCATTAGGTCATTGTATTGAATATCTGATTGATGCTGATGAATATTTGTGGTCATTAGGTCATTGTACAACCTGCTGTCATTCTCAAGAGCTTGTTCAGTGTTTTAGTCTTCATGTATTAATCAAGTTAAAGTACACACCTCTTGAGCTGTATGTGCCCTGAGCTGGAGTTGGTGTTGTTGGGATGGTCTCTCTGACTAAGCAGACCAGTTGACCCTACATGTATCTGTAGGGCCATCCAACGGATACAGTCGTGGTCATAAATAATCATCTATCCTCCGGTACCCCGTGCCTCAGGCTGGCACCTTTATGGGCGGCAAGTCACAGTGGAGTAAGAGGGTCTGAGAGGGAGAGGCCAGAGAGAGAAGGAAAGATGGGTGAGGGGACAGGAGATGGTGCTGGGTGAAGTGAGGAAGGGGAGGTATGGGAGGAAGAATGAAATTCAAAGTGGTGGTCACATAATTTGTCTATTTTCTTTCATTCAGGGCATGATATAAAGGAGTTAATATTCGGTAGATACCGTACTTCGTGGGGTATATGACACATTTTTTTAATCTCAAAATTACATTCAAATATCCCCATGCGTCTTGGAAGCCAGACTAGACAGGTTCGCTTGGCTCCATTTAGAAGAATCTCTATGATATCTCACTGCCTGGCAGTCATAAGTATTTTCAAGAGTATAAAGACCTTTGATTTATTGTAAAATGTTACATTCACTTCTGTATATATTCAGATTTTATGTTTAGAAACACCCACGTTCAAATACAGAACACTCAAGTGTTTGTTTACAACTGGCCATGTGACGATGTTGGGGTTTAGCGGTATAGCAGTTTAACAATTTAGCATCTAGCTAACACCCTACTCAAGCAGACTAACATGATCACTGGTGATCTCCCTGCTAACCTTCTGAAATGCAGTCATGATCACTTTTGATTGTCATCCACTTCCTAACTAGTAAGGGAATCATACTGGAGATGTTGGCTAGCATGACTGCTGAGTCATAACAAATGTCTGGCCCATGTGGATTGTGGAAAGTATTAAGAATATATGGAGTAGATGGGAAGTTGTTGAATGCTGTGAAGAGTATGTATGATGGTGCTAAGGCTGCAGTGCGTGTGGATGGTGAACTAAGTGAATTTTTCTCTTTGAAGGTTGGGTTGAAACAGGGATGTGTTATGTCTCCATGGTTGTTCAATCTGTACATGGATGGGGTAATAAAAGAAGTACAAGGTAGGGTAGTGGATGTTGGAGTGGCCTTGGTGAGAGAGGATAGTGTTTGGAAACTCCCTGTACTGTTGTTTGCAGATGATACAGTGTTGTTTAGTGAAGACGAAGGGGCGCTGCAAGGCTTGGTGGATGAGTTTGGGAGAGTGTGTAAGAAATGGAATCTAAAGGTGAATGTAGGGAAGAGTAAAGTGATGGTCTTTGAGAGAGGTGAAGTCAGTGAATGTACAGCGAGGTTGGATGGTGAGGAATTGGAAAATGTGAGTACGTTTAAGTACTTGGGTAGTGTGATGAGTAAGGATGGAGGTTTAGAGGTTGAAGTGCTTGAAAGGGTACAGCAGGGAAGAAAGGTTGCTGGTTCTTTGAAATCAGTGATAAGAAACAGGGAAGTGAGCATGGAAGTGAAAAAGTTACTACATGACAGCATTGTGATACCAACTCTAACGTATGGAAGTGAAGCTTGGACGTTGTTGGAAGGACACAAGTCAAGAGTGAAAGCAGTGGAAATGAGTTATTTAAGAGGAGCCTGTGGAGTCACATGGAGAGACAGGCTGACGAATGAGGATATAAAGGAGCGTTGTGGTGTGGATGTGGGTGTGATAGGAAGCGTTATGAGGAACACACTGAGGTGGTTTGGCCATGTGGAGAGGATGGAGGGTGAAAGACTGATGAAGAGAGTGTATGTAAGTGAGGTGGAGGGGGGGAAGAGGGAGGGGGAGGCTGAGGATGAGATGGAGGGATGTTGTGGAGAGATATATGAGAGAGGGGGGGTGTGAGTTGGGAGCAGGGTAGGGAAATGGCGGGGGACAGGGCGACGTGGAGGTGATTTGTTTGTGGCCACTCCAAACGGGATTCAGGCGTCTGGCAATAGATAGTTAGATTATATTTTTAACTAAAATTGTTTTTGAGTAGATTTATAAATGTTTTGAGACTTAGATTAATGTGTTTTAGCCATAGGTTATTTTTTATTTATTTTTTATTTTTATGCGAGGAAGAAGGAACCAAAGGCCATGAGCCCGCAGTAACAGTTCCGTCCAAGAGAAAAACAAAATACAATATAGAGCCAAATTCAAGATCCGATCATTTTGAGATGCCTGGACACACTGCGTTTGAAAGACTGGAGATCATAGGCAGCAGGAAATACAGACCGAGGGAGACAGTTCCAGAACTGACCTGTTGCATGAATGAAAGACTGGGAGTAACAGTTAACTCTTGCATTAGAGAGTTGGACAGAAAAGGGATGAGAGTTTGCTGTCAGACGGGTGCTATGCACCCGTCGTAGAGGTGGAGGGATGCAAGCAGACAGTTCAGAGGAGCAGTGACCATTAAAGTAGCGATAGAAAAGAGATAAAGATGCAACAGTGCGGCGAAGAGACAGAGGTTGAAGGGAGTCAGTAAGAGGAGGAGAGTTAATGAGACGAAAAGCCTTTGACTCCACCCTATTGAGAAGAGCTGTATGTGGGGAGCCTCCCCACACATGAGAGTTGTACTCCACACAGGGGCGGATAAAACCCCTGTATAGAGTCAACAAATGTGCAGGGGTAAAGAAAGAGCGGAGTCGGCTTAGCACACCCAGTCTCTTGGGAGCAGATTTTACAAGAGATGTAATATGATCTTTCCAGGATAAGTCCCGAGTAAATGAAACCCCAAGCATGTTCAAGGATGATGCAGGATTAAGCTGAATATTATTAAACATTAGTGGGTATACCTGTGGAAGATTTTGTCTTTGTCATTTTGGAGGACAGTTTACTAAGCTTGATTTTTTTCAGACTTATAATTGACAATTTTCAGATTTTATTTGTTGGTGTTAATGACTTATCTACAGGTGGTAGGCTTAGGTTAGCTTCTTTTACAGCTATTAGGCAATTTAGATTGGCTTTAAACTTGTTTTTAGACTCATTTGGGTGGGTTTAGGACTTTGTTGGGGGGGAAACCTTAGGCTCAAAAATGCATCCCCATACTTCACATGTTAAAACTACCCTGAGATACAATATCCCACCTAACGATGGGTTTTTACTTAACCCATTGCATTGTTAAACCGGGGTATACCTGTATATGCATACAGTAAAAGTCCTCTAATCCAGCCGCCAATAATCCGAAAATCTCAATACAGTACTCAGAATTTGTCAGGGCGAAATTTTTCGAATTTTTCTGAGTTTTATCTAAGGATTGATTTGGCTTGAACTTGCTCTTGGCCTTGCATGTACCTGCCTGCAGCTTTTCATCAACATTTCTATGCATTTCCAGTGATTAAAACAATAACCCATATCATTCTAAGTGTTAATTTAATGATCATGAACACTCATGGTCACTAATTTCTGCTCTGGGATGCCCCCTTCCTACCCCTTCATACCTAGGGAAGACGGGAGGGGGTGATGAAACGAACTCCACCTGCCTCTACCCCAGCTCCCATCCTTCCCCTATACCCCTACCTCTACCAACCCCCCACTTGTCATTCTTAACTGGCAGTTACATCTCAAGCTAACTTCATAATTTACACTCATGGTCACATCACTAATACACAAACAAAACACTAGGATATGTCAAAAGTATACTGTATAATAAAAATATGAACATACTGCAATAAGAAATTATTGCAGTATAACGTTGACAGTAAAACAGAAACGTTAACAATGGCCATCCAAGGCCTCATGTGTTGGGTGCTTGTGTGCGTGTGTGTCTGTGCCTGCGTGTTTGGGGGTGTCTGTGTCTGTTGTTCGGTGTGTGTGTGTGTGTGTGTGTGTGTGTGTGTGTGTGTGTGTGTGTGTGTGTGTGTGTGTGTATGTGTGTGTGTGTGTGTGTGTGTATTTACCTATTTGTATTTTTACCTGTTTGTAGTATACAGGAATTGAGCTAAGCTTGTGTTGTCCTGCCTCCATATCTACATTTATCTAGTCTGCTTTTAAACACATGAATATTTTTCGCCTGCACCACCTCTTCGACTGCGTAGTTCCAAATACTTATGCTTCTATTCGGGAAACTGAATAAGATCATTAAGACATCTCTTTTTCCTCAGCTTGAAGTTATGACCTCTTGTTCTTCCATCATCCAGCACAGAAAGATCCTCTCTATCCACCCTTTCCAATTCTCTTATATTTCTAAATATCATGATCAAGTCACCACTTTCTATTCTCTCATGCAGTGTTGGTAACTTCAGTTTTTCCAATCTCTCCTCGTAGGTGAGTTCCCTTAACCCCTAAACCGTGGGGTTGTTTTTGCCTGACTTGCGTGTCTCGCGGGCATATTCGCCCTCCGACAGATTCTCTAAAAATATTTGCCAAAAATCAGTTATTAGTCCTAGAGTATTATAATTACATATGCTTATGGCACATACCTTCAGCTTTCTCCTGGGATGTTTGTTGAGCCTTCATCGAGTACCGTAGGACTTGTGGAGACCTCTGAAGTTGGGTAACGAAGTCTCCACTTTACACTTCCCGACAACCCGTAATATGATTACCACAGCCTGATATTATCACTAGAAACACTATTCTATGATTCTCAAATAGTTTGGAATATACTCAAAAAAAAAAAAAAAAACTGTAAAAGCAATGAAAATTACTAGCGCGTATGACCTTCCCACTTGACATCGTTCGCCGCTGGTGTTCTGTCATTTCTTATTCATAAAAACACTCACAGTGTATATTTCTGTTACTTTATAACACTTATATATATCTACAGTCTTTATCCATAAGTTTCCTTCAGTAATAGTAGTTTATTGTCACTGTAGGCATTCAATTTCTCTTTCAGTAAAATACGTAGCATTCACTTTCTCGTCCTGTATACTAGCGTTGAGAGTGAATCTGTCACTTTCATTTTCACTTTCATAACTCATAGTATTAATACATGCTAGATTGAAACTTTCACTTCCATTACTCCTAGTATATATACAGTACAGTACTCATATTCTTATATTACTATTCATTTACATTTCTATGTACATTCTCTATTTTATTTACATTATTTACATTTCTATTTTATTTACACTGTGTTTTGCAGTCATTTGCAGTAACTTATAAAACTATTTTCCACTGTTCACTTATATTTACATTCATTGCTTTCACTTGCTGTTTACACATTATTTACACATTATTTACATTTCCACTTGCACTGTTTTACTCACCAGATAGATCGTAGTCACTGTCTATCATTTTCATTGACAAATTAGCCAGTTCGCGTTCCACAACAGTTACTTAGCCCTTTACCTCTTTCCACACGAGGTTTAGTAGGGGGTAGAGGTCACAGGGCCCTTTTCATGGGACTAAAAAGCGGCGCAATTGGGCAGGCGCGAATCCAACGTGCTTTCACCTTGAAAGACGACAGTAAACTGAATACAGTGTGGTGGCCTGCCTAGGGGAAGTGCAGTGCTGCCAATGTCAGGAGGTGAAAGCTGCTAATATATATGCTATGAAATGATTGGCAGGAAATCTAGACAATACATAATAAATTAGGTAGTTCCAGGTGAATGTAAATATCACTTAGGCTTTTCCCTTCCTTTCTTATATATATTTTTATTATGAAAATAGATTATACGGCATATTTCAAGGGGAAATAAACAGCGAAAATTAGCGAACGAGTGCACGTGCGGTGTTGTCAGGTGATAATTAGTCAATTCCAGGTGTATGGCACTATCACTTACCTTATTTCTCTCTTGTATATATTATTTGGTATAAGAATAGGGCATAGGGCTTATTTCAATGGATGAAATCAGTGGAAAATTCCAGGGAAGATTTACTTAGCATAGCACGTACGGACAGGCAAGAGGAGAGGGTAATGGAGGGGAGGTAGGGAGGGGAGTCAGGAATGGGGAGAAATGGCTAAATTGTCAACAATGGATGGGAGTTCAGATGAGATTAGGAGTGCTGACTAGTGTTGGACATTGCCAGTACTGATAGATGATATAAGCCACCACTTGAAAGCTCGGGCGAATTCAAAATAACAGAGAATCACAAAAGTGATGCCCTTCGGTATGATTCCTTGCTCCCAAGCGTCATGAAAGTGACGTCCCGCGGTTAAGGGGTTAAACATGGTATCATCTTTGTTGCCATCCGTTGAACTCCGTCTAGTTTATCAATATGCTTCTTCAAGTGAGGTGACCATACCACAGCTGCATACTCCAGTCTTGGTCTTATCATGGTCACTATCAACTCCCTCAGCATTTCCTCGTCCATATAGTTAAAAGCCACTCTCATGTTGGTCAGTAATCCATCAGTTCCTCCAATGATTTTGTTTATATGCTTTTCTGGTGACAAGTCATCCTGAATAATCACTCCCAAATCTTTCTCATCTTTTCTTTTACTAATTATCTCATTGCCCATTTTATATGTCCATTGCGGTCTTTTTTCACTCATTCCCATTCCCATTTCAAACACATGACACTTCTTGGCATTAACATCCATTTTCCAAGGCTGGCTTCAGCTGTGGAGTTTGTCCAAGTCCTCTTTCAGTTTTTTACAACAATCAATACATTTAATATGTTTCATGATTTTAGCATCATCTGCGAACATACATATGTAACTATTCAAACCCTCTGGTGTATTATTTACATATATCAGAAACATTATTGGAGCTGAGACAGAGCCCTGGGGTACTCCACTAGTCACGTTTCTCCATTGTGACACCTTGTCTCTCATGACTGTTCTCATCTGCCTTCCTATCAAATAATCTCCCATCCACTCTAATAGTTTCCCATGCACCCCTTCAAAGGTCTTCAACTTCCACAGCAGTCTTTTACTGGGCACCCTGTCAAATGCTTTCTTGAGATCAAGATAGACACAATCTGCCCATCCCTCCCTCTCTTGTATGACATCTATTACTCTACTGTAGAAACTTAATAAGTTAGTAACACATGATCTTCCTTCCCCAAAACCAAATTGTCTTGGTGTTATCACTTAATTTTCTTCTAAGTGCTTTAGCCATCTTTTTCTGAATATTTTCTCGCAGATTTTACAAACAATACTAGTAAGTGATAGGTCTGTAATTGAGTGGACCTTCCCTATCTCCTCCCTTGAAAATTGGCACAATACTTGCTCTTTTGCAGTCTTTAGGTAACTGTCCATTTTCCAGTGAGGTCTTGATGATGATATAAACAGGCCACACTTGCTGGTTTGCACATTCCTTCAGGATCCATCCAGACACACCATCTGGTCCCATTGCTTTTCTCACATCCAAATCCTTCATCAGCTGCAGCACCTCATTCACATTGACTGTAACTTCTGCCATTCCTGTTATCCTGGGTTCCATTTCAGGTTCCCTAAATTCCTCCTCCAACACAAACTGACTGCAGCTTGTTGTTCATTATTTCACACAATTCTTCTTCTCTTTCTTAAGTTTCATCTCCATCCCTCAATCGTATTATACTGTCCTTAACTTTCATTTTCCCATTTACAAACCTATAAAATAGTTTTGGCTCTTTTTTACATTTAGTTACAATATCTTTTTCATATTTCCTTTCTTCTTCTCTCTGCACCCATACATATTCATTTCTTACCTGCTTGTACTCCTCCCAGTCCCTTTCACTATACCTTTTTCTCACTTTATTCCATGCTGCTTTTCTTGCCTCATGTGCCATTCTACATCTGTTGTTAAATCATTCTTTCTTCCTTTCCACAGCTGCGAAAAATTTTGGGACATATTTACTAACTCATGTTTTATATACTTCTATAAAAAACTCATATTTCTCATCAGTATTTGTGATCGTATTCATTTTACTCCAGTCTACATTTTGGAAAAAGTTCCGCAGGGAAGCAGAGTCTGCCTTCCCATAATTGAATCTATTTTCTCTGTGTTTTTCATGTCTTTCTCCTTCCCTTACTCCCGCTACTTCCATCTTAATAACCATATGATCACTTTTACCAAAGGGACATTGGTAGGTAATATTCTTCACATCATTTGGGTCCTTGGTGAATACCAAGTCGAGCCTTGATGGTTCGTCGTCACCCCTAATTCTTGTATTTTTTTATATAATTGTGTGTGTGTGTGTGTATCTGTGTGTGTGTGTGTGTGTGTGTGTGTGTGTGTGTGTGTGTGTGTGTGTGTGTGTGTGTATTTACCTATTTGTATTTACCTATTTGTAGTATACAGGAATTGAGCAATGCTCGTGTTGTCCTGTTTCCATATCCACATTTATCAAGTCTACCTTTACACACATGAATGTTTTTCTCATGCACCACCTCTTTGTCTAAGTCGTTCCAAATATTTAAGTATTTACCGAATATACCTAATTGTGATATACACAGAATGTACTATGCTCGTGGGTTTCCATCGCTGTTTCTCAATAAGTCGAATTTAGCTTTAAACTCGTTTAAGTTTTTAGACTGGACGATCTCTTTGTCCAGGCTATTCCATAAGTCTATACTTCTGTAAGGAAAGCTATATTTCTTGATATCCTTCAAGCAGCTTGACTTTTCCAATTTCATTCCGTGTCCTCTTGTTGCTCTCTTATCCCATACAAACAGATCTTCTTTGTCAATTTTATCTACTCCCACCATGGTCCTGAACACCGCAATCATGTCTCCCCTCTTTCTCCTTTCCTCTAAGGAAGGCAAATCCAGTTTTTCCAGCCTCTCTCTGTATGACAGATCTGTCAGACTGGGGACCATCTTGGTTGCTGTTCTTTGTATTCTCTCAATCTTGTTTATATCTTTCTTTTTGTGTGGGCACCACACTACCGCTGCATATTCTAACCTGGGGCAGATCATGGCCACTATCAGTTTTTTCATCATTTCCTCATCCATATAATGAAATGCTACTCATATGTTAGTCAAGAGTTTATAAGTCTCTCCACCTATCTTGTTAATGTGCTTTTCTGGTGACAAACTATCTTGGACCAGCATTCCCAAATCTTTCTCTTCTCTCCTTTTTGTGATTAATTCATTACCCAAAAAATAATTCAATGATGGTCTCCTGGTACTTTTACCCATTTCCAATATTTTACATTTCTTTACATTAAATTTCATTTCCCACGTCCGGCTCCAATTGTGTATCCTATCCAAATCCTCCTGCAGTATTTTACAATCCTCCTCAACCTCTATCTTCCTCAAGATCTTTACATCATCAGCAAACAGACTTGCATAACTGTTCACTCCATCTACCATATCATTTACTTAAATCAGGAACATTACTGGTGCCAACACTGAGCCTTGAGGGACTCCACTTGTTACTTCCCTCCATCCAGACATCCTATCCTTTATTACTGTCCTCATTTGTCTGTCTCTCAAAAAGTCTCTCATCCATTCCAGAAGTTTCCCCTATAGTCCTCCTATATATTCTAGTTTCCACATTAGTCTCGTATGAGGTACCTTGTCAAAGGCCTTCTCTAAGTCTAAGTACACACAATCCACCCAACCATCTCTCTCCTGTACCACATCAATCGCTCTTGAGTAAAAGCTCAACAAGTTAGAAACACATGACCTTCCACTTCTGAATCCAAACTGACATTCAGCCAAAATATTCATCTCTTCCAGATATTTTATCCGTCTGTCTTTCAGGATTCTCTCACACAATTTTGCGACCATGCTGGTTAGAGACACTGATCTATAATTCAGGGGTTCTTCCCTGTTTCCTCCCTTGTAAATTGGTACCACATTTGCCCTCTTCCATTCTTGTGGCACTTTCCCCTCTTCCAGTGAGCATACGATTAAGCTGTGAATTTTATCCGCCAGTTGTTCTCTGCATTCCTTCAGTACCCAATTAGAAATTCCATCAGGTCCTGGGGCTTTCCTTACATCTTGAGTTTCCAGTAATTTATACACTTCCTGTACCTCCACTTTTATATCTTTCATCACCGGAACATTTCTAATCACTCCCTCCCCTTCCACAAGCTCCTTTTCTTTAGTGAAAACTGACTGGAAACATTTGTTCATTATTTCTGCTTGCATTGCCGCATCCTTAAAGACCTCTCCTTCTACTTTCAGTTCGGTGATTCCTTCCTTTTGTTTCAGTTTGCCATTAACAAATCTATAAAACAGTTTGGGTTCATCCTTGCATTTGTCAGTTATACCTTTTTCAAAATTTCTTTCTTCTTCTCTACGTATTCTTGTGTATTCATTTCTTGTTCTTTTATATTCTTCCTTTGTTCTGTCGTTACCTCTCTTTCTCCAATTGTTCCATGCCTTATCTCTCTCTTTTTTTGCTATCATACACCTTCTGTTAAACCACTCCTTTTTCCTGTTTTCTTTCCCTCTTACTCTTGGTACAAATTTTTCCAGTCCCAAATTATAGAGGTCTAGAAAGATATCCCACTTCCTCTGTATCTCTCTTGTTTCTCTGAATTTTCTCCAATCCGCATTTTCAAAAAAGTTTCTCAATCCTGTAAAATTTGCTTTCCCAAAGTTGTATCTTCCCTGTCTATGAAGCTCGTCTCTTGGCTCGACGTTTCCTATTAACATCTGGAACTCAGTGACCACGTGATCACATTTTCCCAAAGGACAGAGATATTCCAATGATTCTGTGTGTGTGTGTGTGTGTGTGTGTGTGTGTGTGTGTGTGTGTGTTTGCAAAGCAGTGTACTCAACACACGAGGCCTGAGGTAGCCATTGTTAACATGTTTGCTTTACTGTCAACGTCATAATGCATTAATTTCTTGCTGCAGCGTGTTCATAGTTATATTATTTACTTTTAACATATGCTAGTGTTCTGTGTTTGTAGTAGCAGAGTATTAACCATGAAATCTGCTTGAGATGTAACTGCCAGTTAAGAATGATGGGTGGGGTGGGGGGTTGGGTAGGGGTATGGGGGAGGGTCGGGAGCTGGGCCCTCGTTTTGACCCCTGCTCCCCTTTTCCCTGGATATACAGGGGTAGGAAGGGGGCACCCCTGGGCAGATACAGTAATACCCCAATACACGATACTCCTAGATGTGATATCCCGGCTTAGAGATGGGGGTACAAATACCACCGTACCCTGTTAGATGATGGCATGCCCTAGTTTTACAGTGGGCCCTCCGACGTTGGACCCATGGGCAATAGGACAAAATTTTGAATCACACGTGTTCCCACAGCCAGCTGAGCCCGCCTGCCTCCCAGGATGGACAGAAACGGTTGCGCAGGCCCCACAGCCATCACTCACCCCGCGCTCACCCATATCGTTCTTCTCACACCGGACATCTCAGAATGAGGAACACTCTTACGTTTGCCCACCACGCATCGTGTTTCATCACCAACGTTGCGCAAGCCACTATCGTAGTGCATCGTAACTGAGTACAAGCATTGCCGTGAGTAGAGCAGTGATACTAATCGTATGTTGAGTTCGATTTTGTATAATTTTTGGCCTAAGTAAGTGTGATTATGTCTGGTAAGGGTGCTGTCCGTGTTGGGGCTACTGGTTGTGCTATTGGAGGCCCTAGTCGGGGTGGTAAGTGGCCTGCTGGTGTTGCTGCTGGTAGTGTTCCGTGAAGCGTGTACGTAAAACTCTGTCTCTAGATATCAGGCTAGAAATTCTTAAGCGCCACAAAAACGGCGAGGGTGCTTGTGCTGTTGCCTTGGCTCTCTTCTGGCCCAGTCAACTGTCTCCACCATTATCAAGAAGGGGGAGGCCATTAAGGCTGCTGCTGGGGAGGTTGCAACCTTAACTGCCTCCTGTATCACCCACCAGAGAGAGCCTGCGATGGAGGAGTTGGAGTGGATGCTGCACACGTTGGTGGAGGATCAGAACTGGAGGAAGGCAACCATGAGCCTGGCAGTTATTTGCATCGAGGCTCGCACTGTGGGAAGAAATCAAGGTGGGGCAGGATCTTGATGCTAGTGAGACCTTCAAGGCTAGCCACGGGTGGTTTGACCACTTCAAGAGGGGAGCTGATCTCCACCACATGAAGATGTATGGTGAGGCGGCGAGTGCAGATACGGTGGCGGCTGCAGCATTTCCTGATGAGTTGAAGTGCATCATCGCGGAGGGTGGCTACAGTGCGAAGCAGGTCTTGAATATTGACGAGACTGGGCTATTTTGGAAGAGAATGTTCTCCAAGACATATCTTGCAACAAAGGAAAAGTCCATGTCAGGGTTCAAGGCCTCGAAGAACCGTTGACACTCCTGCTGGAGGGCAATGCTGAGGGCGACCTCAAGTTGAAGCAGCTCCTTGTCTATCACTCTGAGAACCCCAGGGCTCTGGTGAGGTGTGTGAAAGAAATTCTTGGGGTGATTTGGAAGTCTAACAAGAAGGCCTGGCTGACTTCCGATATCTTTTCTTCATATTTCCACTCGTACCTCTCTCGTGTCCTGAAGAGGTATGCCGCCAGGGAGAATTTGATGAATAGATTTCTTATGGTGGTATGCCTCCAGGGAGAATTTGGCTAACAGATTTCTCGTGGTGGTAGACAACACGCCTAGTCACCCTCCAACGATGAAGGAACGGGCAAGCAACATTGAAGTGGTGTTCATACCCCCCAACACCATGTCATTGTTGCAACCCATGAACCAAGGGGTGATCGCTGCGTTGAAAGCGTATTACCTCCGCTACACTATGCAACAGTTAATGAGGGCCTGTGACTGTGATGATTGGATGACAGTGCAGAAGTTTAAGAAGGGCTACAATGTACACCGTGCCATACAGAACAGCACTGCAGTGTGGTGTGAAGTTAGCCAGCTCACCATGAACAGTGTGTGGCGGAAGTTGTGACCAGAGTTCGTATACTTCTTGACCAGCTTCCCTGAGGGCGTGCAAACTCCGCCTGTGCAGCGTGTCACACGAGGCGGGTTTCAGGGAGGTTGACGAGGAGGATGTGGAGGAGGTTCTTGAGAGCCACAGGGAGGAGCTCAGCAACAAGGAGCTCCTCAGTATGGAGATTCATTGGACGCACCGGGAGGTACAGGAGGAGGAGGTCGTCCCTGAAGTGTGAGCCCCCAATACAACAATTCTGAGGGAGATACTGACCAAGCTGGACAAAATAATTTCGCTGATGCACACACACGACCTTCTCCCTGGACGAAGAAGAGACACAACTAATCAACTGGAGGAGGGGATGAAGATGTACAGGATGATGCTGGAGGAAAAGAAAAGGGCAGCCAGGCAGACGACAGTCACTGCCTCCTTCAAACAGTTCCCCACCATGCCAACAAGCCACAAAGAATCTCCCCAGCCCTCGACGAGCAGAGAGCATCTCCCCAGTCTTCAACCAGTAGAGCATCTCCCTAACCTTCAACCAGCAGAGCATCTCCCCTGCCATCGCCCAGCAGTGAAACACCCAGGGGCTCCTCCTGCCGCAAATGTGCTCAGCCCCTAGTGCTGGACCTAACCTCTAGCTGATCCTTGTGTCCCGGACCTAACCTCCAGCTGATCCCTGTGTCCCGGACCTAACCCTCAGCTGATCCCTGTGACCCATGTCACCTTTTTCTCCACTAAGGCACTCTGTCACTCCATCGCTGCCTTCCTCGCCCCAGCCTCTATCTCCCTCACCTCTTCTGCCACTGTCTCTGTCTCCCTTGCCACAATGTGAGCCACCACATCTGACTCCATCATTACCTCATCAGTCATCGCAGCTGTCTCCCTCACCACCTCCTCTGTCATGGCATTGCGCTCTATTGCTACCCCCAGAGCCATTGCATCACACCTCATCGCCACCGCCTGAGCCATCGCATCATACCCCATTGCCACCACCCGAGCCATTGCATTGCTCTCCATCGCCATCCCCAGAGCCAGTGCATCAGTCTCCCGCTACGATCACCCCATCTTGCCAGACTTCCCCCCCCCTCCCCTCTGACTCTCCCCTAGAGACGGAGTTGGGATTTGAGGGCTTTGAGGAGGATGAGTGAGTGGTAAGGGCACCACATGTCCCCTAGCCTCGAGGGGATAGCAAGGGTGATGTCCAGGACCGGACAGGGACTTACAAGAAGTAAGTAATGAGTGGTGTTTGGTATTTTCTAACCTATTTCTTATGATATTCAGATTTTATTTGTTGGTTTCAGTGAATTATTTACAGATGTTAGGCTTAGGTTAGCGTCCTGTACAGCTGTTAGGCCATTTACATTGGCTTCAAACTTGTTTTTGGGCTCATTTGGGTGGGTTTTAGACATGGTTTGGGGGGAAACCCAAGGCTGATAAACGCTTCCCATTACTTTATGTGTTAAAAGTACCCTCATATACGATACCCTGCCTAATGATGGGGTTTTACCCAACCAATTACATCGTTAAACTGGGGTATGTCTGTCTTAGTGATTGTGAGTGTATATTTGTCTAATGTTTTCAGAGGTCCTTCCCAATAGTCTGAAAAAAACAATAGTCCGAAAGACCCTCGGTCCCCTGCCATTCGGATTACAGGACAGTATACAGTAATCCCTCTACTATCCGATGTAATAGAGCCACAGGCATGTCTGGAAAGTGGTCCTGTCCGGAAAGTGGTCCCGTCCGGAAAGTGGTCCCATCCGGAAAGTGGGCCCCTGGCTCCTGGACTGGTACTTAAGGATCCTAATCCAGCCTAACTTTGAAAGCCACCTAAATAACTCCCTACCGGACATGCCTAGCACCTATTTAAACCTATTTAAGACCTTAGTCACACCAGTAATGGACATAAAGCTTGAAATAGATGAAAAGGAACCAAAGAATGAGGAATTAGAAGTGACTGACCTCAGCCAGGGTATGTACAGCATGTTTGTGGCTACCTTTTCTAAGGTTTTGGCAGTAGTGAAAATGCTCTTGAAGCGCGTACAATAATCCATTGTTGTGCTGCACTTACAGTAATTCTTTGCACTTTGAGTTATAATTGTTTAACACTGCACATTGTTAATTGCACCACACCAGTTTCAACAGCCAGTTTGCACTCCACAGTTAATCCTTTGCACTCTAAATTCTAATTTCTTAACACTGCACAACACTGTAAATTCCCATGTGGTCTGGTGGCGAGGTATTGCAGTTTATTCACTGTTTATTTGCAAAAAATGAGCACAAGTGGCTTTCATTGTGATAAGCATCTACTCATGATCGAAGTTAGGCAGTAGCTGTTTTGAGTGTTGGTGACGGGGAAACAGAGTTGCCAGATCGCAATGGGCACATTACCAAACTCCACAATTTTCGTAACCAAATTTAACTTTTCATTACCAAATTCGTAAAGCCAGCATTTATTCTTCACTAATTATATATACAAGTGGAAATACATGTAATCACTCTTCTTATAATTAACAGCATGTTGATTATTTTCATGCTATGTAGGCTAGCAGATTAATCAGAGAGAGTAAACAATCCACCATCTACATCCTGTGTATCCTCATCTATCTATCTATCTATAGCCCGACGCCCTAATCCCGCAAAGGGTGGCCGCAGACAAAACGCCTTCAAGTCACTCTGTCACCCACCATTTGACTCCCCTCCCTCCAACTAACCCACCCCTCCCTCATATACCTCTCAACTCCATCCCTCCACCTCATCCTCGGTCTACCCCTCCCTCTCCCTCCCTCCACCTCACCTACATACACCCTCTTAGTCAGTCTTTCATTCTCCATCCTCTCCACATGTCCAAACCACCTCAGTGTATTTCTCCTAATCTTTTCAACCACATCCACATCTACCCCACAACGTTCCTTCACTTCTTCATTCGTCAACCTGTCCCTCCACGTCACTCCACATGCTCCTTTCAAGTAACTCATTTCCACTGCTCTCACTCTTGACTTGTTCCCTTCTTGCAAGGTCCACGCCTCGCTTCCATACGTCAGGGTAGGGATCACAATACCATCATGCAGTGACTTCTTAACTTCCATACTCACCTCCCTATTTCTCATCACTGCTTTCAGTGTACCAACAACCTTCCTTCCCTGCTGTACCCTTTCATTTACTTCATCCCCCAAAGTTCCATCCTTACTCATCACACTACCCAAGTACTTGAATGCACTCACATTCTCCATATCCTCACCATCCAACCTCACTGCACACTCTGTGACTTCATTCCTCTCAAACACCATAACTTTACTTTTGTTTACATTAACTTTCAGCTTCCTCCTCCTACACACTGTCCCAAATTCATTCACCAAACCTTGCAACTCCCATTCATCTTCACTCAACAATACTGTATCATCAGCAAACAGCAACACCGGAAGCTTCCAAATCTCACCCTCATTCATTAGGGCCACCCCCACATCCACTGCCCTACCTTGAACCTCCTTTACAACCCCATCCATATATATATTAAACAGCCATGGAGACATTACACACCCCTGTTTCAGTCCCACATTGAGATCAAAGAACTCACTCAGCTCACCATCCACTCGCACCGTAGCCCTAGCTCCCTCATACATACTCTTCACAGCACTCAACAATTCCCCTCCACTCCATATATTCTTAATACCTTCCACATACCTTGCCTATCTATTCTGTCATAAGCTTTCTCCAAGTCCATGAAGGCAGCATACACTTTCCTTCCCTTCTCTAGATACTTCTCCACTAAAAATCTTAGAACAAATATCTGGTCTACACACCCTTTTCCCTTCCTAAATCCCCCTTGTTCTTCTCCAACTAGCTCCTCTGTCATATGCCTAACCCTATCAATGAGTATTCTACCATATATTTTACCAGTCACACTAAGAAGGCAAATACCCCTATGGTTACCACATACTTCTCTCTCCCCTTTTCCTTTGTACAGAGGAACAATTATACCTGATTTCCAGTCCTCTGGAACCCTTCCCTCTTCCCAAGCCAATCTACACAACTTCCATATCCACTCCACAACAATCTCACCCCCATACCTAAGCATTTCACCACACACTCCATCAATTCCTGGGGCCTTTCCCAGCTTAATCTTCTTCATCGCTTCCACTACTTCCGACCTACTGATCTCTTCCTCCCTCCTCTCATCTCTTCTTCTCCCAGCCATTCCCCAACCACTTATACTCACACTGCTCTCACTCTCTACATTCAACAAATCCTCAAAGTGCTCCTTCCATCTCCTCACTTTCTCTCTCTTCTCCACCAACAATCTATTATTCCTATCTTTCACTCCCCTACTATTTCCCCTTTCACACTGCCATACTTTCTTTACCTCCTTCCAAAACAATTTCTTACTCTCCCTCCATTTCACACTCGGATTCCTCCCACACTCTTCATCCACTTTCTTCTTACTCTCCTTCACCAGTCTCTTAACCTCCCTTCTCCTGCTCACATATACCTCTCTCTTCTCTCTCTCATCTTCTCCCCTACCTCTACTCGCCAACCATTCACCATATGCCTTCTTCTTTTGTTCCACAGCTCGTTTCACCTCATCATTCCACCATGCTGTCCCTTGCACACCCTTGCATCTCCTCCTCACTCCACAAACCGCCTCACACGCTGCGCTTATCTCTTCCGTGAATATCTTACATACGTCTTCCACCCCTTCCATCTGCTCTAGCTCATACCTTCCCAATCTTTCTTCCACTATGCTCTTATACTCTGTCCTTTTCTCACTATCTTGCAATTTCTCCACTCTTCTCACAGGAGCTGCTTCCTCCTGTCTTCCCCTTCGCCTCCTCAACCACTTTCTTTGCAGCTCTACCTTGGCCATCACTAAGTGATGGTCCGAGACTCCATTCCCCCACCCTCTCCACACCCTTGCATCCAACACTTGTCTTCTCATTCTCTCATCCACACACACGTAGTCTATCACTGCCTTTCGTTCAACAAGTTCACCATCCATCCTCCTCATTACTCTCCATGTATACCGGTGGATCATCTTATGACGAAAGTAGGTGTTGGCTATTGCCAACCCCTTACCAGCACAGATGTCCACCAAAGCACTACCATTCCCATCTACTTCAGCTGGCACACCCCACTGACCAACCACTCCATCCACTCGTACATTACCAACTTTGCCATTCATGTCTCCAATCAACAACACTCTCTCGCTCCTCTCAAACTTGTCCATACATGCTTCTACTCTCGCCCAAAACTCATCTTTCACTCTTGCCACTCGATCCTCTGTTGGAGCATACACACATACAATCGCCCATGCTTGTATACCTACTTTCATCCTCACCCATACAATCCTTGCACCCACTGTTCCATACTCTCTTATATTCTCCTTCCACTTCTTGCTTATCATCAGACATACTCCCTCTCTTGCCCTCTCATTCTCACCGACTCCCGCACATATACCTACACCGTATTCCCATTCTCTCATCCTTTCACCTTTCCATTTAGTTTCAGTCAATCCACGTATATCCACTTTTGCATCCTCAAGCACCTGGACAATCTCTCTCTCTTTCACTTCATCATTCATTCCTCTCACATTCCACGTTCCTACCCTCAGAATGTCCTTTGTCCGTTCCTTAGTCGTCAATGTATGGTCCGTCCGGGTCCGAGGCGCTTTATTTGCTTTTTTAGTTAGTTCTTTTTACGGGGTGGGGCACTAACCCACCACCAACCCTTTTAGTCACCTCGTACGACAAGCAGGGATACTGGGGGAGTATTCTTGAAACCCCCCTACCCCCAGGGGGTATGTATGTATCCTCATACATGTGAAAAATCTGTTTGGTTATGCATTATTTTGATTCATTACCAAACAAATTTTTCATTACCAAATTGGCCCACATTTGGTAATGAAAAATACCAAATGGCAACCCTGACAGGGGAGGGGGGGAGGGGGGAGGAAAGAAGAGGTGAAGGGGCCTTGGTGTAAACAGCTGTTCGGCGCCGTGCAGCAATTTCAAATTACGGGTGGGAAAAAATTCGGATCTGTTTGGGATTTGTTTCTTTTTTTGGCCATTTTTGGGTTCCGAAGGTCCAGGCCCACAATGTCCGGAAAGTGGGTGTCCAGAAAGTGCGGGGATAACTGTGTATATGTATATATATCTATATAAATATATATATATATATATATATATATATATATATATGTATATATATATATATATATATATATATATATATATATATATATATATATATATATATATATATATATATATATATATTTATATATATTCAGTAAAATCTCAAATTTCGATTGGGATATGTACCAAAAAAAACACATCGAAATTCAAAACATCGAAATTTAAACTGAACTTCTTTATGGGAAAAATTTGTTTGGGTCCAGGCCCCCCCAACTTCACTACATCAAATCATGATTTTTTGCCCACACTCCCTGTAAACTTTATCATCTATAAATGTGGGTACGTAACTGTATTTCCGCACTGTATTGCCATACTGTACTGTAGTTTAGATTACAGCAAAATTTGTTACAGTTTGTCAGTATCCTGTCACAGTTTTTATTACAGTAGTTACAGTACAGCACACTGTACAGTACTAACCATGGGTTATGGAATATTATCACTTGACTGGCTGGAGTTGGTGGTGTGGGGCAGGAGTGGACTACTTAGTTGAAGTAGCCTCCTCTGTGGAGGTATCCAACCCAAATTCCTCAAAATGAAAATCATCCTTGAGTATCTGGACATTTGCAGTGTCAACATCTTCCTCCCCACCCTCTTGAATGGTTATATCTTGCAACACCCTACCTGAAGAAGGTGATGATCTTTGACTGTTTCCGCTTATGAAGCCCCCGAGACCATCGAAATTTGCGATTTTGCATCGAAAAGTGAGATAGACAGACCACTCCAAAATGCATCGAAATTTGATTAATCGAATTCTAAACTGTCTCAATTTGAGATTTAACTATATATATATATATATATATATATATACATATATATATATGAGGCGTCTAGAGCCACAGGGGCATCCCCGCCAATATACTGGTTTTGAGTTAGGTAGGGAGACAACAGGCTTAACCCTCTTCTCAGTGATAGCACTGGTTGCCATACAAGATTCAACCTTTTGGACTGTGGTAGAAGGGCTCAAAGTCACGTGGTTTTGTCCACGCTGCGGGGGGAGCAAATCACAGCCATGCAGGCATCAACACCACACAGCCTAAACCAATCAGCATTCTCGCTCTCTGCCACTCCCCCAGAGCAACCAATCAGTGAGCGTATGAGGCTTCCCTCTTGTGTTTACTCAGGCGTGAAATTATTATGTACTGGCTTTTTACTCCATTTATAGTACATTACTGATGACAAGATGAGCTGTTGTTATTGAGCACGAAGGGGAGGGGTGACAAGATCAGTTCATTACGTAGTGACAGTGAAGAGGTGGTGCTTATAAACTCTCGTAAGCGTCAGAAGTGTGTGGAAAAGTGGAAAAAGGTAGAAAGGAAGAGGAAGAGAGACACTGGTGAGATGTATACGTCTGAGAGGGGAAGAGTAATGGCTGCAAAAAGTGTTGGTCCTGCTTGCTTATGTTACCGTAAGTGTTATGATGTGGTAGGGAGGGACATCATTGAAGAGATATTCAAAAATTATTGGGGTTTAGGGAATCATGATCTACAAACAGCATATTTAGCTAATCGTGTGTTATCCCAAGATGTGAAGAGAAGCCGCATTAAAGACAGGCCAAGCAAAGTTCTGAGAATAATGCGGTACGTTGTGAAGAAAAACAACAAAGAAATAGAGGTTTGCCGCACTGCTTTCTTGAACATGCATGGTGTGACTGTCAAGAGGGTGAGAAATGCGATGGATAAGGCTGAGTTCTGGTACAATAATTCCTGACCAAAGAGGAAGACATCAGCCAGGGAATAAGACAGAGGATTACAAGAAAGACTTAGTGAAAGAACACATACGAACTTTGCGCACTGTTTCCAGTCACTACTCGAGGGCCAAGAGTCCTCACAGGAAATACCTACCCCCTGGATTAAACAAGAAAGTGCTGTATGACATGTACAAAGAATGGATGATTAATGAGGGGAAAGGACATGAAAATGTGGTGAAATTTTGGCTTTATGAAAACATCTTTGATACAAACCTTAACATAGGTTTCGAGCCCCCCAAAAGTGATTCATGTAATAAGTGCGATGAAATTGAAATGAAACTTCGTGATCTCGACCCTGTGGCAGATGAGGATGAGATTAGTGCCCTGAATGTTGAAAAAACTGTTCACAAGGGGAGGGCTAATGAGGGGCAGAGACTTTTGAAAGCTATAGCAGGTGAACCAAATAAGCCCCACGTTGCTATGATCTGCATGGACCTCCAGCAGACCTTTCCCACCCCCAAACTCTCAACTGGCCTGCAATACTATTAACGCAAAATGTGGACTTATAACTTTGGTGTGCATAGCATAAAAGAAAAGCAAGCAACTATGTATGTTTGGAATCAGAGTTTGGGTAATCGGGGATCCTGTGAAGTGGCTTCCTGTCTTAATCATTACGTGAACCATGTTCTTGACCCAAACATCACCAAGCTAGTAGTGTTTTCAGATAACTGCTCTGGACAAAATAAGAACAAGAATGTGATCTTGTCCTGCTTACGCAATGTGCATTCTGGCCGCTTCATTAATATCAAGCATTATTTCTTGGTTCCAGGCCATTCTTACCTACCCTGTGATAGGGATTTTGGGGTGATTGAAGTTAAGTTAGGTCCAGTTCCTGTGTACACAACCAAGCATTACGTTGAACTAATTAAAAAGGCAAACAGAATTCATCCTTTCCATGTAGTTGACATGAAAAGAGAGGATTTTAAGGACTATGATGCCTTACAAAGTAGTGTATCGTGGGCTGGAATGAAGGATGCTGGCTTTCTTAATGCAAGGGTTCTGCTGTACTCAGACTCATTCAAGGGAGGTTTTGAGATCCAAGAAGACTATGGTGGGCTGATTTCTGTTAAAGTGTCTCTGGAGAAAAAGAAGGATAGGGGAAAACTCAATTTGGCTAACATCCAACTCCAACCCAAGTACCCAGAACCAGTGCTTATCGCTAAGGAAAAACTTGCCGACCTGAAAACGCTCATGACCTATGTCCCCCCTGAGCACAGGCAGTTCTTTTGAGACCTTATTGACGAACAAGAAAGAGCACACACAAACGCAGCAAAGGAGTCAACAGGTGGAAGAAAGAAAAGAGGAGCGGGGAGGGGGCTTGGCACCGAGGAGGCAGAGTTGGATGTCGATCTCTTAGATGAGGACCCCACCATTCAACCCCCCACTGCCCCTCCTCAGTTTACTTAAGCACTACACTTTTTTTTTTTCTTGGACTGTTATTATTTCAATCTATTATGCCAGAGGAAAAATAATAATTGCATTGATTTCAGTTTTAGTTGTAAAAGACGTGAGATTACAGTAATAATTTTTCGTTTATTAATATTAAGTTAACTAGAATCTTCAGTTAATAAAGTTTTGTACATTAATACATTCTTTGATGTTTTTTCTGGCATGTTTTTAAATCCCTAGAATATGTTATTATGCCCACTTATAAATTGGAGGTTTGGTTTACTGCACATTTTGCGATTATAGTTATTATTTTTTTTGTTTTTTTCTCCTTTACATGTAGAGCATAGGCGCTGATGATCATTTTGATGTATAAAATATTTGTTTATTGCCATTTGGTTATGACGTTGCCATAAACATAACTTTAAAGCTTCATAACTCAAAAGTACATTTTGGCGCCGATGCCCCTTTGGTTCTAGACGCCTCATATATACCTGTTTATATATATATACACTCAACCCTCGGCTATCACTCCCAATTGGTCCTGCTATGGCTGCGCTATAGCCGAAACCGTGATAGCCGAATTGAAAAACTTATGGAAATAATTCTAATTGGTGCCATGACCTCAATCTTTACCCCTAAGATACCCATTTTGTACCACATATTAACATACAATAGTCCAAAAATGAGCATGTTTTATGCTGTGATCATGATTCTTATAAATACCCCTCACAGTTGATTCACTGATGTTATGTTTCTTCCTCACACTTCGCTTGGTCTCTCCATTGTCTATAAGTTTCACATTTCCAGTTTATCTGCATAACTTAGGTTCTTCCTTTTCTTTTATTTCCCTGCCAGGTGCCGCAGCATTATGTTGGGTGATGGTAGTGGGACAGGGAGGGGGTACGTTGGCCATGGTCATATCATAAAAAAGGTTATTGTTCTTGCTGTCACTGTTCACGGTCTGAGGGTGCGCACTTGAATGGTTTGGCGGGCAGGAGACTCGGTCGGGCGGCCAATCAGCGCTTGGCTGGCACTGACGTCACACGACCTATCACGGAGTGAAGCTTTTGTTGGCTGGGCGGAGCACCGGAGCCTGGCCTTCTTGAAAATTTCGAGCATTTACGGTGCGTGATAGCAAGCATTTAGTGCGTGATAAAGGTATTTGGGTAGTTTTTTATATAGGCGTGATAGCAAGATACGCTATAGCGGAACCCGTGATAGCCAAGGGTTGAGTGTACATATAAATATATATATATATATATATATAAATATATATATACTATTCTATCCTTCTATCTGTACCTTCATCGCTAGCTTCCTTTCTGGTCATTCTATAGCTGCTGTCGTAGACAGCCATCGTTCTTCTCCTAGATCTATCAACAGTGGTGTTCCTCAGGGCTCTGTCCTATCTCCAACTCTCTTCCTTTTATTCATCAATGATCTTCTAAGCTGTACATCTAACCCTATCCACTCATACGCTGATGACTCCACCCTTCACCTTTCCATTCGGTTCCCGCAACGCCCATCTCAACAGTTACTTCAAGAAACAAGGGATGAGGCTATGGCACACCTAATGTCTGACTTGGCTCATATCTCTGACTGGGGTAAAAATAATATGGTTGTCTTTAATGCTTCTAAGACTCAGTTCTTACACCTATCAACCCGACAAAATCTTCCACAGGTATACCCACTAATGTTTAATAATATTCAGATTAATCCTGCATCATCCTTGAACATGCTTGGGGTTTCATTTACTCGGGACTTATCTTGGAAAGATCATATTACATCTCTTGTAAAATCTGCTTCCAAGAGATTGGGTGTGCTAAGCCGACTCCGCTCTTTCTTTACCCCTGCACAGTTGTTGGCTCTATACAGGGGTTTTATCCGCCCCTGTGTGGAGTACAACTCTCATGTGTGGGGAGGCTCCCCACATACAGCTCTTCTCAACAGGGTGGAGTCAAAGGCTTTTCGTCTCATTAACTCTCCTCCTCTTACTGACTCCCTTCAACCTCTGTCTCTTCGCCGCACTGTTGCATCTTTATCTCTTTTCTATCGCTACTTTAATGGTCACTGCTCCTCTGAACTGTCTGCTTGCATTCCTCCACCTCTACGACGGGCGCGTAGCACCCGTCTGGCAGCAAACTCTCATCCCTTTTCTGTCCAACTCTCTAATGCAAGAGTTAACCGTTACTCCCAGTCTTTCATTCATGCAACAGGTCAGCTCTGGAACTGTCTCCCTCTGTCTGTATTTCCTCCTGCCTATGATCTCCAGTCTTTCAAACGCAGTGTGTCCAGGCATCTCAAAATGATCGGATCTTGAATTTGGCTCTCTATTGTATTTTGTTTTTCTCTTGGAGGGAACTGTTACTGCGGGCTCATGGCCTTTGGTTCCTTCTTCCTCGCATAAAAAAAAAAAAAAAAATATATATATATATATATATATATATATACACACACAGTATATACATATACACATATATATATATACAGTACGTCTCCCTAGTATGCGCCTATATGGGCGGCAGAGGATGTCGCGTACTAGGAATTCACTTACTGTGACTACATAAACTTATGGGAAAAATTACATATGGGCGGCATCCCCCTTCATGGGCAACCCTTGAGATGCCTTTCAGACCTAAGTATTGTACTGTACAGGGAAAGTATCTAAGACATATTACCTAAGATAAAGTAAACCTACAAGATTATGGCTTTACTAGGTAAATCATTGGTGGTAGGTGGTGATGACCATCATCCACTCATTTGATGTAGTGCTGCCTACTTTTTCCTTAGCCTTTATCATTCTTTTTCTGAGCCTGCCCTCCTCTCTTCCTATATCTCCATCTTTCCTGTCACTTCTTATTGCTCCTCTTTATGTTACAGGTGGCTTTACATAGAGTGACAAGCCAAATGTTTTCCTGTAAGCCAAGAAACCATTGACAGTGCTGGGTGGTAACAATATAACTAACCCATATGTGCTCCCTATGTGTCAGCAAGTGGGTTGGTGGAGGGGTACTAGTAACTCAAAGTCAAATGGCCACCCCTTACAGGATTATGGCGTATGGCAATAGGTAGATAGATAGATAGACTATTACCTGTTATCGCTTCTTCAGGGGGCAATGTCGCATACTCGGGGTAACCCCGGATTTGGGCCACTCTTCACTGCCCGTCTCGCTTACAAGGAGTTCAGTTCGCTTTCTAATAAAAAATACACTATAATAAAAAAAGAAATAGGTCCTCGCATACAAGGGGGATTGCATACTTGGAACTCACATACTGCGGGGATGTACTGTATGTAAAATATATATACTGTATATATCGTTTCGTTTTTAAAGGCTCTAATATGCTTGCATGTGTCGGCACACCGTATATATATATATGTATACAGTAAAACCTCTACAATTCGGCATCCTTCAAGTCGGAAACTTCTACAATTCGGGAAAGCTCCAAAATATTCATTTAAAAAATCAAAATTCAAAAATTCCCAAAAATGCACATGTGAGAGGAAGAGTCGGCAAAAATCCCCCCAACTCGGTAAGATGCAGAGTTGTACCGACATTCAGCAAGAGTAACCCGGCATCACTTGTGCATGAGGATGTAAACAAAGCCTGTTGTTCGCCACATGTGGGCCAGTTTGCCTTCGTCCACCGCCCGTGTTGCATTCTCTCCTCACTTGCTTTGCTTGTGACTAAGTGTTACACACTCTTAAGTGGACTGTACCTGCAGAAGCTAACCATGGCATCTCCCAGTGCTACCCCAGTGTTTAGTGAATAAGTTCTGTACAGTAATGTTTAGGTGTTTAGTCTTTCGTTTCCCAGTATTGTACAAGTCATAAATACATTACAGTATGGCCTTTATAGTGTTGATTGTGCTTTACATAGTGTACAGTGTCAAGTACAGTACAGTAAAGATGTGCCCAAAAGTGATCTTGAGCCCCCCTAACACCTCCAAAAACTACCAAAAGTCCTCCTCCATGCCTGCAATACACCCTACAACTGCTTGGAATCATGGTAAGGCAGCATTTACTGTTTATTGTAAAAACGTTTAATTTTTTTCCATTTTTTTTCCATTTTTTCCTTTTTTTTGTGTGTGTGCTGGGGGGGAACTTAAAGTTCATCCCTACAATTCGGCAAATAGGCTATCTCGGCAAGGCTTGCACATGTATTATGCCGAATTGTAGTGGTTTTACTGTAGATATATACATACATACATATATATATATATATATATATATATATATATATATATATATATGTACAGTAACCTCTCAACTAATGCGAGTTTAAAAAACACGTTTTCGTTTTAACATGAGCAAATATTTAAGGAGATATGTTTAACTAACAAGGGTTTCTTGATTTAACGCGACTTTACATGTACGTGATGGTTTCAAATTAGCCGTGCACGCCTTGGTCTGTCCCGAGCTGATAGACTGTATGTGGCAGTTTATTCATAAATACAATTTTTTATTTGCCTGTTGCTTAAACTGGTTTTATTCGAAAATTAAGTTTGGCCCCATTCTGAGCAATTTGGCTCATTTTTGGACAAAATTTGGCCAGGAAAGTGATGGCAGATCTAAATTGTTACAACTTGATGCTGCAGAACAGAAAGAAGAAAACCACTCAGACCAAGATAAAGCAGTTCTTTATGAAGAAGATAGAAAACTTAAGGGCGTACTTGGAACCAGTAGCGCGGGAGTCAGAGGAAGAGGAAGAGGAAGAGGAAGGATAGCAGAGCGAGGAGGGACAACAAATTTAGGATGGGGAGCGGCGGAAGGTGAGGGAGTGGGGTGAGGAGGGACAGCAGTAGACGACGAGTGATGCATAGATGAAGTGAAGCTGTGTGTTGTTATTGTTTGTGACCTACTTACTGTAATGAAAATGTTGCTTTTACTGTAGTGTTTTTATGACCTACTAATGCATGAATAATGTTGAGGAACTTTCACAATGCCGTGAATGAAGCAGAATTGAAAGAAAATCCACGTAAAAAACAAAAACAGTTTGTATTTGAGAAGTAAACGCTTCGGCCCAACTAGGGCTCAAATGTTGTTTATTTCTCCCCAGATATACTGTTTTTGTTTTTTACGAGGATTTTCTTTCAAATTAATATTGTTGCTTTTAAGTTTAGAGTAGCATAACTCCCTAAATGGGTAGACTTTCCCAGAGTCCAAGAATGTAACCCCCAATATTACCATTGTTTCTTATGGGAAAATTATGTTTAAATAATGCGTTTTTAGCTAACGCGACCTCTCCAGGAACCTAACCCTCGCGTTATTTGAGAGGTTTCTGTATATATATTAGGGTGGTCCTAATTTTCGATCTTGCAAATTTTAGGGATGATACCCCCTGAAATCCTTCCATATAACACGAAAACATGTCATGCAAAATATTTTTCAAAAATATTTATATTTAGAGGTCGCTCATGGGCCTTTTATGTTATTACGTATCGCCACATTCAGCTTGTCCCACATAGTTGTCACAGAAATGTCTTTCACACAATTTCAGTGTCTTGAAACTACTCAGTTCTGCATTGTACAAAGATTTAAATTCGTAATACATAGGTAGATCACAGCTACCTACTGTGACAGTTAGATAATTGTCGTTAGACCTCATGACTTGGTTATGCTGCTTATACTCGTGGTGATGATAATTTACTAGATTTCAATGACAATTTGGTATATAACAGTGTTTCACTTACTTATTAAGTGCACAGAGATGTCACTGTTGTGTACTGATAGCATACAGTGACAATCTCATTGCACCCTTTAATTACATGCTTTCTGCTTTTACAGGCAATCTTACATAATTACTGATAAGTGGTTGAACTGTGTTGATTCTGGACGAATATGGCTTTGACGAGTGGGGACACTGATGCAAGGAACCCCTCTAGGACTCGGTCTGATGTCTACTTGCTCGACAAGTTGGAAGATGATATCAAAGGATCCAAATTGCATTCAAACCGCCAAGCCCTAGGTTGTCTTTTGCACCTCCACCTGAAGCAGAACAAGACAATTAAAACAGCATTGACAACTACAATTGAAAAAGTGGACCAGTTCTGGGATCGTGCCCGTATTCCAGTTCGACAAACATGCAATTCCAAGAAAAAATTGGAGAAGATTTGCTTCAATGGCAATCTCTTAAGAAAAACAAGGGCAGGACAACACCAGCACAAGTCCAGGGTGAGCAGTCATTTAAAGATGGTTTGGATGACCTTTTCGATATTGCACATGCTGACGCCCTGAAACTGATCACAAAAGAAGAGGACAAGCAGTTTCTCATCAGTACTTCCGAGGTTGATGGCAAGCTGGTGATAGAGAGAGCTGGAGCTCCCGTTTCACCAGCCCCCAGGACTTGACCCTGACCATCTCCCTTTGCTGAACATTTTCAGTGCATCATTTACACAGAGAGTAGGCCAGCATGCTCTCATAATACCTCTACCTTCAACTGTCTACACCACACTACATGCGCATAACATATCACACCTTCTATTCACGTCTTTAGTAATGGCCGCTGCAATCTTACTATCATATGAGGTGGTACCTCGGATTGCCACCACCGGCAGGGTAGGGCTGGCGGCACAGAGTCCTCCCGGTCGCCATCAAGCGACTGTGCAGGCACGACTGTTGCTATTTCCGGGAATGCTCGTCGGCGAAGAAGTGACAGTGCGGCCTTATTCTTTACCAACATCCGCAGCCTTACCACAAATTTAAACTCAGTTCATTTTTTCCTTCAGTCCATATCCCCTTTGGCCCTTTTCCTCGCAGAACCGCAAATCTCACCCTCTACCAATATATCTCCATTTTGTTTTCCCGGTTACCATCTCCTTACAAACTTCTGTAACAAGGGCGGCACCTGTTGTTATATCAAATCCCAATATGCAGTTGACACTATTTTAAACTTCACTTCATCCAGTTTTCATTACTCATTATATATACTAAATTGTCAAAACATTACCATATATATTTGTGTTGTTTATCGTTCCCCCAATGCATCTTTGGAATCCAGTGTATTTGATTCCATATCCACTCAGTTGAGTAACCTTAACCTTGCCCTTGGCACCAAAATTACCATTTTGGGTGATTTTAACATACCTAATGTTGAATGGTTATTGCATTCTGCCCGGACTGACGACACTGGCCTAGAGTGCGAGCTGTTTGCGGAATCGTTTAATCTCACCCAGTTGGTAAAGCAACCAACCAGAATACCTGATAATCCTGACCATAATGCCCGTCTCTTGGATTTATTCTTGACAAATAATCCAGATCAATACAGGATATAGGTACTGTCACCACTTGGATCCTCTGACCACAATCTCATCAAAGCCTCATTAGTTAACCCTCCCACACTTCCCCGTTCTGAACCTGTCAGGGTGACCCGATGGCACTTTGATAGGGCAGACTGGGATGGATTTAGAAACTATCTTGCTGACATTCCATGGCAGTCTTTCTTCTCTAGTGATCCCAATTCTACCCAGTCCCACATTTGTGACTTAATACTAGCTGGTATGAATTTATTCATACTAAGTCAACAGTTCACTAAAAGATCGAACTCTCCAAAATGGTTTGATGGCAACTGTGCCAGAGCAACAGCCCAAAAGTCATTAGCATATAACTCTTACTTAAAATAAAAAGCATCTGAATCACTCT
Source organism: Coenobita brevimanus (assembly GCF_032717465.1). Classification (NCBI taxonomy): domain Eukaryota; kingdom Metazoa; phylum Arthropoda; class Malacostraca; order Decapoda; family Coenobitidae; genus Coenobita; species Coenobita brevimanus. The sequence continues at coordinate 36,419,999 of NC_137003.1, read as the reverse complement.
CCCAATTTAAAATTGCTAGAAATCATGCAAAAGCTGTATTAAATCTATCTAAATCAAACTTTCTTCAAAAGCAAGCATTAAAACTACTTAACAACCCTAATGACAATAGAATATTCTGGTCAGCTCTTAATTCTTTCAATAATAACTTTAACAAGTCATCTTCCATTCCCCCACTAAAATCTTCAGATGGCAACATTACAAATGACTCGCGTGGGAAAGCAGATATCTTTGCCAGTACCTATGCCAGAAATTCTACCACAGACGATACCAGCCAGAATGTCCCAGTACTGGAACTTGATTCTCCCGAAATTGCCCCACTTAAAATACAGACAAGATACGTAAAATCCATCCTAGACAATTTACCTACCAACAAAGCTCCAGACCCAGATGGAAGTCCGCCAATTGTTTTGAAAAAGTGTTCCCCTGAACTTGCCTCTGTCCTAGCTAAATTATTCAGACTATGCATATGTACTTCTTTATTCCCAAATTCATGGAAAGAAGCCAATATCCACCCAATTCCGAAGAAAGGAAGTTCGTCTGACCCCTCCGATTACAGACCAATAGCTGTCACATCTTCTCTTGGTAAGGTATTTGAAACTTTAATTAATAAGCACATTGTTAAACATCTTGAATCCAACAACTTAATTTGTGATAGACAATATGGTTTTTGCCACGAAAGATCCACCATTGACATACTCAATCTCTTAACTCATACCATCCATCAATCAATTGATCTTTTTGGAGAAGCTCATGCAGTAGCTCTTGATATCTCTAAAGCTTTAGACAGAGTATGGCACCGTTCCCTGCTGTCCAAACTTCCTTGCTATGGACTAACGTCTTTTGTTCCTTTGATTTCTTCATATCTTAGTGACAGGAAAATAAGAGTTAAAGTAGATGATGTATATTCGAATTTCCACTCAGTTAACGCCGGCGTGCCGCAGGGATCAGTTCTGGCGCCAACCCTATTTCTGGTTCATATTAATGATCTCTTATCTGTCACCCACAATCCTATTCACTCATATGCAGATGACTCAACACTACATAGTTCATTCACACTCAGACACCCATTTACAAAGTCTAATATCTGTACCTCTCAACTCAGTACAGCCATCTCCATAAATCAAGATCTATCTACGATCAGTGAATGGGGACAAAACAACCTTGTCTCTTTTAATGCTAGTAAAACTAAATATATACAGTTTACTAATAGACAGATATTGCCAGATTTGTACATTACCTTCAGTGCTACTAATATTCCCATCTCCAAAAGTATTGAAGTTCTTGGCATCTCACTTAACAGTGCCCTCAGTTGGACCTCTCATGTCAGATCACTTGCTAAAACCTCCTCAGAGAAACTTGGATTATTGTACAGAGTCCGTAACTTCTTTGCCGATGAGCAGTTAGCTATAATTTATAAGAGTCATATGCGCTCTCAGCTTGAATATTGCTCACCCTTGTGGAATGGTTGTGGAGAGGTTGCATTAAGACACCTAGACAAAATTCAGAACAAAGCTGTTAGAATCATTAACAACCCTGTTATTACATATAAACTACCCTGCATGTAAGAAGGAATGTTGCCTTCCTTGCATTATTTTACAGATATTTTTTTGGCAAATGCTCAGATGAAGTTGCGTCCATGGTGCCACCTCTCCATGCCTTGCCTCGTGCTACATGGGCATCTGGTAGCGCTCATGACTGGAATGTCACTCAGCCATATTGCAGAACTTCTGCCTATCAGAATTCTTTCATTCCCCGAACTGCATCTCGTCGGAATTTGCTTCCCCAGAGTTGTTTCCCTCCAAATTTCAACCCACAGCTGTTCAAGTCTAACTGTTTCAGATATTATGAATGGAGGATGCCAGTAATCTGGTGTATGGATTTTTTTTTTTTTTTTTTTTTTTTTTTTTTTTTTTATGAAAGGTCGGCTGCGGGCAATGGCAGGAATTGACAAGACCCTAAGTATCAAAGAAGCAAATAAGCACCAACGTGAGTATATGGAGCTCAAACGATGAGAAAAGGCCGCCACTGCATTTGTGCAGGCTCAAGAAATCGCTGAATTGGAGAGCAGCAACAGCAGTACTTTGTGAACTGGGGATGAGTCCAGTGGTAATTGCATGACTCCTGTAAATGAAGAATTAAATGTACGTCTTGCTTCCCTACCCAGACATGGTTGGAAACTTGTGCTGAGTCAAAATTTGTCGGCCACTCTGGATCGATATCAACTGTGTGATCACGCTGCTCTGATGATTCTTGGAGAAACAGCAAAAGCTTTCGGTCATGATCTCAGTTTATTAATTCTGAACTGCAGCAGCATCAGGTGACAGCAGCAGAATTGGCGCAAAGAGATGGTGATGAGCATAATGAATGAGTTCGCTCCGGACAAAGTAATCGTCGTACACTGGGATGGAAAGCTACTTTCAGACCTCACCAACAATGAAAAAGTGGACTGACTTCTGATCATCATCTCAACAAGTGGTAATTCTCAGCTATTAGAAGTTCCAAAATTAGAATCAGGGACTGGTTTGCAGCAAGCACAAGCCGTGGTCAGAGCACTGAAGCCGTGGGGAGTTGCAGAAAGGGTCCAAGGCATCTGCTTCGACACAACAAGCGCAAACACGGGTCGCCACAAAGGAGCATGCATTATGGTGGAACAGCTAGTGGACAGGGAACTCTTATACCTCGTCTACCGGCTTCACATCTTAGAACTACTTTGCAGGAACTACTTTCAAGGCAGCCATGCATGTTGCACCGACACCAGAAGTACTGCTCTTCAAGCGATTTCAAACTTTTTGGAGTTCAGTTGACCAGGAGCACTTCCAAGACGCATCATCTGACAAAGTGGTCGCAGCTCAACTTGAAGATATAAAAGAGGAGGTCCTGACCTTGTTTTCACTACACTTCTGCACAAGCAGCCTCGAGATGATTACCGTGAGCTGCTTGAGCTGACTGCCATCTTCCTCGGTTCATCACCACCACGAGGTACTCGTTTTCATAAGCCCAGCATGATGCATCAAGCACGATGGATGTCAAAGGCAATCTACACATTCAAAGTGTGGATGTTTCGTTCACAGTTTACCTTGACCAACAGTGAAGAGTGTGGTCTCTGTGACCTGTGTGTGTTTTACACACGCTTCTACGTCAAGGCCTGGATAACAGCACCACTCGCAGTGAGTGCCCCACAGAACGATCCTGCATCTGCTGCAGGCCCAAGTCGACTATGTCACCATCAACAATGAGATTTCCAGAGTAACAGCTCACAAAATTGCCTCTCATCTGTGGTACTTGAATGAAGAGCTGGTGGGTCTTCCACTGTTTGATGGTAACGTCAGTCAAGAAGGCAAGAAACAGATGGTGCAAGCTATGAATATCAATGATGGTATGGAGGATCCTCCCAAGCGAGGGACCATTGCGATTGGTGACGTTCGAGGAAAGACTGTTGCTGGTTTCGCCACGAAGCAGACAAAGAACCTCTTCAAAAGACTGAATATCAGTGATGACTTTTTGAATTTACCTGTTGACCAATGGTATGAAGATTGTACGTACGGAAAGGTGCTGGCATGTTTGCAAAAACTTGCAGTAACCAGTGATCACGCTGAACGAGCAGTTGCACTTATCGAGGCCTTCTCTGGTCGTCTAACGAAAGATGAAGACCAGCTGCAATACATCCTACAAGTTGTGGCCGACCACAGATGGAGAGTTCCTCATGGAGTTAAGCGACGCCTGCAGCAATGAATGGTCAGTGATTAGGTTGGTGACATATTGGTCATTTAATAATGCAGAAGTGACTGTATTGATAGTCGTTTACTGGTATTACAATTAAGTGTTCATCAGAAATCTATAACTTGCATTGAAGCAATTCGGATTAGTTAATAAATATATCTACCTTTTTCCAAAATTAACCATTTGTGACCTTCTATGAGCTGAAATCGTATCTGAAAAATTCATAAATGTCAGAAAATTTCAAATACAAAATCCTCTTATTATACACAGTTTGACTCTTATACAGTGATATTTAAGGGCAGTGAGCAACCTCTGAAAATTATTTGTTGTCAAAAATATTTCACATACAGTATTTTTAACCTATTTAGAATGTTTTGAATGGGTATGGCATTTGAATTTTTGAAATCGAATTTTGGCCCTAACGTATAAGGACCACCCTAATATATATACTGTATTCAGATGGCTCTCGATCTTCGATCAGTTTTGGGACTGAAAAAAATGATCAAAATGCAATTTATCGAAGTGTGAATTGATAAACTTAAGGAAAAAAAATTAATGAGACCGGCGTGTCGCCGACAAACCTACATCAACTTTTACGTATACACTTATACCCACCCAAAATCTTAACACAGCCATATATTTGCTTATATTTAGTACATATTTACTTACTATTAGCAATAAATGCAAGAAATACAGGTTGCACACACTTTAATTTAGCAAGAATGAAGCTCATGTGGTGAGTGTTGGGTTCTGAGACAATTCACCGTCAAGTCAATTCGCTGTCAAAACATGGACGATTCCCCATCAGGACAATTCGCACCCTGGACGATTTCCCGTCATTCTATAAATATACATACAGTAGAAGTCCGATTTTTCGGCATCTATGGGACCAGGCTAGTGCTGAAAAATCAAAATTGCCGAATTATCAAAAACCCTACCCACTCAATACCTTATATGTTTCGGTGAACACTATCATCACTACTCATATCATTACAAATGTGTTTGGAGAGAGTACTGTATACTGTTTGATACTGTACAATACTGTAATGAATACAGTACTATACATGAATATGAAAAATAAAGAAATTAGTGACCATACTGTATATAAATGTAATGGTACAGGAGGCCTACAAGTTCACATTCACTTACCTAAACTTATAGTAGGTTTCTTATCTACATATGTACAATAGAAGGGGTTGATTGGAGTCTTCTACTGCTGGAAGAAGTCCCCAGCAGTAGAGGGTCCTCATGGAGAATTTCAAGACTGACGAAAAAAAGCGGAAAATCTGCCGAACGATCAGAGATTTTCGTAAATGGGACTATTTCTCAAAACTGCCGAAATGTCAGATTTGCCAGGGAATTGGATGCAGAAGAATTGGACTTTCACTGTATTATTAATTAATCAATACTTTAATAACTATATTTCATGGGGATCCATCAGAGTCTATGTTCAATAGCATAGGCTGTGGATGTTACAGTATTTATTAGTTGCACCTTTAGTCAATACAGTGAGTCCTCGAAATATGAAAACCTGACATATGAATTTTCGATGGTACGAAATTGATTAATGTAGGACAAGTTCCATAGTACGAAAATATCTTTCTCGTTGATACAAAAATCGATACTCGATATGAAAGGAAATGCAGAGATTGCCCGATTATCCAGACTATATGATGTGAAGAAGTGCCTGAATAGTCTGAAATCACGATTAATCTGGCAGAAACAAAACACAGGTACTGTTAGCTTGATTTATTTACCGGTAAATGTACAGTGAAAGACACAACTATCTTCCCAGTTCAGTCTGATGAAAATTTACACCAGGCAAAATACAATGAAAACCCTGTTTCTACTAGTGTGTGTTTCAAATGGTTCGATTTTTCCTTGCTATATTCATCAGACTTTGGGAAGCTACTTGAGTCTTTCATTGTACACATGAAGCAGCAGAAAGACCTTACCAATTCAATTCATAATCCTACAGCTTGTTTCTGTAATTTTCTGACAACTTTCAGTATGGCAAATTACTTTTTCTTGCTGAAAAATTTCCTCCCCCTTATTATTGTCACTTTCTCCTACGATCGTTTCCAGCCCAGTGGAAGAAACTCAGCGTGCTCGAGGGTGGATATCGTTTCCCAATTTCCCAACTGTTAGGTTAAAATTATTAGGTACAGATAAGCTAGGTTAGGCCAGGTTTAGTTAAACACTCAGGGAAGATCAGTCCTTTCTGCCTTTATGTTAACAAAATAGACAAGAGTTGTCACACCAGAACAGCTAAAAATGATGGGGAAACAGATTTAATAAGAAACGTTTACTGTATTTACCAACCCAGAAATAATCTGAAAAATATAACAGACTATCAGGAAGAACTGATTTGGTAAGGTGCTTTTACTGCTTAAAGTAAAACGTATGTTTAGCCCCCTCAATGGCTGTGGGTTCAGATATTTGTGTGCTCCCGTGGTCAGCCTTGGGACCATTTTTTCAAAGTTCTAAAATCAATTTCTTTTTCTTACATATGTGAAAAGACTCGTCTGGCACACCTGGCTTTTTATTTTTAAATTATTTTTTCCCCTAAACCCATCGTGTGATTTGCTATGATTCGTGTAGGAATTAACCTGCGCCGTCCCGGCGACGTGAATTAACGTGGCAACATTGCAAGGTCCCTAATTTGCACAATTTTCAATTTTCGCGAGTGATTTCGTGAGTGATTTTTGGCATGTATACACGGGACACCTTCCTCTATTCCTCTACAAGATGCCAAGCAGGAACAATGTCTTACACCGCATAATCTCTCCCCCCCCCTCTCCTGCACGCCATTGTCTCGGTAATTCACCTATTACCAGTGACCTGGCCATTAAAGACATTCAGGGCCAGAGTGAGTCCCCAATCGATGACAATGTGGAGGACAAAGTTTACATAGCATTAGAGGAAGAAACAGTCAGAAATGATGATCAGGTAATGTGGGAAAAAAAAGGTCATGAATGGTGATGAGTTAGTGAGTGAAACCATGCTTATAATGCCTATATTACTGTTTGAAAACCAGTATACTCTTGTACTACATATAAATTCGTACCAAGTAAATAAATAAATACTGTTTATGAGTGGATAAAATAGTTACCCTCCCATAGAACTCATCTTCTTTGGTGCCAGCCTGTTAGAAAACCCAGTCAGGTAAGGAATTACTCGTACCTAAATCGGTATTTTAAACCTCAGGTGAGCGATTTCTCTATGAATTTTTGATGTTTCTCACCAAAAGCGGATGTTTGGGCCAAAAAAAAAAAGGTCCAAAAATGTCGGGATGGGGCGGGTTAATAAAATTAGGATGCATATTACATCAGCATGTAAACATCGGCAAAAACATTTGGGATGAAGTGAACTGTGAATGCCAGACTTCTTGAGGTGGTAGAGTAGGGTCTTGTAAACACACCAGTGACCCTCGTTCCCTTCCCATAATTGCTCGCAGTTTTTTATAGCTCACCCTAACTCAACGTCACTGACACCAGTACAGTAAGGCATTGTTCAGGGCCAGCAGCCATGAAAGCGATAATGGAATACAGTATTGTTTGTATCAGTCCTCTCTCTTTCACACATGCATATAAGAACAAACAAAAGAATGAGCAGTAAATGTACACTAACTCTAAGGAGCAGAAATAACTGTGCTCAGTCGGTCCGAAGTATATTGGGAAGAGTGATACCGAATGAAGAATGTGGAACTGAATGCTAACCTATGAGAACATGTGGGACGAAAGAGTAATTTTTTCCGATTAGCAAACATTTTTGTTCCGTATCGTATCTTGAAATTGTAAAACCCATAATCTTTCGTGTAAGCATTCAGGCTAAAGACCTTACCAATTCAGTTCATATTCCTCTAGTTTGTCTTCTATATTTTTCTGACTATTTTGAGGGTGGTAAATTATGTTCTCTTGCTGAAAGAAACTTACTCAAAATTTGGGCACATGTAACATAGGCATGTAAACATTGGAGTGGAGTGACGAGAACGCCTGACTCATGGGATGGTAGAGTAGGGTCATGTACACACACCAGTGACCTTCGTTGCATTCCTGTAATTGTTCGCAGTTTTTTATAATGCCCTAACTCAGCGTCATTGACACTGAAACAGTGAAGTGTTGTTCAAGGCCGGCAGCTATGAAGGGGTTAATGGCATACTGTATGAAAAATTCAAAATGGGCGCGGTGCACAGCGCCGCTCTCACTTGCCGAGAGAAAATGAACTAACCCCTCTCTGGTAAGCAAATTTTTGCACGCTTCTCAGTTGAGTCCACGTCCCTCCTCTCCTCACAGCCTCGCTGTATGTGGATATTTTCGCAGCCCTTTACCTTTTCGTACTGTTTCGCCATGTCTCCCAAGCACCCTGCATCATCTCCAGCATTGGGGGAGTCCACTGCAAAGAAGCAGCAGCGACGTACTCTAATTCTGGAAAGGAAATTGGAAATTATAAGACCCCATGAGGAGGGGCAGGGAGTCTCGGAGATTGGGCGTGCTTTAGGCCTTGCTGTTTCCACCATTGGGACTGTGACGATAAAAATGAGATGTACAAGAATATGGCCACCTCATTCTCTACAGTTGTATACAGGTATTGCATACATCTTAATAGGGGGGGGATAAAGTTTAGGTGGGGGTTCGAGGGGGTCCTGGGATGCATACCCCCATTTATATGTATATTTGAATGGGGAAAATCTTTCCAATATACGAGATTTTGAATTATGAAAGTTTTTTTTGGTCCCTATCCCTTTTGTATATCAAGGACTCACTGTAATTAACTTGTTTCTTCCTTTCTGTATTCGCCTTTGAATGATATTCTAGCATCACTCATAGCTGTCTTCATTAACCCCTTAACCGCGGGGCGCCTCTTTCGTGACGTTTGGGAGCAAGGGATCACACCGTGGGGCGTCACTTTTGTGATTCTTTGTTATTTTGAATTCGCCTGGGCTTTCAAGTGGTGGCTTGTATCATCTATCAGTACTGCCAATGTCCAACACTAGTCAGCACTCCTAATGTCATCTGTACTCCCATCCATTGTTGACAATTTAGCCATTTCTCCCCGTTCTTGACTCCCCTCCATTAACCTATCCTCTCGCCTGCCCGGCCGTGCTATGCTAAGTAGATCTTCCCTGGAATTTTTCACTGATTTCATCCATTGAAATAAGCCCTATGCCCTATTCTTATACCAAATAATATATACAAGAAAGAAATAAGGTAAGTGAGAGTGCCATACACCTAGAATTGGCTAATTATCACCTGACAACACCTCACGTGCACTCGTTCGCTAATTTTTGCTGTTTATTTCTCCTTGAAATATGCCGTATAATCTATTTTCGTAATAAAATATACAGTATATAAGAAAGGAAGGGAGAAGCCTAAGTGATATTTACATTCACCTGGAACTACCTAATTATTGCAAGCCACCACACTGTATTCTACACTAAGTAAATCTTCCCTGGAATTTTCCACTGATTTCATCCATTGAAATAAACCGTATGCCCAATTCTTATACCAAATAATATATACAAGAGAGAAATAAGGTAAGTGATAGTGCCATACACCTGGAATTGGGTAATTATCACCTGCCAACACCGCACGTGCACTCGTTCGCTAATTTTAGCTGTTTATTTCCCCTTGAAATATGGCGTATAATCTATTTTCGTAATAAATATACATAGAAGGAGGGAAGGGAGAAGCCTAAGTGATATTTACATTCACCTGGAACTACCTAATTTATTATGTATTGGTTTCCTGCCAATCATTTCATTGCTGTATATTAGCAGGTCTCACAAGGCTGAAGTTGGCAGTATTGCACACACCGTAGCCAGGCGGCAGGAGGCCACCACTATCAGTTCACTTTCGTCTTTCAAGGTGAAAGTATGTTTGATTCGCTCCTTCTAACTTCTGCCGCTTTTTAACCCCATGCAAAGGGCCCTGTGACCTTTACCCCGTACTAAGGCTCGTGTGGAAAGAGGTAAAGGGCTGACAATTGATAAAGAGTGACTACGATCTTTCTGTTGAGTAAAACAGTGCAAGTGGTATTGTAAATAATGTGTAAATAATGTGTAAACAGGAAGTGAAAGCTATGAATGTAAATATAAGTGAACAGTGGAAAATAGTTTTATAAGTTACTTCAATTGACAGTGCATAACACAGTGTAAATAAAATAGAAATGTAAATAATGTAAATAAAGTAGAGAAAGTAAATAGAAATGTAAATGAGTAGTATTATAAGAATACGAGTATATATACTAAGAGTAATGAAAATGAAAGTTTCACTCTAGCATGTATGAATACTATGAGTTATGAGAGTGAAGGTGAAAGTGACATTCACTCTCAGTGCTAGTATACAGGACGAGAAAGTGAATGCTACGTATTTTACTGAAAGAAATTGAATGCCTACAGTGACAATAAACCACTGTTACTGAAGGAAACTTATGGATAAAGACTGTAGATATATATAAGTGTTATATAGTAATAGAAATATAAACTGTGAGTGTTTTTATGAATAATAAATGACAGAACACCAGCGGTGAACGATCGGAAGTGGGAAGGTCATATGCCCTCGTAATTTTCATTGCTTTCACAATGTTTTTTTTTTTTGGAGTATGGATTCCAAACTATTTGAGAATCATAGAATAGTGTTTCTAGTGATAATATCAGGCTGTGGTAATCATATTATGGGTTGTTGGGAAGTGTAAAGTGGAGACTTCATTACCCAACTTCAGAGGTCTCCACAAGTGCTACGGTACTCGACGAAGGCTCAACAAACACCCCAGGAAAAAGCTGAAGGTATGTGCCATAAGCATATGTGATTTTAATATTCTAGGACTAATAACTGATTTTTGGCAAATATTTTTAGAGAGTCTGTTGGAGCGCGAATATGCCTGTGGGAGCCGCAAGAAAAAGCAAAACAAGCCTGCGGTTAAAGGGTTAATGACGGCAGACTGTCTTGTTATTGTTATGATGGCGAATTGTCCCGACCGGTTCTGAGGTGGTGGTTGAGTCACTGTTGCCAGCCACCACTGCCACCCTCGCTGCCATCACTCGCACTCTCCCCAACCCCTCTTGAGTGAACACCTGCTTCCTTATCCTTGTCCCAGTCACCATGGCCACTGCTGTTGATGCTTTCACTGCCTTCATCATCACAAAAAAGATTTCAAACGTATGAATGAGGGCAAGCTTCTCCAAGTGGGCGGTAGGTGCCATGACAGATGAACAGATGAGTTTCGACTTGCGCTCACAACCTGGCTTGAGTGATTGAAGCACAGCTTTTGAAATCAAAGCACAAATTTTGGACGAGCAGGCGAGTTTGATCGAAGTACAAAATATCGAAGTAAGATTAATCGAAGATCGAGAGCCTACTGTATATATATATATATATAGATAGATAGATAGATATGTTTTCATTCATTCATTCATCATCCAGTCCTACATTGTCCCGTGAGGAGCGTAGGAATCCGGGGCTAGGCAAGTTGGTCCTGACATTAAGATGAGAATGACCTGCCTCACTCATCCCTGAGTGGCATTACGTGAGCAGTAAACCCCAACCACCCGTTGGATATAAACCTTCACCGGCTCAATCCGATTGGAGCTCCGTAATTACCCACAAAACCACCAGGTGCCAAAATTTGGTTATGTGGTTACCACCCAGTGTAGTAAATGGTTTCCTGGTGTACAGGAAACCATTTGGCTTGTCACTTATTGTAGAGTCACCCACAGGCAGAAGGAAGAGAAAAGAATGAAAGAAAGAAAGAAGAGGGATTGTAAAGTCATCCCTAGGCGGAAGGAGAGGAAAGATTGAAGGAAAGAAAGACAGAAGAGGATTGAAGAAAAGAAGGATGGAGGAGAGGAAAGGGCAGACACACGAGAGCAGCACTACATCAAGTGACTGGATGGTGAGTGCCCCCACCTACCACAGTGGAAATCAGTTATTTAAGAGGAGCCTGTGGAGTCACATGGAGAGACAGGCTGACGAATGAGGATATAAAGGAGCGTTGTGGTGTGGATGTGGATGTGATAGGAAGCGTTATGAGGAACACACTGAGGTGGTTTGGCCATGTGGAGAGGATGGAGGGTGAAAGACTGACGAAGAGAGTGTATGTGAGTGAGGTGGAGGAGGGAAGAGGGAGGGGGAGGCCGAGGATGAGATGGAGGGATGGGGTGGAGAGGTATATGAGAGAGGGGGGTGTGAGTTGGGAGCAGGGCAGTGAAATGGCGGGGGACAGGGCGAGTTGGAGGCGATTTGTTTGTGGCCACCCCAAACGGGATTGAGGCGTCTGGCAATAGATATATATATATATATATATATATATATATATATATATATATATATATATTGTGGTAGATGGGGGTGCTCACCATCCAGTCACTTGATTTTTTTTTTTTTTTTTTTTTATGCGAGGAAGAAGGAACCAAAGGCCATGAGCCCGCAGTAACAGTTCCCTCCAAGAGAAAAACAAAATACAATAGAGAGCCAAATTCAAGATCCGATCATTTTGAGATGCCTGGACACACTACGTTTGAAAGACTGGAGATCATAGGCAGAAGGAAATACAGACAGAGGGAGACAGTTCCAGAGCTGACCTGTTGCATAAATGAAAGATTGGGAGTAACGGTTAACTCTTGCATTAGAGAGTTGGACAGAAAAGGGATGAGAGTTTGCTGCCAGACGGGTGCTACGCGCCCGTCGTAGAGGTGGAGGAATGCAAGCAGACAGTTCAGAGGAGCAGTGACCATTAAAGTAACGATAGAAAAGAGATAAAGATGCAACAGTGCGGCGAAGAGACTGAGGTTGAAGGGAGTCAGTAAGAGGAGGAGAGTTAATGAGACGAAAAGCCTTTGACTCCACCCTATTGAGAAGAGCTGTATGTGGGGAGCCTCCCCACACATGAGAGTTGTACTCCACACAGGGGCGGATAAAACCCCTGTATAGAGTCAACAATTGTGCAGGGGTAAAGAAAGAGCGGAGTCGGCTCAGCACACCCAATCTCTTGGAAGCAGATTTTACAAGAGATGTAATATGATCTTTCCAAGATAAGTCCCGAGTAAATGAAACCCCAAGCATGTTCAAGGATGATGCAGGATTAATCGGAATATTATTAAACATTAGTGGGTATACCTGTGGAAGATTTTGTCGGGTTGACAGGTGCAAGAACTGAGTCTTAGATGCATTAAAGACAACCATATTATTTTTACCTCAGTCAGAGATATGAGCCAAGTCAGACATTAGGTGTGCCATAGCCTCATCCCTTGTTTCTTGAAGTAACTGTTGAGATGGGCGTTGCGGGAACCGAATGGAAAGGTGAAGGGTGGAGTCATCAGCGTATGAGTGGATAGGGTTAGATGTACAGCTTAGAAGATCATTGATGAATAAAAGGAAGAGAGTTGGTGATAGGGCACAGCCCTGAGGAACACCACTGTTGATAGATCTAGGAGAAGAACGATGGCCGTCTACGACAGCAGCTATAGAACGACCAGAAAGGAAGCTAGCGATGAAGGCACAGATAGAAGGATAGAAACCGTAGGAGGGCAGTTTGGAAATTAAAGATTTATGCCAGACTCGATCGAAAGCCTTTGGGATGTCAAGTGCAATGGCAAAGCTTTCGCCAAAGTCCCGAAAGGAGGATGACCAGGAGTCTGAAAGGTAGGTGAGAAGATAGCCAGTGGAGCGTCCCTGACGGAACCCATACTGACGATCGGAAAGAAGGTTGTGATAAGAAAGATGCCTTAAAATTTTTCTATTAAGAATTGACTTGAAAACTTTTGAAATACAGGACGTTAAAGCAAGTGGACGATAGTTGGAGGGTTGGGAGTGGTCACCCTTCTTTGGGACTGGCTGAATGAGAGCAAACTTCCAGCAAGAAGGGAAGGTACAAGTTGACAGACAAAGGCGAAATAGTTTGCCTAGGCAGGGTGTAAGCACAGAAGCACAGTTTTTGAGAACAACAGGAGGGACCCCATCAGGCCCATATGCCTTGTTAGTACTGAGGCCAGTAATGGCAGAAAATACATCAACTGAAGAAATTTTAATGTCAGCCATGAGGAAGTCAGAGGGGGGAAGTGATGGAGGAACAGCACCGGAATCGTCTAAGGTGGAATTGGAGGAGAAAGTCTGTGCGAAGAGATCTGCTTTATCAGTAGAAGAAATAGCTACAGAACCATCAGAGTAGAAAAGAGGAGGGAAGGATGATGAGGTAAAGTTGTTAGAAAGATTTTTGGCAAGGTGCCAGAAGGAGCGGGAAGAATTCGAGTTGGAGAGTTGAGAGCATTTATATATATATATATATATATATATATATATATATATATATAGTGAGTCCTTGATATACGAAAGGGATAGGGACCAAAAAAAACTTTCGTAATTCGAAATCTCGTATATCGGAACGATTTTCCCCATTGAAATACACATATAAATGGAGGTATGCGTCCCAGGACCCCTTCAGACCCTCACCTAAACTTCACCCCCCTCCTATTAAGAAGTAAGCAATACCTATATACAATTGTAGAGAAGGAGGTGGCCATATTCTTTTTCATCTTTTTCTTCATCACAGTTCCAATGGTGGAAAGAGCAAGGCCTAAAGCACGCCCAATCTCCGAGACTCCCTGCCCCACCTCATGGGGTCTTATAATTTCCAATTTCCTTTCCAGAATTAGAGTACGTCGCTGCTGCTTCTTTGCAGTGGGCTCCCCCAATGCTGGAGATGATGCAGGGTGCTTGGGAGACATGGCGAAACAGTACGAAAAGGTGAAGGGCTGCGAAAATATCCACGTACAGCGAGGCTGTGAGGAGAGGAGGGACGTGGACTCAACTGAGAAGTGTGCAAAAATTTGTTTACCAGAGAGGGGTTAGTTCATTTTCTCTCGGCAAGTGAGTGTGGCGCTGTGCACCGCGCCCATTTTGAATTTTTCATACAGTATGCCATTAACCCCTTCATAGCTGCCAGCCTTGAACAACACTTCACTGTTTCAGCGTCAATGACGCTGAGTTAGGGCATTATAAAAAACTGCGAACAATTACGGGAAAGGAACGAAGGTCACTGGTGTGTGTACATGACCCTACTCTATCATCCCATGAGTCAGGCGTTCTCGTCACTCCACTCCAATGTTTACATGCTTATGTTACTTGTGCCCTAATTTTGAGTAAGTTTCTTTCAGCAAGAGAACATAATTTACCACCCTCAAAATTGTCAGAAGAATATATAAGACAAACTAGAGGAATATGAACTGAATTGGTAAGGTCTTTAGCCTGAATGCTTACACGAAAGATTATGGGTTTTACAATTTCAAGATACGATACGGAACAAAAATGTTTGCTAATCGGAAAAAATTACTCTTTCGTCCCACATGTTCTCATAGGTTAGCATTCAGTTCCACATTCTTCATTCGATATCACTCTTCCCAATATATTTCGGACCGACTGAGCACAGTTATTTCTGCTCCTTAGAGTTAGTGTACATTTACTGCTCATTCTTTTGTTTGTTCTTATATGCATGTGTGAAAGAGAGAGGACTGATACAAACAATACTGTATTCCATTATCGCTTTCATGGCTGCTGGCCCTGAACAATGCCTTAATGTACTGGTGTCAGTGACGTTGAGTTAGGGTGAGCTAAAAAAATCTGCAAGCAATTATGGGAAGGGAACGAGGGTCACTGGTGTATTTACACGACCCTACTCTACCACCTCAAGCAGTCTGGCATTCACAGTTCATTTTGTCCCAAAAGTTTTCGGCCGATGTATACATGCTGATGTAACACGCATCCTAATTTTATTAATTCTTACACGAATCATAGCAAATCACAGGATGGGTTTAGGGGAAGATATAATAATATTAATTAAAAAAAAAAGCCAGGTGTGCCAGATGAGTCTTTTCACATATGTAAGAAAAAGAAATTGATTTTAGACCTTTGAAAAAATGGTCCCAAGGCTGACCACGGGAGCACACAAATATCTGAACCCACAGCCATTGAGGGAGCTAAACATATGTTTTACTTTAAGCAGTAAAAGCACCTTCCCAAATCAGTTCTTCCTGATAGTCTGTTATATTTTTCAGATTATTTCTGGGTTGGTAAATACAGTAAACGCTTCTTATTAAATCTATTTCCCCATCATTTTTAGCTGTTCTGGTGTGACAACTCTTGTTTATTTCGTTAACATAATGGGGGCAAGGACTGTTCTTCCCAAAGTGTTTAACTAAACCTGGCCTAACAGAGCTTATTTGTACCTAATAATTTTAACCTAACAGTTGGGAAATTGGGAAACGATATTCACCTTTGAGCACGTTGACTTTCTTCCACTGGGTGAAAACGATCGTAGGAGAAAGTGACGATAATAATGGGGAGGAAATTTTTCGGTAAGAAAGTAATTTGCCACACTGAAAGTTGTCAGAAAATTACAGAAACAAGCTGTAGGATTATGAATTGAATTGGTAGGGTCTTTTTGCTGCTTCAAATGTACAGTGAAAGACTCAAGTATCTTCCCAAAGTCTGACGAATATAGCGTGGAAACGAACCATTTGAAACACGCACTAGTAGAAACAGGGTTTTCACTGTATTTCGCCTGGTGTAAATTTTCATCAGACTGAACTGGGAAGATAGTTGTGTCTTTCACTGTACATTTACCAGTAAATAAATCAAGCTAACTACTGTACAGGAAACTCGCCCGGAACACATTCTCTCCGAACGCGCTCACAATTATACACTGTTAGTGCTGGGATATGTATAAGATAACGTAAGATTAAAGAACCATTACGAAAACTATATATTTACGCAAGAGAGGCCTTTGATAGGCCAAATCCTCGAACATCAGCTCAGCACGCACGGTTTGTTTTGATCACGTGATGTGATTCGCTGTACTGCTTTCCCTCAGTGCTGTATTTGTAAGTTAAATATTTACAGTACTGTTCTGGTAAGTTTATGTGCCAGTTAAAGTATTATTAAATAACGTTGAAGCAAGAAATAAAGTCTTATAACCAGTTTTCTGATAGGCCTTAGAATATTACCTTTTTATTTGTTTGTTAAATATTTGCTGTACTGCTTTTCCACTTTACTGTATATGTAAGTTAAATATTTACTATTCTGGTATGCACTTGTAAGTTAAAGCACTTAAAGAAAGTTAAAGTATTAAATAAAGCCTTGTAACCAGTTATAGATTACACACGGTCGGTAGGTTCCAAGACAATTTGCCATCATGTCAATTCCCTGTCAAAACATGAACGATTCCCCATCTGGACAATTCGCACCCTGTATGATTCCCTGTCATTCTATAAATATATTAATTAATCAATATTTTTATAAATATACTTATTATTAATTAATCAATACTTTAATAACTATATTTCGGTGGGATCCATCAAAGTCTATGTTGTCTTGTTATTGTTGTGACGGCGAACTGGCTTGACAGCGAATAGTCCAGAAACCATTTTGCTCCTTAGACTCCCTAAACGTGGTATTTTGCTGTTATCTGCCATTGGTAATCAATGTGAAGCACTTTAAGTGGTTAGACGGTTTATTTAATGTTATAACTTACAAATACAGTACTGCACAGCAAAGCTTCGACATATAAATACGTAAACACAAGGCAACATTCCGACGCCGACTGGTTTCGGCATCGGAATGTTGCCTTGTGTTTAGGTATTTCAATGTTGAAGTTTTGCTGTGCAGTACTGTATTTGTAAGTTATAACATTAAATAAACCTTCTAATCACTTAAAGTGCTTCATATTGATTACCAATGGCAGATAACAGCAAAAGACCACGTTTAGGAGATCTAGGGAGCAAAATAAGGAGTAGTTAAAACTTACGCGGTTTCGCGCCGAACGCGCCATGTTAGGAACGAAACCCACGCATTGGGGGTGAGCTTGCCGTATTTCCAATTTCCTCTCAAGTGTGAGAGTACGATGGTTTTTCTTCTTTGCACCTGGCTCCCTGGATGCTGGAGATGATGCAGGGCGCTGGGGAGGCATGGAGGAAATACAAAAAGGTGAAGAACAGCGAAAAACAACGTAATGTACAGCGAACCTGAGAGGACAGGACGAATGTGACTCGACTGGGAAGCACGCGAAAATGTGTTTACCAGAGAGGGGTTTGTTCATTTTCTCACTGCAAGCAAGCGCGGCGCTGTGCAGCACGCCCATTTTGAATATTTCCTATTTCCTGTCGTATTGTTTTTCGTACCATCGAGAGAGATACTTTCGTATTGTGGAATTTGTCCTATATTTATCGCTTTCGTACCATCGGAAATTCGTACTTCGAGTTTTCGTATTTCAAGGACTCACTATATATATATATATATATATATATATATATATATATATATATATATATACATGTATATAAATTGTATATATATGCACACACATACTTACAGAGAGAGAGAGAGAGAGCGCAGCAGTACAGGTTACTGATGTGTGCCATAGAGCTTAAGGAGCGGATGGTGACCAAGAAGACCTATATACCAGGAAAATGTGGACGTTGACAAACCTAGCTGTAAGGGATACCTTCTATAACAAAAGGAGTAGGGTGGTGGCTGAACAGAGAGAAACTGACAGAAATGTTGATGAACAGTACAGAGCTCTCAGGGAAAATCTGTGAGTTACTGATTCATTGTGTGGATGGACAAGGGCTCCCCTAAGACATAAGGTAACATGGTGGCGGGATGAGGGGGTAGAAGCTGCAGTTAAGGAGAAAAGAAGGCTTTTCCAGGAGTGGAGATGGGGTAGCAACAAAGGGGGATACAGTGAACTCTCAATTATCTGTTGTAATTCAGCCAACCCCTATGCCAATAAAGTGAAATGCTGGATATAGCATAATACCCTTCCATCGCTTCAACATTTGGCATTGGGCCAGATACTGCTTTACTTCCATCTCAACCCTCTGTCCTAAAAACTTTCCAATGAGTAAAAAATGAAAATTAAGCATAAAATGCAATACAGTGTTGATACAATACAATAATAGTACAATCCCAGTTAACTGCAAAGCTTTGGGAATTTACCTTCCCAGTTACTTATTTTTCCTTGACATCTAATGTATACTCTTATACTTAGGCTATATCATTGCGGTCCTGTACAGTATATACAATACCACTCTTGTTCAGGGCCTGACAAACAATTCCACTTGAAACGTAACCTCCTCTTAATCACACTTCATAGACGTAACACACATGATTGCAGCGATCTGTAGTGGTGCAATATTAAAACAGTAAGTTCATTTGGTAAACATTATTTGTTATTTATTCATAAAACATGAATAAACAAACTTAAGAAATAAATCTTGAGCATTTATTTGTGAACTGATGACTTGGAGAGAAGTATTGTACTGCAGATTTATCACAACTCCCTCGCTTACAATTGTGTATACAGCCGCAACCCTCCAACTTCTTTCTCACCTGACCGCCGTCACTCCGTCCCTCACATATTTTCGTCTTCGTCATCACCTTCATCTTCATCATCCCTTTCATTTTTGCCTTTACTTTCACATGCTCTTTGACATTCACGTTCACTTTCATACTCACTTTCATGCTCACTTTCACATTCACCTTCACCGTTACACTCACTTTCACCATTACCTTCATTTTCATTTTTACCCTCACTTGCATCTTTACTTTCTCACTTTCACGTGTACCTTTATTATTACATTCACTCACCTTCGCTTGTGCCTTCCCATCTTTTACATTAACATTCCTCTTCACTTGCACCGTCACCCTTGCTTTCACCTTTCTTTCACTTTCACTGATCTGCTATTTCTGACAGAGACACAAGTAAGCTCCACCTCTGATTTAGCTAGATTTAATTTTCCTGGATATATCTTGATTCAAAATTTCAGACCCAAAGGAGGCATATGTTTGCCTTGCAAAATCAAAAATTGCCCTGGAGGAGATTACTAAATTTAATTGTTCTTTTTTTGACTATTCCATATACAAATTAAATTCTTTTGTTAAAATTAAGTACCCTGTATTTCTGTTGTGTTTATCGTTCCCCTAATGCCCCTTCAGAGCTGAGTTTATTTGACTCTCTGTCTTCACAACTAAGTGTCCTCAACATTAATACTGCATCAGAAATTACTATTTTGGGTGATTTTAATGTCCATAATGTCGAATGGCTCACTTAATCACCCAGAACTGATGACTCTGGTCTTGAATGTGAGCTATTTGCAGACTCATTTAATCTCACCCAGTTAGTCAGTCAACCCAGCCGTGTACCAGACAACTCCGATCAAAATCCCCACGTATTGGACTTGTTTCTAACAACCAATTCAGATCATTATAATGTCGAAGTGAAGTCCCCCCCTCAGATCCTCAGATCATTGTCTGATTCAAGCCACCAGTTTCACACCTACCACACCCTTCTGCTCTGAACCTGTCATGATGACTAAATGGCATTACGACAGGGCAGACTGGGAGGGACTTCAAAATTTTCTCATGGATGTTCCTTGGACCTCCTTTTTCTCCCGTGATGCAAATTCCACATTGGGCCACATACAGGTTTCATTAAAGTCGGCATGGAAACATTCATTCCACATCTTAGTTACAGAAAAAGATGTAATTCTCCTAAATGGTTTGACCGCAATTGTGCTAGAGTAACAGGACATAAAACAATAGCCTATAACTCTTATACAAGGACCAAAACCAAAGAAACCTTTAACTATTATAAAAATATCAGAAACCATGCCAAAACTATTATCAATCTTTTTAAATCAAACTTTCTACATAGACAGGCTAACAAACTACTAAACAATCCAAATGATAAAATATTCTTGTCAACCCTTAATTCATTTAAAACTAACTTCACTATTACCTCTTCCATTCCACCGTTACAGTCCCCCAGTGGACATCTAGTAAGTGACCCACACGGAAAAGCCAACCTTCTTGTTGACAGTTTTTCAACAAACTCAACCCTAAATTCAGAAAATCATAATATTCCTGTACTTGATTTTGATTCCCCACAAATACCTCCTTTCATGATTCACACCAGACACATATAAGCCGTATTACAGAATCTATCAGCAGACAAAGCCACTGGTCCAGATGAAATTCCTTCAATAGTACTTATAAATTGCTCCTCAGTGTTGGCTCCTGTATTAGCAAAATTTTTCCGCTTATGCATCCGTACCTCAATTTTTCCAGCCCCTTGGTAAGAAGCGAATATTCATCCTGTTCCTATCAAGGGGGCAACTTCTGATCAAACTATAGACCAATTGCCATAACTTCCGTTCCCATTAAAGTTTTTGAGACACTAATTAACAAACACATAGTCAAGCATCTAGAAATCAATAACTTGATCAGTGATCGGCAGTATGGATTTAGACAGGAACGTTCAACTGTAGATATTCTTTGCCTTCTTAGACTACCCATCAGATTAACAAAACAATAGACCAACATGGTGAAACACACACAGTAGCACTTGATATTTCAAAAGCATTTGACAGAGTATGGCACCAGACTTTATTGTCTAAGATGTCACACTATGGCCTTGCATCACTGGTTCTTATAATTTCTTCTTACCTTCATGGTAGAAAAATATGGGTCATGGTAGATGGAATTTATTCTCAGTTTCATTCCATAAATGCTGGCGTACCTCAGGGATCAGTTTTGGTGCCAACCCTTTTTCTCATTCATATAAATGACCTCCTATCTGTCACACACAACCCAATACACTCTTATGCTGATGACTCGACCCTTCATAGTTCTTTCACAATTAGTACCTCCTTTACACAATTTGATATTATAAATTCCTAAATAAACACAGCAATTTCTTTGAACCAGGACCTTTTTAAAAATAAATCAATGGGGACAAAAAAATCTGGTCTCATTTAATGCTCAGAAAACTAAATACAGTGTACATTAATTTCTCCAATAGAAAGAATCCCTCAGATTCACACACAATTTTAAATGATGTCAGTATTCCCATATCCACTACAATTGATATCCTAGGTGTTACTCTAAACCCCAACCTAAGCTGGACGGCTTATGTTAAATCCCTTGCTAAAAATGCTACTAAAAAACTGGGACTTATGTACAGAGTTCATGAGTTCTTCACTGACAAGCAGGTAGCCACAATATACAAAAGTCATGTGCGTTCTCAGATCAAAGACTGTTCACCACTGTGGAGTGGATGTGGAGCGGATGCACTGAGGCAGTTGGAAAGAGAATTCAAAATAAAGCCATTAGATTAATCAATAATCCTGCCATAACGCAGGACCTTCCTCTGTTATCAGTACGTCGAGATGTTGCTTCTTTAGCACTATTTTATCGATATTTTTACCGTAAGTGCTCTAATGAACTGGCTTCAATTGTGCCTCCCTTTCACATTTTCTCCCAAAATACTCGGGCAGCTGGGGGCGCCCATGAACTCACACTCTCTCCCCCACAATGCAGAACCTCTGCTAATCAAAATTCATTTATCCCCAGAACTACTTGGGGCATAGGGGCATTTGTCTTCTTAGTATAATAGGAAAAGTGTATGGTAGGATACTTATAGACAGAGTTAGAGAAAGAACAGAGAAATTAGTTGGAGAAGAACAGGGAGGCTTTAGGAAGGGAAGAGGTTGTGTAGATCAGATATTCATTCTTAGATCCTTAGTGGAAAAGTTTCTAGAGAAGGGAAAGAAGTTGAATGCAGCTTTCATGGATTTGGAGAAAGCATATGACAGGGTAGATAGACAAGGATTGTGGAAAGTGTTAAGAATATATGGAGTAGATGGGAAGTTGTTGAATGCTGTGAAGAGTATGTACGATGGTGCGAAGGCTGCAGTGCATGTGGATGGTGAACTAAGTGAATTTTTCTCTTTGAAAGTTGGTTTGAAACAGGGATGTGTCATGTCTCCATGGTTGTTCAATCTGTACATGGATGGGTTAATAAAAGAGGTACAAGGTAGGGTAGTGGATGTTGGAGTGGCCCTGGTGAGAGAGGATAGTGTTTGGAAACTCCCTGTACTGTTGTTTGCAGATGATACTGTGTTGTTGATTGAAGACGAAGGGGAGCTGCAAGGCTTGGTGGATGAGTTTGAGAGAGTGTGTAAGAAACGGAATCTAAAGGTGAATGTAGGGAAAAGTAAAGTGATGGTCTTTGAGAGAGGTGAAGTTAGTGAATGTACAGCGAGGTTGGATGGTGAGGAATTGGAAAATGTGAGTACGTTTAAGTACTTGGGTAGTGTGATGAGTAAGGATGGAGGTTTAGAGGTTGAAGTGCTTGAAAGGGTACAGCAGGGAAGAAAGGTTGCTGGTTCTTTGAAATCAGTGATAAGAAACAGGGAAGTGAGCATGGAAGTGAAAAAGTTACTACATGACAGCATTGTGATACCAACTCTAACGTATGGAAGTGAAGCTTGGACGTTGTTGGAAGGACACAAGTCAAGAGTGAGAGCAGTGGAAATGAGTTATTTAAGAGGAGCCTGTGGAGTCACGTGGAGAGACAGGCTGACGAATGTGGATATAAAGGAGCTTTGTGGTGTGGATGTGGATGTGATAGGAAGCGTTATGAGGAACACGCTGAGGTGGTTTGGCCATGTGGAGAGGATGGAGGGTGAAAGACTGACGAAGAGAGTGTATGTGAGTGAGGTGGAGGGGGGAAGAGGGAGGGGGAGGCTGAGGATGAGATGGAGGGATGTTGTGGAGAGGTATATGAGAGAGGGGTGTGTGAGTTGGGAGCAGGGCAGTCAAATGGCGGGGGACATGGCGACTTGGAGGCGATTTGTTTGTGGCCACCCCAAACGGGATTGAGGCATCTGGCAATAGATAGATAGATAGATAGACTACTACTCTCTGGAATTCTCTTCCTGGGAGTTGCTTCCTACATACATTTAATCCTGTCAATCCAATTGTTATAAGTATTTTATGAATGGAGGATGCCTTTAGGCACATGGACTTATTTTTTTTTCCTTTGTTTTTCCTTCTTCCATTCATCAAAAAAAAAAAAAAAAAAAAAAAACTCTCTCTCTCTCTCTCTCTCTCTCTCTCTCACACACACACACACACACACACACACACACACACACACACACACACACACACACACACAAGAAGAAAGGGAAATGAACAAGAAAAAAATGGAAGAAACACACACACACACACACACACACACACACAAGAAGAAAGGGAAATGAACAAGAAAAAAATGGAAGAAAATGTAGTGAAAATACCGAAGAAAAAAGAGAAAATGGTGAGAAACTGTAGAAAGGAACAGATGTGTAGTAATATTTGGAAACAGGGAAGAGGAAGAAAAGGTTAGGTTCGTAAGACTCGAGTGAGACATGAACCTGGTGAGAGGAATATTAGGCAAGATTGACCCCGAAGGAGACAAGTGGGTAAAAGAAATTGAGGAAGTAAGGAGGATAGGGCCTTATAAGAAAGGGGAAACAAGACCAGTGAGAGTCAAGTTTACATCAGAAAGTGTAATAAATATATATACTTAAAGTGACTTGGAAATTAAGCAAAGAGGCGGGGATGGAAAATATTATAATAAGAAAAGATCTGAATGAAGAAGAAAGAGAAGTTTTAAAATCATTAAAGGGAGACATAAAGGGAAAAAATGGTAAGAGGACAGAGGAAGAATGTAATACTTTTTTTTTGGAGAGTATTGGATATGAAAGTAAGGAAGTGGTATTTAAGGAAATAGAAGTGAAGGAAACTAAGGGGGATGGCTGTGAAAGATTAGAAGTTGAGGAAGTGGTACGGATAGAGAGTAGGAGAGAAGAGGGTATTAAAAACGTCAAAAATAATTTGAAGGTGATATATACTAATGTTGATGGTTTCATATCGACAAGGATCGAAATTAATGATTTTTTGAGAGAACATGAACCTCATGTCATGTGCTTTGTAGAGACCAAATTAAGAGAAGATATTGATGTTCATTTGGGAGATGGTAAATACAAACTGTGGAGAAAAGACAGGAAAGAAAAAAAGGGAGGAGGAGTGATGATAGCAGTGAAGAACAACATAAATGTAGATACTGTGGAAATGGGAGAAGGCAGGGCTGAAGTGATATATATGAAATTAGAAACTGGAGAAAATGTTAAGAGAGATATGGCGGTAGTGTATGTTCCCCCAAAGACGAGAGCGTTGAAGGATGACGAATACCGTGAGATGTTGTCAGATATGGCTAGCTTTTTGCAAAAAATAATTGAGAAAAGCAATAATATAATTTTAGTGGGTGACTTTAACTGTAAAGAGGTGAACTGGGAGGAATGGTACTCGGGAGGTGGCGAGGATTCATGGGGCACTATGTTATTAAATATAATAATGAATAATGTGATGACGCAATGGGTCAAAGAAGAGACACGGTTTCGAGGTGAGGACACACCAGCAAGGTTAGATTTACTGTTCACCAAAGAACCCGATGTAATAGAATCATTGAAATATCTCTGTCCTTTAGGAAAAAGTGATCATGTGGTCATTGAGTTCCAGATGTTAATAGGGAATGTCGAGCCAAGAGACGAGCTTCATAGACAGGGAAGATACAACTTTGGGAAAGCAAATTTTACAGGATTGAGAAACTTTTTTGAAAATGCGGATTGGAGAAAATTCAGAGAAACAAAAGAGATACAGAAGAAGTGGGATATCTTTCTAGACCTCTATAATATGGGAGTGGAAAAATTTGTACCAAGAGTAAGAGGGAAAGAAAACAGGAAAAAGGAGTGGTTTAATAGAAGGTGTATGATAGCAAAAAAAGAGAGAGATAAGGCGTGGAACAATTGGAGAAAGAGAGGTAACAACAGAACAAAGGAAGAACATAAAAGAACAAGAAATGAATACACAAGAATACGTAGAGAAGAAGAAAGGATTTTTGAAAAAGGTATAATAGACAAATGCAAGGATGAACCCAATCTGTTTTATAGATTTGTTAATGGCAAACTGAAACAAAAGGAAGGAATCACCAAACTGAAAGTAGAAGGAGAGGTCTTTAAGGATGCGGCAATGCAAGCAGAAATAATGAACAAACGTTTCCAGTCAGTTTTCACTAAAGAAAAGGAGCTTGTGGAAGGGGAGGGAGTGATTAGAAATGTTCCGGTGATAAAAGATATAAAAGTTGATGTACCGGAAGTGTATAAATTACTGGAAACTCAAGATGTAAGGAAAGCCCCAGGACCTGATGGAATTTCTAATTGGGTACTGAAGGAATGCAGAGAACAACTGGCGGATAAAATTCACAGTTTAATCGTATGCTCACTAGAAGAGGGGAAAGTGCCACAAGAATGGAAGAGGGCAAATGTGGTACCAATTTACAAGGGAGGAAACAGGGAAGAACCCCTGAATTATAGACCAGTGTCTCTAACCAGCATGGTCGCAAAATTGTGTGAGAGAATCCTGAAAGACAGATGGATAAAATATCTGGAAGAGATGAATATTTTGGCTGAATGTCAGTTTGGATTCAGAAGTGGAAGGTCATGTGTTTCTAACTTGTTGAGCTTTTACTCAAGAGCTATTGACGTAGTACAGGAGAGAGATGGTTGGGTGGATTGTGTGTACTTAGACTTAGAGAAGGCCTTTGACAAGGTACCTCATAAGAGACTAATGTGGAAACTAGAATATATAGGAGGACTGAAGGGGAAACTTCTGGAATGGATGAGAGACATTTTGAAAGACAGACAAATGAGGACAGTAATAAAGGATAGGATGTCTGGATGGAGGGAAGTAACAAGTGGAGTCCCTCAAGGCTCGGTGTTGGCGCCAGTAATGTTCCTGATTTACGTAAATGATATGGTAGATGGAGTGAACAGTTATGCAAGTCTGTTTGCTGATGATGTAAAGATCTTGAGGAAGGTAGAGGTTGAGGAGGATTGTAAAATGCTGCAGGAGGATTTGGATAGGATACACAATTGGAGCCGGACGTGGGAAATGAAATTTAATATAAAGAAATGTAAAATATTGGAAATGGGTAAAAGTACCAGGAGGCCATCACTGAATTATTTGTTGGGTAATGAATTAATCACAAAAAGGAGAGAAGAGAAAGATTTGGGAGTGCTGGTCCAAGATAGTTTGTCATCAGAAAAGCACATTAACAAGATAGTTGGAGAGACTTATAAATTCTTGACTAACATAAGAGTAGCATTTCATTATATGGATGAGGAGATGATGAAAAAATTGATAGTGGCAATGATCCGTCCCAGGTTAGAATATGCAGCGGTAGTGTGGTCCCCACACAAAAAGAAAGATATAAACAAGATTGAGATAATACAAAGAACAGCAACCAAGATGGTCCCCAGTCTGACAGACTTGTCATACAGAGAGAGGCTGGAAAAACTGGATTTGCCTTCCTTAGAGGAAAGGAGAAAGAGGGGAGACATGATTGCAGTGTTCAGGACCATGGTGGGAGTAGATAAAATTGACAAAGAAGATCTGTTTGTATGGGATAAGAGAGCAACAAGAGGACATGGAATGAAATTGACAAAGTCAAGCTGCTTGAAGGATATCAAGAAATATAGCTTTCCTTACAGAAGTATAGACTTATGGAATAGCCTGGACAAAGAGATTGTCCAGTCTAAAAACTTAAACGAGTTTAAAGCCAAATTTGACTTACTGAGAAACAGCGATGGAAACCCACGAGCATAGTACATTCCGTGTATATCACAGTTAGGTATATTAGGTAAATACTTAAATATTTGGAACAACTTAGACAAAGAGGTGGTGCATGAGAAAAACATTCATGTGTGTAAAGGTAGACTTGATAAATGTGGATATGGTGACAGGACAACACGAGCATTGCTCAATTCCTGTATACTACAAATAGGTAAATACAAATAGGGAACTACACACACACACACACACACACACACACACACACACACACACACAATCTTTCCCTCACTCATAAATATGCACACATACTGCTGAAGAGTCACACTGTCGTGAACATGAAATAGGATACGAAAAAACACAATGGTATATGAAAAAGATGTACAGTGTTTCCAAACAGTTTCAGCGACAACTGTCACCCTCTTCAGTGGATCTACAGACCATGAGTGGTACTTACAATTACTGAAAAGCTGCATACAGAGTAATGAGATTTCCCCCCCCCCCCACACACACACAAAAAAAAAACTGGATGTGACCTCAATTGACACTCCCTTCAATCTGTCCCAGACCTGAGTGAGGGATTACAAGAGGTGGCAAGAACCTGGCCACTAATTATCCCATTACTGGATATAAATTGTACATTCCTTCACTATGATTAAAATTATTATTTTTACATACAGCTTCTACTATCCTACATTTCTTGTAATTACAACATTTGTACAACATTTTGCTAGAATTCCAGTTGCTTCAACGGTCATTTTCTGAAGAGTGAAGATACACTGGATTATTTATGTTGCCTATCTTACAAGCATACTTGTGTTCCTTAATCCTTGTGTATCCAAATCCTTTCCAGTTTCACCAATATAAACCAAGTCATTATCTCTTGATGGAATTTTGGACACCTATGCAGTTTCATTACTAATGGGTTTATTCATAATTAACATTGATCTTAAAGTGTAAGTATAGCTAAATGCATTGTTTACCTCCAAATCATGACTCACAGACTTCACCACATATGGTACTGTGATATATAGTGATTTTGTTGACTTTGCGATGTTGCTGTAGGTCTAGGTACAAAAAAGGCTTTTCTGGATTTGAAATATGCCTGTCTTATAAACCAATTGTTATAATTTAGGTCTAGAAATATTTTCCATATCTTAGCATTTTCGGTATCCAGATATTGGGGACTACTAATTCTGAGTGACCTAAGAAACAGAGAAGAAATAACTGACATTTTAGTGGACCTGAGGTGATCTGAATAATAATGTAGATACAAGTTGCACTGAGTTGGTTTCCTGTGTCCTCTGTTCATCTCCTGTGCAAAAATACATCTAGAAATGGAAAGGAACCATTATTTTTCCCATTCAACTTTAAATTTAATTGAGGGAAGCAATGCATATAATTTTGAGAAAATCGTCAAAGTTATTGTATGTGTCTGGCCAAAAGAAAAACTCATCATCAACATACCTATACTAAGTTAGATTTTGAGGGGATATGGTGGTAAGAAGGTTGGATTTGAAATATTCATGAACAGATTGCTAAGAATGGGAGTGAGGGATGAGAACCAAAAGAGAATGCATTACATCGCACACACAGCCTAATAAGTTGGAGAAAACCATCATGTGGCATGCCAAGGTCATTGTTACAATTAGGTAATTTTTCCTCCAAGAAACCAATTACATCTTCAATAGGGACTTTAGTAAAATGTGAATGTACAGTACATCAAAACTAACCAACCTACCAGTAGAGAAACTGAGGGACTTAAAATTATGAATAAATTAGTAGAGTTTTGGACATGAGATTTTGAGAATGTGCCAACCAGTGGTCCTGAAAGTATTTAAGTGAATGAGCCATACTGTGAGATGATAAGATGGAAGGGAATCTGTTGTTTATGATCTTTGGTAATCCATAAATGTAAGGTAATTTTGGATTAATTTGAATGAACTTAACTTGCACAGTGTTTGGCACATCCTTTAAAAGGCTTTCAACTTTCTTATTAAAGTCTGTGGAAAACCTCTTGAGAGGGAAAGACAAGTTTTTTGTAAGTAGTATGAAGCACTGAGAAGCTGCAAGCTTTTGCAACAACAACAAGCGAGGCATGGGAGGCCAACAGAGTGAGTCACAGCACTAGGGTTTTGCCATTGCATTGTCACAATAGCAGAGCACATAGATAAGTCTTCACTGAATGAGATCCATGGGTAAAAATGAGAGAGTGATGGTATGCTCGGTGCTCCCACAACAAATTTTGATTGGCTGGCTCATTGTGGAGTTTTCCCAGGTGCTGGTTGGCTACCGCAGCTGAGCCAGATGAAACACCTTGCTTCTGGATATTGCATAGAACCACTGGTTGCTTCCTGTTTCCCTTCCACTTATTGCATTGGGCTGGATATTGTTATGATGGGTATTTGAGTTTACTGTACTGTACTTGGCCGTCAAATGTAGGGCTAGGAAGGAGGTATGCAGGACAAAATGTGAGTCTCAGAGACTTTTATTGGATAACCTAAATAGGGTAAGAATATGACATTTAAGCTGGCGAATCAGGTGAAAAGGGAAAACATGGATATCATAGGTGAGCAGTGTGTGAAGAATGATGAAGGAAAGGTACTGGTGAACAGTGAAGATATTAAAAATGCCTGAAGAGAGCATCATAACCAGTCACTGAATGAGGAGTTTGACTGGAACAGGGAAGGTTTGGAGTCAGTGGATCCAGTTTTTGGCCCTTGGCCTTTGATTGATGCTACTACTGTGAGCAGGGGAGTAGGCAGGATGCAGCTGGGGAAGGCAGTTGAAGTGCTGAAGGCCTCAGGAGGTGCAGGAGTAGGGTTAGTTACCAGTTTGATAAATACAGTTATATATGAGCTTGTTGTCCCAGATGACTGACTGAAGAGTGTGATTGTGGACAAGGGGAAGAGTGATGCCCTGGAAAGAGGAAATTATTGATACATAAAACTTTAGACAATAATGAAGGTAATGGAGAGAGCTCAAGAAGGTATGATTAAAGAAAGAGTGAATATTGATGAGATGGAGTTTGGGTTTATTCCAGATAAAGGGACCACTGATGCCGTATTCATTTTTCATTTCAATAAAAATATATAGAAAAGAAAAGAGGTAGGTACAGTGCTTTGTTTATGTTGATTTGGAGAAAGCATTGACAGAGTACTTAAAGAGGTAGTGAAGTGGACAATGAGAAAGCTTGGGATCGAGGAGTGGCTGGTTAGAGTGGTTGTGGCTATGTATGTGGGTGCTCGCACCCTGGTGAAAGTGAATGGAGATTTGATTGATGAGTTTTCTGTGAATTTTGGTGTACATTAGGGGTCAGTCTTGAGCTCCTTATGTCTATCATGGTGCTTAAATCCCTCTCACGTGACTTCTTCAAAATTGGACTCCAGTGTGAGGTGTTGTATGCTGATGATATGGTGTTCATTGCAGAGAATGAAAAGGAGACAGTAAATATTTAGGAAGTGGAGAGATGGTATGGGGCACAAGGGATTGAGAGAATAAATTGAGATGAAACAAAAGTGATGGTATCTAGGGCTGGTGGCAGTACTGTAAAAGAAGAGGGAGTGGCCATGTATGGTTTACCACAAGGGCATGGGAAGTAATCCCATCTTGTGCTGTTTTTGTATTAAGAGGATGCATAAGAGGTGTAGTGAATTTAAAGGTAGACTGCAAGATAATGCTGATTTTATGTGTGTGGTGTGTTGGGGACAGCATTTGGAGATTGTCAGACATGAAAGGATTGGTCTTACTTGTGTCTCTTGAATGTTTGGAAGAATTTTATTTTTCGAGAGACACGTTATGTGCTGGAGGTGGGGCTGGAGCTAGCTGTGTGGCTAGAGTGAAGAGTGGTTGGAAGATGTTCAGGGAGCTGTTGCCTTTCTTGACATTGAGAGGGTTCTCCCTCTGTGCTAAGGGATCTTTGCATGCAACATGTGTTAGGAGTGTATTGTTGTATGGTAGTGAGACCTAGGCAGTTAAGGAAAAGGATATTCATAGGCTCAAATGAATAGAAATGACAGTGATCAAGTGGATGTGTAGTGCCTTCATGAATGTGAGGCCTGGGGAGGTTAGGTTTATGACTGACGAGTTGAGAGGTAGGATGGGACTAGAGTGTATTGGTGTTATGATGAGGAGGGGTAAATTGAGATGGTTTAGGCATGTGAAGAGGATGGGAGGTGACAGTTTGGTGCAGCAAGTGAGAAGTGTGAACGTTGGGGCTAGGATTGTGAGAGGCAGACCGAAGACCTGGGATGAGGTCATAGAGTTTGACCTAAGGGATATGGGACTGATTAGAGAGGATGCTAGAGATTGAGCAGCGTGGAGAATTGCCATTAGGTGACCCAGGCTGATGCATGCAGGTAGCCTGTGTTGGAACCTTTATAAATGAAATGACATGCATATATGTAAAAAACTTTGAATACTTAATTTTAGGACTTTATAATAGTGCCTCATTAGTCTTGCAGCCCTTGCTTACAAGTTAGTTTCGTGATGTGGCCCAGGAAGCTAAAAGATTGTGCATCCCTCATCTTATGCTATCCTGAGACATTTGGTCTTATATTTATAAACTTATGAGGCTTCCTTGGACCTAATTTTTAGTGATTAATTTTATATACTGTACCTTTCTGTTCTCTGCTGTGTTATTCATGTTTTATGAACACTGACATACATTGCATAAATTACATAACAGACTGTAGTACCACACCAGATACGAAAATAAACTTGTAAAGAAGAGGTTCTATGAAGCCTTTTGAATTAACAAAGATGAACATCTTGCACACAGGAATTTTTAGGATTGTGGAAAGTGTTAAGAATATATGGAGTAGATGGGAAGTTGTTGAATGCTGTGAAGAGTATGTACGATGGTGCGAAGGCTGCAGTGCGTGTGGATGGTGAACTAAGTGAATTTTTCTCTTTGAAAGTTGGTTTGAAACAGGGATGTGTCATGTCTCCATGGTTGTTCAATCTGTACATGGATGGGGTAATAAAAGAGGTACAAGGTAGGGTAGTGGATGTTGGAGTGGCCCTGGTGAGAGAGGATAGTGTTTGGAAACTCCCTGTGCTGTTGTTTGCAGATGATACTGTGTTGTTGAGTGAAGACGAAGGGGAGCTGCAAGGCTTGGTGGATGAGTTTGGGAGAGTGTGTAAGAAACGGAATCTAAAGGTGAATGTAGGGAAGAGTAAAGTGATGGTCTTTGAGAGAGGTGAAGTCAGTGAATGTACAGCGAGGTTGGATGGTGAGGAATTGGAAAATGTGAGTACGTTTAAGTACTTGGGTAGTGTGATGAGTAAGGATGGAGGTTTGGAGGTTGAAGTGCTTGAAAGGGTACAGCAGGGAAGAAAGGTTGCTGGTTCTTTGAAATCAGTGATAAGAAACAGGGAAGTGAGCATGGAAGTGAAAAAGTTACTACATGACAGTATTGTGATACCAACTCTAACGTACGGAAGTGAAGCTTGGACGTTGTTGGAAAGACACAAGTCAAGAGTGAGAGCAGTGGAAATGAGTTATTTAAGAGGAGCCTGTGGAGTCACATGGAGAGACAGGCTGACGAATGAGGATATAAAGGAGCGTTGTGGTGTTGATGTGGATGTGAGAGGAAGTGTTATGAGGAACATACTGAGGTGGTTTGGCCATGTGGAGAGGATGGAGGGTGAAAGACTGACGAAGAGAGTGTATGTGAGTGAGGTGGAGGGGGAAAGAGGGAGGGGGAGGCCGAGGATGAGATGGAGGGATGGGGTGGAGAGGTATATGAGAGAGGGGGGTGTGAGTTGGGAGCAGGGGAGTGAAATGGCGGGGGACAGGGCGACTTGGAGGCGATTTGTTTGTGGCCACCCCAAACGGGACTGAGGCATCTGGCAATAGATAGATAGATAGATGTTCTTAAGAATGCTTATGACAATTTCAGTGGACTGTCTCTCTCCAAAGCCAAATTGAATTGTCTGATAGGAGTAAGAGTAAAGCAGAAAGGCTGTTATTGTAGTATCCTGAATAAAACCCACTGGTGGTAGCAACATTAAAGCAAAAAAAGACTTTAAGATGCTGAAAAGGTCAAGAACAAAATATCGTTTGGTACTGAGTATGCAGGAACTTGATGTTTTACTTTGTTTGTTGATTTTATAACTTTTGATTTTTGTATTTTAGATTCAACAATGATGGCAAAGAATTTGGTAGCACAAAAATTGGTACCCCAACACTGAAGCTGAGCCTGAACAGAGATGATGTGCAGTTCCTTGGAACTTCAGTTGAAATGAGGTAATGTACAGTAGACTTGGTTATGTACTGTCCCACAGTTAGCTTAGCTTATGGTTTATACATGTAGTACTAATAGTAGTAGTAGTAGTAGTAGGTATTAGCAGTAGTAGTGGTAGGTTGTAGTAGCAGTAGGTATTAGCAACAGTAGTACAGTAGTAGTAGTAGTAGTAGGTAGTAGTAGTGGTAGGTATTAGCAGTAGAGGCGGTGAGATTCTCCTTTCTGAGAAGAAACGTCAACCACAGAGTTCTGTTATGGCCTGGATGAGATATCGACTGTCATTCTCCCTCATGAGGTCTGCTCTGCTATGTCTCATGGACACAAGATCATCAGTCCTCAAGCCTGTCTCTCTGGCCGGTATGGATTATGAAGCTACAGTGGTCGAGAGTCGCATAGACCAGTGACTCCAATAGTTTAATGTCTTTATTTACACTGTTATGTCAATAAATATATAAAATAAAATAGTAATAGTAGATGGTTGGTAACCACAGCCGTTGACGTGCTTGGGGCCAACGGATTGTAATATGGGGGTTAGTGTTAACCTTCACATTACAACTCCAAATGATGAACTGTATTAGGAAAGTTGGTTTTGGTCTTCATAATATAATTCCCCAATGGATGGAGGTGATTTTATTGGAAAAAAAAAAAAAAAAGCAGTAATAGTAGTAGTTGTAGTAGTATAGTAAAAGTAGGTAATAGGATTAATATTAGTATTAATATTAGCAGTAGTATTAGTAGTAGGTAGTAGTAGTAGTAATAGTGGTAGTAGGTAGTAGCAGTAGATAGTAGTACAGTAATTCCCGTACTATCCGGATGCCCACTTTCTGGACACCCCACTTACCGGACATTTTGGTCCCTGGATTCAATATTCCCAAAATTGCCCCCAAATTGCAAAAAGTTCAAAAACAATCTGAATTTTTTTCCCCCATAATTTGAACTCGGCGTGCCCGGCGCGGACCTGCCGTGTTTTGGTGCGTAGTTCTCCCACCGTCCACTAGAGCGCCCCTGCATCCTCCCAACTTACTGCTCATCTCTTGTTGTGAGTGCATGCTCGTCATCATGGCCGCCCACGTGCACACTTTTGTGGTGGTATCTTACTTGCTGCAGGCTCTGCTGCTGCTCTCCTGCCTCTTGTTAGTGTGTGTGATGATGGCCCCGCCACCTGAGAAGAGGAAGAGAGTGGTTTTGACTCTGGAGAAGAAGAGGCAGATATTGGACAAGGTGGACGCGGGATGGTCAGCGTCACACATCCGTCATGAATTCAACCTGGCCCGATCTACTTTGTTTGATATCAAGAGATCCCGGGACAAACTCATGCAGTACACGGCTGACTTCTCGTCGAAGAACAAATGCAGTGTGGAGAGGAAGATGATGTTTACTCCCCTCTATGCTGAAGTCGACCACTCCACATTGATTTGGTATTGACAGCAAAGTGCTGCTGTTGTGCTGGTGCATGGCACGGAGCTGAAGGCTGCTGCTGAGAAGTTCGCAAGGCTTCACCACGCCCCAGACTTCAAGACATCTGAGGGTTGGCTCTTCGCGTTCAAGTTACGACATGGCCTTACCAACCGTAAGTCTCATGGCGAAGCTTTGGACGCTAATGAGGATGGAGTAGAGGAGTTTCGGCACAAGGTGAAGGGCTTGATCGACAGAGAGGGCCTCACTCTCGGTCAAGTCTACAACGCTGACAAAA
The DNA here is from genome assembly GCF_032717465.1 of Coenobita brevimanus. Lineage (NCBI taxonomy): Eukaryota > Metazoa > Arthropoda > Malacostraca > Decapoda > Coenobitidae > Coenobita > Coenobita brevimanus. The sequence continues at coordinate 36,384,834 of NC_137003.1, read as the reverse complement.
CGGGTTTATTCTATTGCTCTTTGCCAATGAACACTCTAGCCGAGGAGACGGAGAAGCATGTACCTGGCCGCAAGCTCTCCAAGCAACGGATATGTGCTTTGTGTTGTGGCAATGCTAACGGCATGCACCAGCTTAAACCCATTATTGTTGGCCTTGCAAAGCAGCCTTGGTGTCTTCATTGGGTGATGGATGTCCTTCCTGTCGTTTGGTACCATTCTTTGAAGGCATGGTTCACTCCCCAGATCTTCAAAGACTGGTTCCACCGCCATTTTGTCAAGGAGGTCATACATTACCAGACGGAGAAACTGGGAATCCCATGCGACCAGATAAAGGCCCTCCTTCTCCTCAACAATGCACCTGCCCACACGTGCGACAAGGACTTGGTGGCTGAGAATGGCCGCATTAGGTGCATGTTTATGCCACCGAATACGACTGCTCTCATCCAACCAATGGACCAAGGAGTGATCGTGGCAACGAAGAGGCTGTACCTTAGGAAGTTTCTGGACAAGGTGATGGTTGTTCTTGAGGACGAGGACGAGCGCAGGGAGGGACGGGACACGCGAGGCCAGCGGACTGTGGAAAACCTTTGCCGCTACGACATCAAGTCTGCAATCTACAACTGGGCCAGTGCATGGAAGGAAGTCCCCGTCAAGACTCTAGAAAATGGTTCATCTCGGCTGCTTCTCGGAACGGATGTGTAGCACAATTTCCTAGGTTTTGACGTGGATGATTTCCATGCACGTCTACGTGCGCATGGCGATGATGATGATTTGGACGAAGTGCTTGAGAGGTTGGATGACAATGAGGGCGATCCTGGGTATCAGACCATGTCTGATATCAATATCGCATCTTCAGTTGCAGGTGTCAGTACCCAGCTTGAAGATTCCGACGAGGACGGCGACGATGATGCAGACTCCTCTCAGCGTGACACTACTCCAGCCATCTCCTAGCTGAGCGCACTCCGGGAACACGTAGAGTTCGTTCTCGACTACCTGGAACACCCGGACTGCGACAGGGAGATGGGGCCCTTGGGACTTGTGGAGGAAGTGAGCGCTTTCAGGCAGCGCCTCGTTAATCGCCAAAATCGTTGTTCCTTGCGTCAATCAACCATTGACAGCTTTTTCAGACCCCTGACCCCGGCTGTGCCCAGCCCTGGCTCCACGCCATTGTCTCCCCGAGACAGGCCCTCATCCTCCGAGCCACAGCCCAGCACATCAGCCACGGTGGAGTTGCCACTGAATGTGAGTTTGCGCCTGTCTTCAGAGTCGTCCGCAGTGGGTAGTCCATCACTACGTCCCAGCGATGCACTCCTAGGCCACCTGCATCAGCTACTCTCAGACTCTGACAGTGAATAAACAGCAAGAACTCGCCACTAGACCGCATGGGAATTTTCAGAGTTGTACAGTGAAAAAACAGTGCGTAGTGTTAAGAAATTATAATTTTGAGTGCAGAGACTTAAGTGCAGAGTGCAACACTGATTTTATTGACATTCTATGGAGCGCAAATTAGACTAGAATGTGTAGTGTTAAGAAAATGGATTTATGAGTGCAAAGTCTTAAGTGCAGAATGCAACACTTATTTCATTGAGGTACAATGGAGCTCAAGTAAGACTAGAGTTCGCAGTGTTAAGAGAATGGAATTCTGAGTCCAAATGACTAAGTTCAGTGCATGACTTCATGTACAGTATACTGCAGGTGCTTCAGGTACTCCTTTTTACTGTCAGACTCTGAAAGGAGGTGGGTTATTCATTGAGATGGCCAGGGACTTGCGGTAAGTACCCAGAATGTTTCATATTGTACTGTATTTTCCATACTTACCTCTAAAACTTCATTTCACTCTTTTATGTCCCTTCTTGGTGTGAATAGGGTCTTCGGTGCTATGCATGTGCAGTAGGGAGGTGTTTTTCTGAGTTGGGCTAGGTTAGAGTCCATCTGTACCAGTCCAGGAGCCAGGGACTTGTTGTAATTACCCAGAATGTTTAATATTGTATGTACTCACCTCTAAAACCTCATTCTCTGGTTCTTTTGCATTTATTTCAGTCATTTATGTCCCTTATTGGTGTGATTTGGGTCTTAAATAGGTGCTATGCATGTCCAGTAGGGAGTTGTATAGGTGTTTTTTTGAGTCAGGGTAGGTTAGGGTCCATAATTACAAATCCAGGAGGCTTGGGCCCACTTTCCAGACATGCCTTTGGCTCTATTACGTCGGATAGTAGAGGGATGACTGTAGTTGTAGTAGTAGTAGAAGTAGGTAGTATTGGCAGATTGACCTGAAAACAGTGCCAAAAGTAGGAGGGGTACTGTACATATAGTGGTGCATAGGTAGGGTGTTTTTTGGTTTTCAGTGTTTTTTCCTTCATGGTTTTGTTGGTATTTAGCATTACTTTAGATATTCCTGTGTGTGTTTTGATGTCTAAATATGGCAGATTGACCTAAAACTGTGCGAAAATTAGGAGGGGTACTATCCATACAGTGGTGTACAGGTAGGGTGTTTTTTGGTTTTCAGTGTTTTCTTTGCATGGTTTTGTTGATGTTGAAAATTACTTTGGATAATCCTATGTATGTTTTGATGTCAAAATATGGAAGATTAACCAGAAAACACTGCCAAAATAAGGAGGGGTCCTGTACATACAGTAGTGTTTAGGTAGGGTGTTTTTTTGGTTTTCATTGTTTTTTCTGCATGGTTTTCTTGGTGTGTACCATTACTTTAGATATTTATGTGTGTGTTTTGATGTCTAAATATGCCTGAATGACCAGAAATCACTGCTCTAAGCATAGGTACTGTACAAACAGGTATAGGTTGGAGGGGTATAGGTAGTGTCTGGGTATGGTAGGGGAATATTTTTTTTTTTTTTTTTTTTTATGTGAGGAAGAAGGAACCAAAGGCAACGAGCCTGCAAAACTATTCCTTCCAAGAAAAACAAAATATAAGAGAGAACCAAATTCAAGATCCGATCATTTCCAGATGCCTGGACACACTGCGTTTGAAAAACTGGAGATCATAGGAAGTAGGAAATACAGACAGAGGGAGACAGTAATCATTATCTGGATGTTGCCGCTACCCGGACATGCCTTTGGCTGTATTATGTCTGGATAAATGAGGGATAACTGTATGAGATGCTACCCAAAAGTTCCAGTAATTTGAACAGAGGGAGCCAATCGTTTGCAGTTTTGCCTTTTGCCACTAGGAGAAGTCAGCAGCATCCCTTGTGCATCAGTGTAGCCCCAGTCGTGTCTGTGAGCGGACGTGGTGTTGAGCTATGTTTACTATTGTAACATGGTGTGTAGGTGGTTTGGTGGTATTGCAGTAGTGGGCCTCATTGAACAAAGAACGTGCAACAAGTTCTGCTTCAAGATCAACAGGACGGCTGCAGAAACTCACTGGTTGCTTCAGCAAACCTTTGGTGACAATGCCATGTCCCAGAGCAGAACATTTTTCTTGTACAAGTGGTGAGATGGAGGGATGGAGTTGAGAGGTATATGAGGGAGAGGGGAGTGACTTGGGGGGAGGGCAGTCAAATGGTGGGTGACAGAGCGACTTGGAGGCATTTTGTCTGCAGCCACTCTTTGCGGGATTAGGGTGTCAACCTATCGAGACAGCTACCGCAAATTGACTTAGGACCTCTCCCCACAAGGTATTAACCCATTCACTGCATCAGTGTTTGTTTACATGTACATCCCATGTGTGGCAGTTTTCAATTATTTAGAAAAAAATAATACTGTCAAAGATAGAGAAAAAAATCCCAAGTTCAATGGTATATAACACAATATAGCAAACAAAATAATTACCTCTGAAACAGGTCCGTGAAGTAATAAATATTCCCTGCGCGGTGGTGCCAGGCAAATGATGTGTTATGGTTGCACCGTGTTGTCAATGTCAATCTTGCGATCGAATGAGTTGTAAATCAGCATCTGAACCATCACTGACATCATCTAACAATGTATCATTATCATCACTACACTCATCCAGAGATTTCATCCAATATTTGCTTGGGCTACTGCTAGCGGCAGCATGGAGAAGATTTTGTAACATTACCTTTGGCATTTTGTAGGTAGCTGAGCTGAGCTCTGCTCCTCGTAAAAATGCATAATCTACATATGGCAATATTCTATAGGGTACCATGAGGTGCTAGCTGAATTATTTCTTGCCATTTCTGACGGTGGAATTTTTGAAAGCAGGAAATCATATATGATACAGCTGCAGTGAGAGCCATTTGGACTTAGATATCATATATGATACAGCCGCAGTCAATGGGTTAAAAAACACAGAAATCATAGTATATCACAATGTTTGTTCATGAAATGCCAGTCGTTAATATAAGATCATGTTTTCCTTGTTTTTCATGACCAGTTGGATGCATTTTGGCATGGAATCGCTTAGATCTTTAAAGTAAGCTGAGGACATTTCTTTGCACCAAACATTTGTCATTTCAGTCTTGAGGTTGTCCAGATTGGATGTCTTATTCTCTGCCATGATTTTCTTCATCTTTGTCCAGCAGTTTTCTGTTGGATTTAGATTCAGATTGTTGCCAGGCCAGTTGAGGACCTCAATCCGATTATCCTGAAGCCATTTTGTCACCTTTCTTCACTTGTGACATGGAGCTGAATCGTGTATGAAAAAGTCACACCCATGAATAGCAAAAAAGTTTAACAAATGCTCTTCTAGAACATGAATGTACCATCCACCATTCATCATCAAGTTCTTAGGAAGAAAGTAGAGGCCTCCCCTTCCCATTTCACCTGAGAAACACCCCCATACCTAATTTACTGACTGTGGGTGCTTAACAGTCAGCACCATGTAAGCAGGGTCATATCGACTACGGGAGGCAGGGCGACGAACCTTGGCAGAATGCACCTGGAACACTTGAAATGTGCTTTCATTGGAAAGTATAACTTTTCTCCACTCATCTGATGTCCAGTGTGCATACTTCTTGGCAAACTGAATGCGGTCAGTGAGAAGCGGTTTCTTAGCCACAGTGCGACTTTGCAAACCTATCTCCTCTGCAAGTGGTGTTGGATAGTTCGAATTGAGACGTCTTGTAACAGCTGAGGATGCATTCTCTTCAATTCTGCTGCTGTCAGTCGAGGATTTTTTATTACTTCCCTCTTCGGAAGCGTATCTGTACCTCTGGAAGTCGTCCTCTTCTTTCCACCACCATGCTTGTGCTCTGGTACGACATCAGGTGGCAGGCTGCATGCTGCAGCAAGAAATCTTCATGACGGTTGACTATGAAAGTCCGATACGTTCACAAATTGTGTTGATAGGAACATTATCCTGCCTCCATGCAATGATACGGACCTTGTCATCCCTTGAGCAGTGCTTTCCAGGCATGACAACTCGACTCTAGGAAAATAACAGGGCAAACAGTAATGCATACGAAAAAAGAAGGGGTGCAAGCTCGCAGCAACGGAAACATATGCAGTAAAACCTCTACAATTCGTCATCCTTCAAGTCGGAAACCTCTACAACTCGGGAAGGCTCCAAAATATTCATTTAAATAATCAAAATTCAAAAATTCCCCAAAATGCGCATGTGAGAAGAAGAGAGTCGGCAAAAATTCCCCCAACTTAGTAAGATGCCGAGTTGTACAGCAATGTTTAAGTGTTTAGTGTTTAGTTCCCCAGTACTGTATAGTACAAGTGATAAATACATTACAGTAATGGCCTTTATAGTGTTAATTGTGCTTTACATAGTGTACAGTGTCAAGTACAGTACAGTACAGTTAAGGTGTGCCCAAAAATGATCTTAAGCCCCCCTAACACCTCCAAAAACTACCAAAACTCCTCCTCCATGCCTGGAATACACCCTACAACTGCATGGAATCATGGTAAGGCAGCTTGTACTGTTTGTTGTAAAAACTTTTATTTTTTTTCATTTTTTTTTCCATTTTTTCCTTTTTTTGTGTGTGTGTGTGCTGGGGGGAACTTAAAGTTCATCCCTATAACTCGGCAAATAGGCTAACTCGGCAAGGCTTGCACATTTATTATGCTGAGTTGTAGAGGTTTTACTGTACTCCCACTCTCGCTTCTGGGCAAGCACTGACTTGCTGAGTGTTTCACCACCTTCCGCGAACACCAGAGGAGTTGCCAGTTACTTCTTCCCCCCAAAATTCACTTGGTAGCAATGGAAACACAAAACAAAGACAGACAACTTTCCCATAGCAATTCTGTGTGTAGGTCCTAAGTCAATTTGCAGTGGGTGTAGATAGAGATAGACAAGTGGTTCAAGGAAGGACGAACATCTGTCGAAGACGATGACTGTTCTGGACGACCGCCAACAGCAACAACACCAGAAAATGTTGGAAATGTTCATCAGGTTATCCTTGCAGATCGTAGACAAACTATCCAGGATGTTTGTGATATCGTTGGAGTGTCTACCGGAGCGTGCAACACATTTTGTCAGACGTGTTGGGCATGAGAAGCATCACTGAAAAATTTGTGCCAAGACTGCTGAGTGATGAGCAGAAGGCACATCACGTTGCAGTTTGCAGGGAGCTCAAGAATCTGGTCAGAGATGATTCTACCTTAATCTCCAAGGTCATAACCGGTGATGAATCATGGGTTTATGGTTATGACCCAGAGACAAAACAGCAGTCATTGCAGTGGAAGTCTTCCAATTCACTGAGGCCAAAAAAAGCGCATCAAGTTCTCAGCAAAGTCAAGTTGATGTTTATCATTTTGTTTGATATCCAAGGGATTGTTCACAAGGAATTCGTCCCACCTGGTCAGTCTATCAGCAGAAAGTTTTACTATGAAAGTTAGCAGTGTCTGAGGGAGAACACCCGCCGCAAACGTCCAGAACAGTGGAAGAACAAGCACTGAGTCCTGCATCATGACAACGCCCCCGCCCACACATCAATTGTTGTCTGGCAGTTCTTGGCGTCCACTAACGTGGTAGTCATTCCCCACCCACTCTATTGGCCTGATCTTGCCCCCTGCGACTTTTTCCTGTTTCCCAAACTGAAATTATGATTGAAAGGGCGTCGATTTGACTCGACTGAGGAGATCCAAGCAGAATCGCAGGAGGTGCTCAAGACCATCATGCCTGAATCATTCCAGGGATGCATGGACTTGTGAAAAAAATGCTGGGACCACTGTATACATGCCCAAGAGGACTACTTCAAAGGCGACAGTGAGAACTAGGAGGTAAGGTAACTTATTTTCTTAAAATATTCATTTTTTTTTTTTTTTTGTGAGGAAGAAGGAACCAAAGGCAATGAGCCCGCAAAACTCTTCCTTCCAAGAGAAAAACAAAATACAAGAGAGAGCCAAATTCAAGATCCATTCATTTCGAGATGCCTGGACACACTGCGTTTGAAAGACTGGAGATCATAAGAAGCAGGAAATACAGACAGAGGGAGACAGTTCCAGAGTTGACCTGTTGCATAAATGAAGGACTGGGAGTAACTTTTAACTCTTGCATTAGAGAGTTGGACAGAAAAGGGATGAGAGTTTGCTGCTATACGGGTGCCATGCACCCGTCATAAAAGTGGAGGAATGCGTGCAGACAGTTCAGAGGAACAGTGACCATTGAAGTAGTGATAGAAAAGAGATAAAGATGCAGCATTGCGGCGAAGAAACAGAGGTTGAAGGGAGTCAGTAAGAGGGGAAGAGTTAATGAGATGAAAAGCCTTTGACTCCACCCTATTGAGAAGAGCTGTATGTGGGGAGCCTCCCCACACATGAGAGTTGTACTCCACACAGGGGCAGATAAAACCCCTGTATAGAGTCAACAATTGTCCAGGGGCAAAGAAGGAACGGAGTTGGTAGTGTCACGGTGGGATGTGAATTTACGAATAGAAGCAGATATTAATTGAAGGTAAACAAAAAAAATTGACTTGTGAAATCAAGCAGTAAGTATTACTTCATGCTGGTTTACTTCACCAATTCTCTAAAGACGAGAATTTTATAAACTTTCTCAACAGTGCACAACAGAGACTATCTATTCACGAATGCTGTATCATTAGTACTGTTAGCCTCTGAGAAAGTGTGATCTTTACCCCCTGACAATCAGTAATTAATAATAATAATGAACAAGTTTTGCTGATGCTTAACTCCTGGCTGGCACAACGGATTTGAGTTTTGATACAAAGGAACTGGCCTAAATATCAGTTGTGATTAACATATGAAGTTTGTGCTAACTGGGAGTAGCAAATTAAGCAAACTAAATTAAGCTCAATATGGAGAAATTAAACACCATTAACACAGTTGAATGAGCTCAAAGGAAAGAACTGTAAATTTATTGATTACAATAGAATAAATTTATGTTACATGAATCTCAAAATGAATTCAAAAAGGGAATTCACTGTTACAGGGGGACTCATGAATTCATAACAAAGGAAATACACTCACTCACTCGTTCAAAAGCTAATCAGATTTAAGCCTAGAAAAACAAATGAAAATACTGGTCAGTGGAGGGAACAGAGCTGAAGCTACGAAAGACTGGGTGTCTGTCTGTTGAACACCAGGCACTGCGATTCGCTGCTTGTCCATTATGCCGATCACCGTAGGTGGAGAGATCTGGAAATCACTGTACAACAGAGATGCTGCTCTCTACGCTGGGCACAAACGACCCTGCTCTCACGGCGGTTTGAAACTGACTGAGTCCAAACTGGGAAAAGGGGGTGAGAGATGGCCATGTTCACCGGAAGTAGGCGTGGCCTAACTGCAATGGTCAGCGGAGAGAGGGCGAATGATATACACACGCAATAAAATCAATCAGCGTAGCGCTAATGTCGCGCGTAAGAACAGTCACTTTTGGAGCAGTGACGAATATTCTGAAAAACTATCCCAATCGAAGTGCAAACGAGGACGGTTAAACTGAGTGATAGAACAGTGGGAAATCCACTAGAGTTTGTGATTTTCTCACCCGAGTATAATGTCATGGATTTGTAGAATACACAATCTCATGAATTCGTGACATTACACCCCATCAAAATCAAATTTTTTTGGGAAAAATTTTATGATATATATGTATATATACATCCTAACTCAGTCACATAAGATTCACACTGTGGTGTGTGTACTATCCTGCTACAGGAGAAAATCACTGTTGCCAATGAGCATAAAAGCTTCGTATTTATGTTAAAAGAAGCAAGCTTGAGGAAAAAACTCCGTGATGACAGTGAAAAATCTTGTACTCAGGTCAAACTGAGCGAAAAGTTCACTACATTTACATTAACAACTAATTGTTATGTAGCGTGGTGTGTGTAATACACGGTGTAGGTGTGACAGTTGTAGTGTAACTGTACCAACGTGTAAAATGGTAGAATACAAATTACCTTTAATAGTAAATGGAGACGACGAGGCAGAAGAGAAGAGGCGGCAGCATGCGGCAGAGTCGATCAGCTGATCTGCATGGTAAAACTGGTGCTCCCTCCAACTGTACCTGTGAAATCGATCAAGGTGAAGCATCAAAAGTGTCAGTGCGACAGACAATTTTTATTAAATTATAATTCCTCTCTCTGCCTGGTAGTCAGTACATATGCTACAAAGGTACACTATTATTTTCCTATAGGGTATGTTATTAACCAGGCAACATAGTCCCAGGACAGAATCTCAAAAGACCCTCGTAGTTTACTGGTTAAACCTACATTATTATTAACCAGGAAACGTGGACCCAAGACAGAATCTCAAAGGACCCTTGTAGTTTACTGGTTAAACCTACTCTACACTTACGATTAACATTGGCAAGCTGAGAATCCCTACGCAGTCTCGGGCAGGTCACATTTTAACACTGAACATGGGTGTGAACACTCATGTGGATAATGTGCATTCTCCGGGAATCCTCAGAGAGGCCCACAGCTCGAGACACCACAAGGAAATTCAGACACAACCTCGGATTGCCTCTGTGGGGGTCTCGAACTTTCCCCTCAACCTACGGTACCTATGTATGTACGGATTCTGGACATAATGTGTCCTATGTGGCCTTCGAGCAAGATACTGGGAGCCACTTAGCTGCCTCATCCAGCTGGTACAGCTGCTCCATGTCTTCAAAACCAGCTATGAATGGCTCGATTCACTCGCCTTCCTTGTATGAAGAAAGCTTGGGGCATGGGGTTGCTAGAACCTGTGCAGGGAGAGCACTCGTGGAGCTCGGGTCAGCTGCACCAGATGTGCTGGAAGCCAAGGAGTCTTAAGCATCTCAAGTTCATGTTTCTCACTGGCCTCGCGCTCGGCACGCTCGTGTTCACGTTCTCTCTCGCAGTGTTCTTGCTCGAATTCGCACTGCCCTCACTCGTATTTGCACTCTCTCTCACGTTCCTCGCACTGTTCTCGCTCATGTTCGCGTTGAATTTTACACTCTTCACGGGCATTGCTCGCGCGCTGCTGTTCAAGAGTGTACTGTGAGAGCACATAGTCTTTAATTTCCTGGGGATTGATAAGCCCCATGTCCTTGGCTTCCTGTACATATATATTAGTAGCCATGATGCTAACTCAGCTAAGGCTGAGTGGACTAAAGACTGAGTATTGACTGCTGCTCCACAGAGAAATGCTAATAATCAAAAGTAAAGAATATAGGCACAGGCTGGTGGTGACCAGTCTTATCTCCTATGTAGGAGGATTCACTGTAGTAGGGGGACTAGTGAACTGTTACTCGTTTTATCTCCTGTGGAGGAGGATTCGCTGTCGCAGGGGGACTAGTGAATTCTGACTCGTTTTATCTAGTTAAACTGGTAAGATCCACTGTCGCTGGGGGACTAGTGAATTGTGACTAGTCTTATCTAGTTAAACTGGTAAGATTCACTGTCGCTGGGAGACTAGTTAATCGTGACTAGTCTTATCTAGTTAACCCCTTAAACGCGGATCGTCGCGTTTGCGATGCTCGCCAAAAAGGACATACCGGCGGAGCGTCGCGTTTGCAATTCGAGTTAATTTTGAATAACCACAGGTAAGGATGTTCCAGCTGGTATTGTCTATCAGTACCACCACCCTTTAGCTACAATTAGCATACTTTACCTTTGTACTACTGACCTCCGTTGTTGCCAAGTATCGCGTTTTTCCCCCCTTCCCCCCCACCACGGCCCGGCCAGCCTGGCTGCGATACATGGCAGCGCTCTGACTGCTCAGAACTGTAAATCTGTGCTCTCCTCTCACAAGCAGTTTATGCTAATAGGAAACGCTTGTTTCCTCAGTTGTAACACTAGCTTTTTTTCGCACGGTTTGCCCCTGTTTAGCGTTAGTTTACCGCAGGCTTTCAAAGTGACATTATGGCAAGTTCTAGCTCTTCTGAGTCAGTGCGAGTGGCCGACAGGAATGAGAAGAAAGTGACGGGCGTAAGGCAGAATAAAAAGCACGCCGCGGTGATCTTTTAGGAAGTAATATGATTGAAAATAATGTAGTATACATGTTTTTAGCTGTGAAAATGGAAATGTTTGTTGAGTGACGGGAAGACTGCCGCCGGGCTGCATGTCAGCCGTACGCTTCGTTGATTTTAGCCTTATTTTCAGTGCTTATTGTACAAATACGGATTCCAGACTACCTTTACATTGTAGTATAAAGTTTACTGTGACAGAATGAGGCTGTGGTAGAGGGGAAACTGGGTTGCTGGAGGTGTGAAAGTGAAGATTTGGTTACCCAACTTTGCAAGTCTCCACAAGTCCTTGGGTAGTCCACGAAGGCTCAACACCTGTCTCTGGAGAAAGCTGAATGTAAGTACTATCTGCCATACCAAGTATAATGTTCTAGGGTTAATCTCTGATTTTTGGCTAATATTTTCCTACAGGTACTCAGACCGCGATACAACCCCGCCACCCAGGGGGGGTCGAGTGTTCATGGCCGCGCATTAGGGGTTAAACTGCTAAGATTCACTATCGCTGGGGGACTAGTAAGCTGTGGCTAGTCTTATCTAGTTAAACTGGGATGATTCACTGTTGCTTTGGGGACTAGAGAGCTGTGGCCAGTCTTATCTATTTAAACTGGTAAGATTCACTGTCACTGGGGGACTAGTGAGCTGTGACTAGTCTTATCTAGTTAAACTGGTAGGATTCACTGTCGCAGGGGGACTAGTGAATTGTGATTATGGTGGTACTACTCTAAACTGGCGGCTAGGGTGGAGCACCAACCTCTGTACAGTGGTGCTATGTTTCCCAAACTCGCGATGTAAAACTGCTGTTATATATGTAAAAGGCATCACAAATAAGATAAACACATATGAATACAATGTTAATGTATGTATTATGATATAAGAAAGAACATTAAACTTATTATGCATGAAATATTTATACAGCAATACAGAAACGTGGCATAAATATTTTACGGTGTTGCTAAAAAAAATATTGTCACTTTTATTGGCTTTTACTGTAGTTCTGGGGTGGGTAATAATGTCACAGTTATGATTATAAGATAATGTGCAGGAATATAAGTAAAAATATGCCAATTTCTTAGTAAAAAAAAATAATACATTAAACCCTTGTGAGCGGCAACACACACAGACCCAGTCTGACCCGGCCAGAGCTTCCTCATGTCACTTACCTTTGTGTCCTTGACTCAGGATGGCAGCTCAGTTAGCCCACTCCTCGCATCTACATGGTCAAGCTAAATATAATGTACAGTATAATGTATAAGAAAATAACCAATATGTATCCTCAAATACCACAGATGAGAGAGAGAGGAGGGGGGGGGGGGAAGGCAGGCCAGGTGCAGTGTTGAGTGCATTGTCAAGCTGAGGGAGAGATGCAGGAAGAGAGGGAAGGAAGGAGGGAGAGAATGATTGAATGAAAACAAATGATGGCGCCACAACAGCGATGTCATCTGGTGCCATATGTAAAACAATAATATTTTTAAACATAATTAGATATAATAAAAACAAAAAAAGAAATGAAAGCACAATTTTATAGCAGTCACTCATAAAAGAAACAAAATTCCCCAGGATGACGCACATCTCCCCTCAGGAGAGAGAGAGAGAGAGGGAGGCATCGCGGGTATGGAGAACATGGCAACACTGTACAGAGGTTGGCACCCCTCCCTAGCCACCAGTTTAGAGTAGTACCACCATAGTGCCTATAGCCTTTAATGATAACAGATACCTAGGTGTGAGTGAGTGAGTATTATTTTGTTAATAACTTTAGGGCTAGGAGTTATTATCCTGGAATGAGGTTGCCAGATGTCATGGGGGGAATAGTGAATTTAAGAAAAGAAGCTGATATTAATCGAAGGTAAACAAAAAGAACTGAATTGTGAAATCAAGTAGTAAGTTTTACTTTATGCTGACTTACTTCGCCAAATCTCTAAACACGAGAATTTTGTAAAATTTCTCAACAGTACACAGCAGAGACTATCTACCCAAGAATGCTGTATCATAAGTAGTGTTAGCCTCTGAGAAAGTGTGAGCTGTACCCCCTGACAGTCAATAATTAATAATAATAATGACCAAGTTCTTGTTGATGCTTAACTCCTGGCTGGCACAATGGATTTGAGTTTTGATACAAAGGAACTGGCCTAAATACCAGTTGTGATTAATATATGAAGTTTGTGCTAACTGGGAGTAGCAAACTAAATTAAGCTCAGTGTGGAGAAATTAAACACCATTAACACAGTTAAATGAGCTCAAAGAAAAGAACTGTAAATTTATTGATTACAATAGAATAAAATTACGTTACATGAATCTCAAAATGAATTCAAAAGGGGAATTCACTGTCACAGGGGGACTAATGAATTCAAATAACAAAGGAAATACACTCACCCTCATTCAAAAGCTAATCAGACTTAAACCTAGAAAAACGAACGAAAATACTGGTCAGTGGAGGGAACGGAGCTGAAGCTATGAAAGACTGGGCATCTCACTGTTAAACACCAGGCGCTGCTATTCACTGCTTGTCCGCTATGCCGATCACCGTAGGTGGAGAGATATGGAAATCGCCGTACAATGGAGACGCTGCCCTATACGCTGGGCACAAATGACCCTGCTCTCAGGGCGGTTTGAAACTGACTGAGTCCAAACTGGGAAAGGGGGGTGAGAGATGGCCATGTTCACCAGAAGTAGGTGTGGCCTAACTTCAACGGTCAGCAGAGAGAGGGCGAACGATGTTCACACTCAATAAAATCACTCACCGAAGCGCTAATGTCGCGCATAAGAACAGTCACTTTTGGAGCAGTGACAAATATTCTGAAAAACCATCCCAATCGAAGTGCAAATTAGGACGGTTAAACTGAGTGATAGACAGTGGGAATTCCACTAGAGAATTCCATTAGAGTTCGTGGTTTTCTCACCTGAGTACAATGTCACGGAATTGTAGAATACAGGTAACTCGCACGGAACACGATCTCACGGAACGCGCTCGCAATTATACACGGTAAGGGCTGGGATACATATAAGACAATGTAAGATTTAAAAACCATTATGAAAACTACAAATTAACGCAGGAGAGGCCTTTGAAAGATCAAATCCTCAAACGTCACCGCTCGCAATTATACACGGTAAGGGCTGGGATACATATAAGACAACGTAAGATTTAAAAACCATTATGAAAACTACAAATTAACGCAGGAGAGGCCTTTGAAAGATCAAATCCTCGAACGTCACCGCAGCGCGCGGTTTGTTTTGATTACGTGACTATCTAGGCGGGAAATTATTCAGTGAGTGAGACATTCCCGAGTACAGTAGCACAGTATTTGTAAGTTAAATATTTACAGTACCGTACTGTTCTGGTAAGTTTATGTGCAACTTAAAGTACTATTAAATAACCTGATAGGCGTCAGAATATTGCCTTTTTTATTTGTTCGTTTTTTCCACAGTGCTGTTCAGTATTTGTAAGTTAAATATTTACTGTTCTCGTATGTACTGTACTTGTAAGCACTTAAATAAAGTTAAATCATTAAATAAAGCCTTGTAACCAGATAACCCGAATTATATGATTACCCATGATCGGCGTCGGAATATTGCCGTTTTTGTTTGTTCGTTAAACTCTTACTGTACTGCTTTTCTACAGTACTGTATTTGTAAGTTAAATATTTACTGTTCTGGTATGTACTTGTAAGCAATTAAAGCATTAAATAAAGGAGTTAACCTGATTTATATGATTACCCATGATCGGCGTCGGAATATTGCCTTTTTTTTGTTTGTTCGTTAAAGACTTATAATAAGAGAAAAATACATTTTTGTCTTGGTATCTTTACCTATTTGCTCAGGTTTGCTGTAATGGTTTGCAACTTGTAGAAAACTGTGAAAACTTTCGGAAGTGAACGAAAATCTGGGACATGACCTTGACTTCACCGTCTCAAGTATCATCTGTCATTAGACTGTCAGTTCACCACCGGCTATCGTGATGAGTGGATGTACGATTTTTTCGCTCGTGTATGCCTAACCACACATAGTTACACCCATTATCTCGACCCAGACAGAAAATACAACCTTTTTCCTCCCTTGCAAAACACAAACAACCACCCTGTTTACGAGGCAACAATATATATTGCGAAAATAACAAGGTAAAATGATAAAGATGAACGTAAAATGATTGAGAAAGATGAACATGTTATGACGGAAAAAATACGTTTTCCCTGTCTGTAAACGTATTTATTTCTGCTTTGTATCTGTATTCGTAATAATTAGACTTATTGTTAGTTCTGAAACTGCATTACGATTCTATTTTTAGCCATTCTCGTGGTGTGGGAGCTCGAAGTTGTGACACAACTTCCTTATTGCTAATCGGACTGACCCTTCACCTTATTCTCCCGTGGCAGAGTCTAGCCTTGGAGGACGTGCAGTTTTCTCATTTAGGACTGAAAATTCAACTCTTTCGCTCCCTTTTCCAAGCATGGGCACAACGATAACGTAAAAAATAACTCGAAACTACCATAAACATATATCAAAAAGGTGAAAATGTATTCATAACATTTTTTTTTTTCCAGCCATTCCTAACAGATTATGTACTGAAATCATTCGATATCACAGTACTGCATTTCTAAGTTAAATATGTACTGTTCTGGTATGTACTTGTAAGGTAAAGCACTGGTACCAGTTAACCTAATTTATTACCTATGATCGGCGTCGGAATGTTTCCTTGTGTTTACGTACAGTATTTGTGTGTGGAAGTTTTGCTAGGAGTACTGTATTTGTGAGTTATAACATTAAATAAACCTTCTAACCACTTAAAGTGCTTTCTAGTGACAGATAACAGCAAAACAACACATTTGGGGGGTCTAGGGAGCAAAATACGGAGTAGTTTAAATATACGCGATTTCGCACCTAACACGGCACGGTAGGAACGAAACCCTCGTGTTCCGTGCGAGTTACCTGTACACAATCTCATGAATTCGTGACAGGTAGCACCTCATCTGTGTTCTTATCTAATTGTTCTTACCTAATTGTGTCTTTACAGGAATGAGTCAAGCTTGTGCCATCCTGTGTCTTAAACCATTTTTATTGTATCTATCTATTGCCAGATGCCTCAATCCTGTTTGGGGTGGCCACAAACAAATTGCCTCCAAGTCGCCCTGTCCCCCGCCATTTCACTGCCCCACTCCCAACTCACACCCCCCTCTCTCATATACCTCTCCACCCTATCCCTCCATTCTCATCCTCAGCCTCCCCCTCCCTCTTCCCCCCTCCTCCTCACTCACATACACTCTCTTAGTCAGTCTTTCACCCTCCATCCTCTCCACATGGCCAAACCACCTCAGTGTGTTCCTCATAACGCTTCCTATCACATCCACACCACAATGCTCCTTTATATCCTCATTCGTCAGCCTGTCTCTCCCTGTGACTCCACAGGCTCCTCTTAAATAACTCATTTCCATTGCTCTCACTCTTGACTTGTGTCCTTCCAACAACGTCCAAGCTTCACTTCCGTACGTTAGAGTTGGTATCACAATACCGTCATGTAGTAACTTTTTCACTTCCATGCTCACTTCCCTGTTTCTTATCACTGCTTTCAAAGAACCAGCAACCTTTCTTCCCTGCTGTACCCTTTCAAGCACTTCATCCTCCAAACCTCCATCCTTACTCATCATGCTACCCAAGTACTTAAACGTACTCACATTTTCCAATTCCTCACCATCCAACCTCGCTGTACATTCACTGACTTCACCTCTCTCAAAGACCATCACTTTACTCTTCCCTACATTTTTATTGTATATATCCTTAAATTTATGAATTATTTTGGCACACGCTATTTCATTCGGTAGTGCATTCCACAGATCATTTGCCCTATTTGGGAAACTAAATTTCCTTATGTCTTTATCGCCTCTCTTTTTATGCAGTTATTTGGAGAGTTCTCTTGCTGATGCATCCCCATAGGTTATGTAATCATTTATGTCTATTTTCTCCTTCCCTGATATGCATTTATATAGCATAATCATGTCTCCTCTTTCCTCTCTCTCCTGTAATGTAGGTAGATTCAGTTTTTCTAGTCTTTCTTCATAGTTTAGATCCCATAAGCATGGTACCCATCTTGTAGTGTCCCTTTGAACTTTTTCAATCTTATCTATGTGTTTTTTAAGATGAGGACTCCAAACTACTGATGCATACTCCAGGCTTGGTCTGATGAATGATGTTATTATCTTTCTTAGCGTGTCTTCATTTACATATGTGAATGCTATTCTCATATTTGCAAGCAGTACATACATGTTCCGTACCTTTTCACTGATGTGGTCAACCGGAGATAGTTTGTTATTGATAATCACACTTACAGTCGGTTTCATGGAGTCTGATGCACTGATTTTGGCAGCTAAGGACAAGTGGATTTGGTAACACTGAGTGAAGCTCTCGGACGGTGATTGGTCAATTTTTGTTTTGTTTGAACGAGCTCCTAATTGACTTTGTATTCCAACCAGGGCCCTCATTTATTTGTAAGATACCGGATTATATAGATACAAATTCAAGCAATGACATCTTTAGTGATAAATATGTGCCTTTTAAATTATTGGAGATAAACTTGAATGATTTGATAACAAAACTAAGTAAGTCAGGACTGGACGCATACAAACACAGTCAGCGACTGTGGTGGGAATTAGGACATTCATAGGAAGATGGTTCCAAAGTCCATCGAAGACTCGAATGTTTTTGCCACCACAACTACACAGTGTCACAGCCTACAGTCTACACAATATCCTTCATTACCTCATCTGCTAATATACACCCTTACCCTAGATATGCTTAACTTCTAATAATAATGATTTGTGTAAGTACACACACACACACACACACACACACACACACACACACGCACACACACTAAACTGAAAGTAGAAGGAGAGGTCTACAAAGATGCAGCAGTTCAAGCTGAAATAATGAACAAATGTTTCCAATCAGATTTTACTAATGAAAAGGAGTTTGTGGAAGGGGAGGGAGTGACTAGAAATCTATCTATCTATCTATTGCCAGACGCCTCAATCCCGTTTGGGGTGGCCACAAACAAATCGCCTCCACGTCGCCCTGTCCCCTGCCATTTCACTGCCTCGCTCCCAACTCACACCCCCCTCTCTCATATACCTCTCCACCCTATCCCTCCATCTCATCCTCGGCCTCTCCCTCCCTCTTTCCCCCTCCACCTCACTCACATACACTCTCTTCATCAGTCTTTCACCCTCCATCCACTCCACATGGCCAAACCACCTCAGCGTGTTCCTCATAACGCTTCCTATCATATCCACATCCACACCACAACGCTCCTTTATATCCTCATTCGTCAGCCTGTCTCTCCATGTGACTCCACAGGCTCCTCTTAAATAACTCATTTCCACTTCTCTCACTCTTGACTTGCGTCCTTCCAACAGTGTCCAAGCTTCACTTCCGTACGTTAGAGTTGGTATCACAATACTGTCATGTAGTAACTTTTTCACTTCCATACTCACTTCCCTGTTTCTTATCACTGATTTCAAAGAACCAGCAACCTTTCACCCTGCTGTACCCTTTCAAGCACTTCACCCTCTAAACCTCCATCCTTACCCATTACACTACCCAAGTACTTAAACGTACTCACTTTTTCCAATTCCTCACCATCCAACCTCGCTGCACATTCACTGACTTCACCTCTGTCAAAGACCATCACTTTACTCTTCCCTACATTCACTTTTAGATTCCGTTTCTTACACACTCTCCCAAACTCATCCACCAAGCCTTGCAGCTCCCCTTCGTCTTCACTCAACAACACAGTATCATCTGCAAACAACAGTACAGGGAGTTTTCAAACACTATCCTGTCTCACCAGGGCCACTCCAACATCCACTGCCCTACCTTGTACCTCTTTTATTACCCCATCCATGTATAGATTGAACAACCATGGAGACATGACACATCCCTGTTTCAACCCAACCTTCAAAGAGAAAAATTCACTTAGTTCACCATCCACACGCACTGCAGCCTTCGCACCATCATACATACTCTTCACAGCATTCAACAACTTCCCATCTACTCCATATATTCTTAATACCGGTACTTTCCACAATTCTTGTCTGTCCACCCTGTCATATGCTTTCTCCAAATCCATGAAAGCCACATACAACTTCTTTCCCCTCTCTAGAAGCTTTTCCACTAAAGATCTAAGAATGAATATCTGATCTACACATCCTCCTCCCTATCTAAAGCCTCCCTGTTCTTCTCCAACTAATTCCTCTGTTCTTTCTCTAATTCTGTCAATAAGTATCCTACCATACACTTTTCCTATTATACTAAGAAGACAAATTCCCCTATTATTACCACACACTTCTTTTTCCCCTTTTCCTTTGTACAAGGGAATAATTATACCTGACTTCCAATCCTCTGGGACTCTACCTTCCTCCCAGGCCAATCTGCACATCTTCCACATCCATTCTACTACTATCTCTCCCCCATGCTTCAGCATTTCACCACACACTCCATCAATTCCTGGGGCTTTCCCCAATTTAACTTTCTTCATTGCTTCCACAACTTCTATCATACTGATTTGTTCCTGTCTTCTCACCTCCCTCCTTCTCCCAGCCATCCCCCAGCCACTTATACTCGCATTACTTCCATCCTGTATGTTCAACAGTTCCTTAAAGTGTTCTCTCCATCTGCTCACTTTTTCTCCCTTCTCCACTAGTAATCTACCATCTTTATTATTCACTCCCCTGCTAACGTCACTTCCACCCTGTCTTACTCTCTTCACCTCTTTCCAGAACTTTTTCTTACAGTTTCTTCACTTTACACTCAAATTCCTTCCAAATTCCTCATCCACTCTCTTCTTACTCTCTCTTACTAATCTTTTCACCTCTCTCTTTCTTTCTACATATAACTCGCTCTTCCACCTTTCAACTTCTTCCACGCCCCTATTTCTCATCCATTCATTGTATGCTTTCTTGTTTTGTGTCACAGCCTGTCTCACCTCTTCAGTCCACCACCCTGTTCCTTGCACCCCCCTCCGTCTTCTCTTCCTCCCACACACCACATCACATGCTGCACATATTTCTTCTGTAAATATCCTACACACACCTTCCACGTCCCCCATCTGCTCCAATTCATGTTTGCCCAATCGTTCCTCCACTTCTCTCTTATACTCTGCCTTTTTCTCATCTTCTTGTAACCTTTCCACTCTCCTTGCAACTACTCCTTCCTCTCGTCTTTCCCTTCTTCTATTCCTCCATCTTACCTGGATCCTAATTCTGACCACCACGAAATAGTGGTCAGAAAGTCCACTCCCTCAACTTCTATAAGCTCTTGCATCCATTACACATCTTCAAATCCTTTCATCCACACACACACAATCAATCGTTGCCTTCCTTTCATTCAGTTCACCACCCACCCTTCTCATCACTCGCCATGTATACCTGTGGATCATTTTATGCCTGAAGAGGGTATTGGCTATCACCAACCCCCTCCCAGCACAAATGTCCACTAACACACTGCCATTGTCAACTATCTCTGTAGGCACACCCCACTCACCAACTATTCCATCCACCTCCACATTCCCTACTTTACCATTCATATCACCGATCAAAAACACTCTCTCATTTCTTCCAAACTTTTCCATGCACATATCCACATTTGTCCAGAACTCTTCTTTCACTCTTCTAGCACGATCTTGCATTGGCGCATACACACACACAATCGCCCACATTTGTATTCCAACTTTCAATCTTACCCACACAATCCTTGACCCAAGTGATCCATACTGTCTTATGCTCTTCTTCCATCTTTTACTCACAACTATACATACTCCTTCCTTTGCCCTCTCATTCTCACCTACTCCTGCACATATACCCCATCCATACTCCCATTCTTTCACACTTTCTCCTCCCCATTTTGTTTCAGTTATTCCACATACATCCACTTTCGCACCCTCAAGCACCTGGACAATCTCCCTCTCTTTCACCTTATCATTCGCTCCTCTTACATTCCATGTAGCCATTACCAAGTCCTTTGTCCGGTCCTGGGTCGTCATCGTTAGGTCAGTCCTTGTCTGAGGCTTCTTGTTTGTTTTTTTAATTAGTTGTTTTCCGGGGAGGGGCACTAACCCTCCGCCAACCCTTTTAGTCGCCTTTTACGACAAGCAGAAATGTAGTGATAAAAGATATAAAAATGGAAGCACAGTAAGTGTATAAATTACTGGAAACTTGAGATGTAAGGAAAGCCCCGGGACCAAATGGAATGTTTAATTGGGTACTGAAGGAATGCAGACAACTGGTAGATAAGATTCACAGTTTAATTGAATGTTCTCTGGAATAGGGGAAATTGCCTTAAGAATGGAAGAGGGCAAATGTGGTACCAATTTATAAGGGAGGAAACAGGGAAGAACCCCTGAATTATAGGCCAGTGTCCCAAACCAGCATGGTTGTAAAATTGTGCGAGAGAATTCTGAAAGATATATGGATAAAATATCTGGAAGAGATGAATATTTTGACTATGAAAGTCATTTTGGATTCAGAAGTGGAAGGTCACGTGTTTCAAACTTGTTGAGTTTTTGCTCAAGAGCGATTGACGTGCTACAGGAGAGAGACGGTTGGGTGGATTGTGTGTATTTAGATCTGGAGAAGGCCTTCAACAAGGTACCCCATAAGAGACTAATGTGGAAACTAGAGCATATAGGAGGGCTGAAGGGGAACCTCCTGGAATGGATGAGAGTCTTTTTGAGTGACAAACAAAATAATGAGGACAGTAATAAAGGATAGGATGTCTGGATGGAGGAAAGTAAGAAGTTGAGTCCCACAGGGCTCGATGTTGGCGGCAGTAATGTTCCTGATTTACGTAAATGATATGGTAGATGGAGTGAATAGTTATGCAAGTCTGTTTTCTGATGATGTAAAGATCTTCAGGAAGGTAGAGGTTGATGAGGATTGTAAAATGCTGCAGGAGGATCTGGATAGGATACACGATTGGAGCCGGATGTGGGAAATGAAATTCAATGCAAAGAAATGTAAAATATTGGAAATGGGTAAAAGTACCAAGAGGCCATCACTGAATTATTTGATGGGTAATGAACCAATCACTAAAGCGAGAAAAGAGAAAGATTTGAGAGTGCTGGTCCAGGATAGCCTGTCGCCTGAAAAACATATGAACAAGACAGTTAGAGAGACATATAAACTCTTGACTAATATAAGAGTAGCATTTCATTATATGGATGAGGAGATGATGAAAAAATTGATAGTGGCCATGATCCGACCCAGGTTAGTATGTGCAGCAGTAGTGTGGTCCCCACACAAAAAGAAAGATAGAACAAGATTGAGAGAATTCAAAGAACAGCAACCAAGATGGTCCCCAGTCTGGCAGATCAATCATACAGAGAGAGGCAGCAAAAGCTGGATCTGCCTTCCATAGAGGAAAGGAGAAAGAGGAGCGACATAATTGCAGCGTTCAGGACCATGATGGGAGTAGACAAAATTGACAAAGAAGATCTGTTTGTATGGGATTAGAGAGTAACAAGAGGACATGGAATGAAATTGAAGAAGCCAAGCTGCTTGAAGGATATCAAGATATAAAGTTTTCCTTATAGATGTATAGACCTGTGGAATAGCCTGGACAAAGAGATCATCTAGTCTAAAAACTTTAATGAGTTCAAAGGTAAATTTTACTTACCGAGAAACAGACGGGACCCCACGAGCGTAGCTCATTTCCTGTATATCACAATTAGGTAAAAATCTATCTATCTATCTATTGCCGGACGCCATAATCCCGTAAGGGGTGGCCATTTTACTTTGAGTTAGTTGTTTTACGGGGAGGGGCACTAACCCTCCACCAACCCACTTGTTGACACGTAGGGAGCACGTATGGGTTGGTTATATGGTTACCACCCAGCGTTGTAAATGGTTTCTTTGCTTATAGGAAACCATTTGGCTTGTCACTCAATGTAAAGCCACCTGTAAAGGAAAGAAAAGCAATAAGAAGTGACAGGAAAGATGGGAGAAATAGGAAGAGAGTAGGACTACAGAAAAAGAATGATAAAGGTGAAGGAAGAAGTAGGTAGCACTGCATAAAGTAAGTGGATAATGGTCGCCACCACCTACCACAAATTAGGTAAATACAATTAGGTAAATACACACACACACCTCATTGAGGCCAGTACATGCTATTCTAAATATATATAGTTTTCATTCCCTTCATAGGTAACAGTAGCTATAAAAATCTGCATTTGTTTGTATTCATAGTCAGATTTAAGATATTTTTTTTTTAATTTACTAAGTTTGGTGTTCGATTTTCCTGAACATTTTCATAAGTACCATAAGAGACAGACAGACAGATGGACACTCCATCCCTCGCCACCATGCACCCTCTCCTTAGGCATGATACGAGCATACCTCTGTCCCCTCGACCGAGAGGAGCCAGGAAAGTAATGAATTACATCAGTGTACAGTGAGCCGAATTTTTGTTAATAGTGGGAGAAGGGAAAGTAAAATTAAAGCAGACCCCATGCGAAAATAATAGTTGAACTATGTTGCTACGATAAAACTGTGTACAGTGTGAACAGAATCAAAAATAATGAAATGAATTAAAATAAATCAGTCACTGACTGTTGTCCGTATGCGTCCATTCCCGACTTTGTTTAGTTTTGTTATCAGTGTCGTTCAGGTTTATCTCTAGAAATTTAAAAGGCACATATTTATCATTAAAGATATTATTGCTTTAATTTGTATCTGTATAATCTGGTAAGCAGTGATAGGAAGCAGGGAGGTGAGCATGGAAGTGAAAAAGTTACTACATGACAGTATTGTGATACCAACTCTAACGTATGGAAGAAAAGCTTGGACCTTGTTGGAGGGACACAAGTCAAGAGTGAGAGCAGTGGAAATGAGTTATTTAAGAGGAGCTTGTGGAGTCACATGGAGAGACAGGCTGACGAATGAGGATATAAGAAGCGTTGTGGTGTGGATGTGGATGTGATAGGAAGCGTTATGAGGAACACACTGAGGTGGTTTGGCCATGTGGAAAGGATGGAGGGTGAAAGACTGGCGAAGAGAGTGTATATAAATGAGGTGGAGGGGAGAAGAGGGAGGGGGAGGCCGAGGATGAGATGGAGGGATGGGGTGGAGAGGTATATGAGAGAGGGGGAGGCCGAGGATGAGATGGAGGGATGGGGTGGAGAGGTATATGAGAGAGGGGGGTGTGAGTTGGGAGCAGGGCAGTGAAATGGCGGGGGACAGGGTGACGTGGAGGCAATTTGTTTGTGGCCACCCTAAACGGGATTAAGGCATCTGGCAATTGATAGATAGATAGATAATCTGGTATCTTACAAATAAATGAGGGTCTTGGTTGGAATATAAAGTCGATTTGGTGCACGTTCAAACACAACAGAAATTGACCAATCACTGCCCGAGAGCTTTGTGCAGTGTTACCAAAACCGCCTGTCCTCAGCTGGCAAAATCAGAGTGTCAGACTCCGTGAAACCGACTATAGGACCTTCTTTTTTTCTGATGTGTGTAGGGTTTTACTTCCTAACTTATAATCCCAATCAGGTCTTTTTCCACTTTTACCAAACTTAATTACATGACGCTTGTCCATATTGAATTCCATTTGCCATGTATTGCTCCATTAATGAAGTTTATTTAATTCTTCTCGTAGCTCTTTACAAGTGGTCTGTGTTAGTGATTCTCCTTTATATTTTTGCATCATCAGCAAACATATTTAGATAGCTTTCATTTCCAGTGTTGCTATCTGCATCATTTATGTACACTAAAAATATAATTGGTGCCAGCACTGAGCCCTGTGGAACTCTGCTAGTCACTTCCCTTCATGATGAGTACTTTCCCCTTAGTATAGGACTACATAATAGATAGATAAATAAATAGATAGATAGAGAGACAGATAGAAGCAGGAAGTCAAATGATGAGAAGGTGTTGTGTTTGCGAGAAGCGAGCAGCGCTAAACGCTTACACGGAGGAAAGCTGACGACAGCGGCCAGTAAGGAGATGATGCAGTTAGCTGTCAGCAGTCCTCTCGTGAGAAAGTTCTGTTGCCATGAGGAACATACGTGACACACACACCCTACTACACGAGATGTTAGGAAAGAGAGTTTAGAAGGAGACAAGCGACCCTAGAGAGAGGTCGAGACGGAGATTAGCCTTAGAACAGAGAGAGAGAGAGAGATAGCGAGACAGGGAGGTAGCTACCCAGGACTTATACTATTATACCTGTTTAATATTTCCAAGACAAATAAAAATAGTCCCATACTATTCTTTACCTCTCCTTCCTAGATAATGCGTCAGCTACTATATTCATTTTACCTTGTATATAATGTATTTGTACATTGTAGTTTTCAACTGTACATTTCCATCTTGCTCTCCTCCCAGAAAGGAGTTTTTCTTTAAACATACCCACCAGTGGTTTATGGTCGGTGAATAAGTGGATTTCGTAACCATATACCAAATCTCGAAACTTTTGTAATGCAAAAATCACTGCAAGTGCCTCTAAGTCTGTAGTGCTATAATTTTTCTCCGCACCTCTTGTTTGTCTGCTGGCAAATGCAATTGGTTGATTCTTTCCTCTTTTATCCTCCTGCATCAGTACAGCCCCTAATCCTTTAACTGATGCGTCTGTACAAATAAGAAATGATTTCGTGTAATCTGGATATGCTAAACAAGGTGCATTCGTTAGTTTAATTTTTAGATTGTTAAATGCCCTTTTTTGTTCTTCTTCCCATTGGAATACAGCATCTTTTTTGAGTAGTTGGAATAGAGGGAAGGCTATATGAGAGAACTGTGGTACGAAGGACCTATAGTACCCAGCCAGACCTAAAAATTGTCTAACTTAGTCAGTCGTAGTGGGTTCAGGAAAATCTCTCACTGCCTGTATTTTGTCATCAGTGGTGTGAATACCATCAGAACTTAATTTGTGGCCTAAGAAATTTATTTCCTTAAAGCAAAATTTGCATTTAGAAAGTTTAATTTTTAATCCAGCATCACTAAGCTTTTGTAAGAGTAAGTCTAATTTCCTGAGATGATCCTTAATATTCTTCGTTGCGATAATAATATCGTCAAGATAAACAAATATTCCTTGTCCTAAAATTCCGGACAATACGTAATTCATAAGACGCTGCAACGTACCGGGGGCTGTCCTCAGTCCCATTGGCATTCTTGTATATTGATAATGGCCTCTGTTTGTTGAAAAGGCAGTGTATTTACGTGACTCCTGAGATACCGGAATCTGATAGTATCTGTTTAGGAGATCGATGGTCGAGAATATATTATTCTCAGGACCAATATTCTGTAGAACATCACTTAGCAATGGCATGGGAAATCTGTCTGGGATGGTGTGATTATTTAGTTTACGGTAATCTACTACCGCACGCATTTCTCCATTTCTCTTGGGCACAAAGAAAAGGGGAGCGTTCACGGAGAAACTGAAGGCTCAATAATTCCAAGCTTTAACATTTCATCGACATACTGATTTGCAAGTGTACGTTGGGAGTGTGGTATGCGATAAGCTGGTACGAAAATTGGTGGTGTTTCTGGGTGCACATTAATCATGTGATTAATCAAGTTAGTACACCCTAATTGTTCTCCGGGCAAGGCTACGGTGTCCCTGTGTGTTTCCAGCAGGGTTAACAAATCATTTTCTTCGTCAAATTCACCTGAGTGAATTAAATTCTCTTTTATTCTTTCTCTATCCGTAGATTTTATCTCACTTGTTACTCCACCAATATTTATTTCCTTCACAGGGGCTAAACATTTTTCAATATTAACTATGCAAGTTCCCTTCTTCAACTGAACTTCCCCATTCATGTGATTAATAATGAATATCTGAGTTAGCCCTTCGTCGTTCGTATGACATACTTCGTTTTCTACTGACAATCCTTTTACTTTACATAATTCTTCTAAGACAAGAACAGTACTATTCCGTAATTTGCTCTTTATGGTAACCTTCATGTATGAATTAGGTGGTATAACCAAATCATTAGTGAGATGGGCTGGAAAAATTGATAAATCAGTACTGTTATCTGGGTCACTAATTCTGGAGGATGGGGTTGCTGGTGTAAGTGGATCTATACACTCATCTGTTTGTGTATGTTTGTTAAAGCCTTTAATATTACCAATTCTTTTTGGCTCTCTTCTACCAATCGGTGAGGGCTCTGAAAGTATTTCCTCTATGAATTCATTATCAAAGTCTATTCCATTCATTTGTGGGAGTATAGTTATGTTCTCAGTTCTCATGGATCTTAAGCCCAGTAACATATGAGCTTTAATTGCTAAGTTTTCAACGATATAGAACAATGCAGAGAATGGTCTTGTAGTTTCTGTGAAACTGAGATTTAATCTTATCATACCTTTTACTGTAATCTCTTGACCATCTACTGTGTTTAATTCTAAATCAGCTTCATCCAGAAAAGTTACTTTCTTTTTATTTTTAAGAATTCTATTTAGTTCTTCATGTGTTATTAAGTTCACTGGAGAGCCTGTATCTAAAAATAAGGAAACGTTTTGATCCTCACATACAGCTGGTATCAAGATACACTCATTTCCCAACATGCCTCCTATGTGAAGTTTAACCTTGTTCTTCTTTACGTTTGTTCGTTTTTTGTCATGACTTGGTCTTCCCCCGATTTGAACATAGACACAATTTTTTCTACTGTTTTGCAATCACTAGTCCAGTGCCCTTGGTATCTATGATGCCTACAGTAAGGACCAAACCCTTGTGTCTTTTGATTATCCTCTTTTGCCTTGATAAAGCATTCATACCTTGTGTGTCCTGGTTTTGCACAGTAATGACACAGAATGGACCTATCCCTTGACTGTGACCTACGAGGTGATTTCCCATAAAAAGTGTTGTTTATAGCGAGACCTGCTCGGGCTGCGCGAAAACTTATGAAACTGCCTGTAGGAAGGCGTGTGGGAACGAGGTCTAGGCGTCTTTGTCTGTTTGGGCTGCCTCATTTCAGGTCGCGATCGATTTTGTTCTCTGTTTGGGGTCGGTGTTGATGTTTTCACAGATGATACTGTCTCAGGTACCCTGATTCTACCAGAATGTGCATGTGTGTCGACCACACCTGCTTTACTGCACTGCATCTCTACCTCGTTCATTAAGTCTAGTAAGCACATTCCAGGGATGTACGCGATTGTTTTGGCGATCTTAAGGGTTCTATCAGGTAATTTACACAAGGCAGCTACATAACCAATGATGTCCACGACGAGGTCTGGGGACATCTTTCCATCATCTGTTATCCACTTAGAATTCTCCAGAGTAGCTATTAGGGTTCTCTTGATTGTGGAGACATCAGCAGTTATTTCACTGAGCACATGGTTTGTAGTGTGCTCCCTTACAAGATCTACAATTTTATGTAATTCTGGAATTATACCTGGCAAGAAGTTCATACCTCCAGAAAATTTCTTCAGAAATTCAGTTTTAAATTCATCATATGTCCTAGCACGATGTAGCTTATCGGAGCGCAATAAATTGCTTGCTGGACATCTTTCCTGGCTTATGCAAGATGAAAAAATAGCAGTTTTCTCTTGTTCATCTAGTATGTGGCGCTTGATGAACATTTGTTCGCACTGACTGATTAATGAAACTATGAAGCCCTGGGAAGATTTGAGTTTGAGTATGTTCAACCCATATTATGTGTATAGCCAAGCACCTTCTGTCTTTATAATTATCTGCATTGTGGTTGCAGTATTGCTGTTGGCCATGCACAGAATGCATGCAAGAATTGCTAATTTGGAGTCATTGTTTAGTGGGGGGAGAGTTAACATCACAGTTAACCACCCTGAATGAAGTGTATATATTTTGTATATAGTATTAATTATATATAAAAAAAAAAAAAAAAAATAATAATAATAATAATAATAACACAAAGAAGAATGACCCATATATGGCAGACCAGTACCATTATCTTTAAATGAAATATTAATAACTCTTACAATAATCTTAATTTTAAACTATTTTTATTCTTGCATGTATGCAATTCACTATAATAACCCAAGTACATACTGTATTACAGTTAAATAATTTACTTTAATGCATTTATTCCAATATGTATTCAACTTATTTAAAATGTAATATTACTGAATAATCACTATTTACTATGAATAATATATGTATACAATATTCATACAATTATGTTACTTTACAATATTATGTATTTCACTTAATTAGCTTATAAGTTCATTATAATGTGTACGTAGTATGTATTAATATATTATAACTATTAAATGTCGATGGTACGCCATTTTTAGCGACGAGCAAATATAGGACTACATAATAGATAGATAAATAAATAGATAGATAGAGAGACAGATAGAAGCAGGAAGTCAAATGATGAGAAGGTGATGTGTTTGCGAGAAGCGAGCAGCGCTAAACGCTTACACGGAGGAAAGCTGACGACAGCGGCCAGTAAGGAGATGATGCAGTTAGCTGTCAGCAGTCCTCTCGTGAGAAAGTTCTGTTGCCATGAGGAACATACGTGACACACACCCTACTACACGAGATGTTAGGAAAGAGAGTTTAGAAGGAGACAAGCGACCCTAGAGAGAGGTCGAGACGGAGATTAGCCTTAGAACAGAGAGAGAGAGAGAGATAGCGAGACAGGGAGGTAGCTACCCAGGACTTATACTATTATACCTGTTTAATATTTCCAAGACAAATAAAAATAGTCCCATACTATTCTTTACCTCTCCCGTCACTACATGACATCTGGTGGGGAAACTACTACGAGATATAAAAGCCGCTCGACCACAAGTCTAAAATATACTTCTCTACAAGTAACTACAAAGTCTTTATGACATTAGTACTGTTCTCATTTCTCTTGTTTTGAGAAAATCGTGCATCCAACTACAATTTGCCTCGGATTCCTCCTTGATGGTACAGTTTCTGTAAAAGTCTTTGGTGTGGTATTCTGTCAAATGCGTTCTTGGAATCTAGATAGATACTGTCCACCCATCCTTCTCATTTCTGTAATGTTTCTGTTACTCTATCATAGTAGCTCAATAAATTAGTAATACATGATTTTCCTTTTCTGAATCCGAACTGTCTTTCTGTTATCATATTGTGTTCCTCTAGATGATTTACCCAAACTTTTCTTATCAGCTTTACTCATTCCTTGCTTACAACACTGGTTAGTGATACTGGTTGGTAGTTGAGTGGGTTTTGTCTATTCCCTTTCTTGAATAAGGGAACAATGTTTGCTTTCTTCCAGATATCAGGTAGTTTACCTTGTCCCAAGGATTCCTTGAAAATTAAAGATAATTATTTACTTAACTCCTTTACAAATTCATGTAGCACCCAACATGAAATTTCATCAGGACCATTTGCTTTTCCTTTGTCTAATTTACTTTACTCTTCCTATATTTCTTTTTCTGATATTTGTATGTCTGGAAGTATGTGTGGGCATGCATGTTCCATATAATCCCTCTCAAATTTTTTTTCCTCTGTAAAAACTGATTGGAAATTCTTATTTAGTGAATCACCAATATCCTTCTCTTGTTTGTAGGTGATCCCCTCATCTATAATGGATTGTATTTTATCTTTTGCTTTGGTTTTGCTTCGGATGTAGCTGTAAAATAGCTTCAGTTGATCACTACTTTTATTTACAATGTCCTCCTCAAACTGTTTTTGGGCTTCCCTCCTTATTCTTGTATAATCGTTTCTTGCCTGTTTATAGTTGTTATATGCCTTTACACTGTTGTGTCTTCTGTATCTGTTCCACAACAAATCTCTTTTTTCTTGTGATTTTTTACAGTCTGTATTAAACCATTTCTTTATTTTCTTTTCTGCTTCTTTGTGTTGTGGGATGTACTTCTGGACTCCTATTTCATAAAGTTCACAGAATTTTCTATATAAAAAGAAGTGTGTGGTAATCATAGGGGCATTTGTCTTCTTAGTATAATAGGAAAAGTGTATGGTAGGATACTTATAGACAGAGTTAGAGAAAGAACAGAGAAATCAGTTGGAGAAGAACAGGGAGGCTTTATGAAGGGAAGAGGTTGTGTAGATCAGATATTCATTCTTAGATCTTTAGTGGAAAAGTTTCTAAAGAAGGGAAAGAAGTTGTATGTGGCTTTCATGGATTTGGAGAAAGCATATGACAGGGTGGATAGACAAGGATTGTGGAAAGTGTTAAGAATATATGGAGTAGATGGGAAGTTGTTGAATGCTGTGAAGAGTATGTACGATGGTGCGAAGGCTGCAGTGCGTGTGGATGGTGAACTAAGTGAATTTTTCTCTTTGAAAGTTGGTTTGAAACAGGGATGTGTCATGTCTCCATGGTTGTTCAATCTGTACACGGATGGGGTAATAAAAGAGGTACAAGGTAGGGTAGTGGATGTTGGAGTGGCCCTGGTGAGAGAGGATAGTGTTTGGAAACTCCCTGTACTGTTGTTTGCAGATGATACTGTGTTGTTGAGTGAAGACGAAGGGGAGCTGCAAGGCTTAGTGGATGAGTTTCAGAGAGTGTGTAAGAAACGGAACCTAAAGGTGAATGTAGGGAAGAGTAAAGTGATGGTCTTTGAAAGAGGTGAAGTTAGTGAATGTACAGCTAGGTTGGATGGTGAGGAATTGGAAAATGTGAGTACGTTTAAGTACTTGGGTAGTGTGATGAGTAAGGATGGAGGTTTGGAGGGTGAAGTGCTTGAAAGGGTACAGCAGGGAAGAAAGGTTGCTGGTTCTTTGAAAGCAGTGATAAGAAACAGGGAAGTGAGCATGGAAGTGAAAAAGTTACTACATGACAGTATTGTGATACCAACTCTAACATACGGAAGTGAAGCTTGGACATTGTTGGAAGGACACAAGTCAAGAGTGAGAGCAGTGGAAATGAGTTATTTAAGAGGAGCCTGTGGAGTCACGTGGAGAGATAGGCTGACGAATGAGGATATAAAGGAGCGTTGTGGTGTGGATGTGGATGTGATAGGAAGCGTTATGAGGAACACACTGAGGTGGTTTGGCCATGTGGAGAGGATGGAGGGTGAAAGACTGACGAAGAGAGTGTATGTGAGTGAGGTGGAGGGGGGAAGAGGGAGGGGGAGGCCGAGGATGAGATGGAGGGATGGGGTGGAGAGGTATATGAGAGAGGGTGGTGTGAGTTGGGAGCAGGGCAGTGAAATGGCAGGGGAAAGGGTGACTTGGAGGCGATTTGTTTGTGGCCATCCCAAACGGGATTGAGGCGTCTGGCAATAGATAGATAGATAGAACATTTAAATCTTGTTCTCTAAGTTCTTTTTCCCAATCTATTTCTAAGAAGTATTTCTTTAGGTCATGATAGTTCCCCTTTTTGTAGTTAAGGCTCCTTTGGTAACTTTCATTACTATTAACTATGTCATATGCAATACTGAAATTGTAATTTAATACTGCGTGGTCACTTTTGCCGAATGGAGGGTGATACATTATACTGTCAATATCGTTTTCTTGCCTAGTAAATATAATATCTAGTACTGATGGTATGTCAAGTCCTCTTTTTCTGGTGTTTTCTTTTACATGTTGTGTTAGGAAAAACTCCTGCACAAGGTCCAGGAGCTTTTGGTACCAACAGCTTTCCTGGCTTTTGATATCTACAGTATTCCAATTTATATTAGTACTGAAATCTCCAGTTAGTATAATTCTTTCAGATTTCTCCTCCATTCAATGTAGTAATGCTCTTAAACTTTGAATTTTTTCTGCCAGGTCTTCATATTTGCCTTTTTCCCAAATGTTTGATGTGTGTGTGTGTGTGTGTGTGTGTGTGTGTGTGTGTGTGTGTTTCATTTTTCATTTTGTTTTTAAAGGTTCCAACATGCTTGCATGCATCGGCCTTGGTCACCTAATGGCGGCTTTCCATGCTGCACGATCCATTGCAGCCTCCCTGTTCAGTCCCTTAACCCTGCGGTCACATTTAATGACCTCGTCCCATGTCTTTCTCGGTCTACCCCTCATAACCCTACCCCTAGTATTAACACTTCTCACCTTCCTCACCCAATTATCATCCCCCATCGTCTCCACATGTCCAAACCATCTCAATCTACCTCTCCTCAGCACAACACCAATACACTCCAGTCCCATCCTACCTCTCAACTCTTCCATTGTGAACCCAGACCCCCAGACATTGGACGCAGGGACGCACTACACATCCACCTAATTTTTGTCATTTCTGTACGTCTGAGCCAGCGAATATCCTCCTCCTTCTCTGCCCAGGTCTCACTACCATACAGCATGACATTCCTGACACATGCTGCATACAAAGACCCCTTAGCACGTAGGGAGAGTCCTCTCAATGTGAGGAGAGGCAAGAGCTCCCTGAACTTCTTCCAACCATGTCTCACCCTAGCCACAGAGCTAGCTCCAGCCCCACCTCCAGCACACAACATGTCTCCCAAATAACAAAACTCTTCCACACACTCAAGAGATTCACCAGCAAGTTCAATTCTTTCATGTATGACAAACTCCACCTGCACTCCCCGACAAGCCGTACACATAAAATCAGCATTATCTCGCAGTCTACATCTGGTACCACTTCATCTCTTATGCACCCATTTATCACACACACCGCACAAGATGGAATTACTTCCCACGCCCTTGTGGCAAACTGCACATGGCCACTCTCCCTCGTCTTTGACAGTACCGCCACCAACCCTAGATATCATCACTTTTGTTTTATCTGCATTTACCCTTATGCCCCATACCATCTCTCCTCTTCCTGAACCTTTCCCCTGCCTCCCTTTCGTTCTCTGAAATCAACACCAAATCATCAGCATACAACAACTCCCACGGGAGTCCATTTCTAAAGTCATGTGAAAGGGCTTCAAGTACCATGATAAACAACATGGGACTCAAAACTGACCCCTGATGCACACCAACATTGATGGAAAACCCATCACTCAAATCTCCATTCACTCTTACCTGGGTGTGAGGGCCCACATACATAGCCATAACCACCCTAACCAGCCACTCCTCCAAGCCAAGCTTACTCATTGCCCACTTCACCACCTATCTAGGGACTCTGTCAAAGGCCTTTTCCAAATCAACAAAAACAAAATAAAGATCCCTTCTCCTACCAATATATTTTTCCTGAAGCTGCTGAACAACGATTATGGCATCAGTGGTCCCCCTACCTGGCATAAACCCAAACTGCATCTCATCAATATTCACTCTTTCTCTAATCATACCATCTAAAACTCTCACCATTACCTTCATTATCTGGTCTAAAAGCTTTATACCTCTATAATTTCCCCTTTCCAGGGCAACACCCTTCCTTTTATACACATTTACAATTACACTCTTCAGCCAATCATCTGGGACAACACACTCATAAATAATCCTGTTTATCAGGTCAGTGACTAACTTCACTCCTATATCATCTGAGGCCTTCAACATTTCGGCAGTCAACCCAGACACACCTGCTGCC
Organism: Coenobita brevimanus; assembly: GCF_032717465.1. Classification (NCBI taxonomy): domain Eukaryota; kingdom Metazoa; phylum Arthropoda; class Malacostraca; order Decapoda; family Coenobitidae; genus Coenobita; species Coenobita brevimanus. The sequence goes on along the minus strand of NC_137003.1, from coordinate 36,350,144 downwards.
TTCCCCACCTTCATCCTGCCTATTGCCTCACTCACAGTAGCAGCATCAATCAAAGGCCAAGGGCCAGACACTGGATCTGCTGGCTCCAAACCTTCTCTGTCCCAGTCAAACTCCTCATTTAACAACCGGTTATAATGCTCTCTCTATGCATCTTTAATATCCTCACTGTTCACCACTACCCTTCCTTCATCATTCTTCACACACTGCTCACCTATAACATCCCGATTATCCCTTTTCACCTGACCTGCCACCCTAAATATCATATTTTTCCTTTTCCCATGATTTAGGTTATCAAGTAAAAGTCTCTGTGACTCAGACTTTGCCCTGTATACCTCTCTTCTAGTCCTGTGCTTGGCAGCCAAATATTTCTTTTTGCTACCACCCTTCTTCCATTCCCGGAAAAGCCTTCTTTTTTCCTTAACTGCAGCTTCTACACCCTCATCCCACCACCGAGTTACTTTATGTCTTGGTGGTCCTCTTGTCCAACCGCATGTTACATCAGTAACTCTCAAGAGATTGGTCTTGAGGGCTCTGTACTGTTCATTAACGCCTCTGTCTACAGCTCCCTGTTCAGCCACCACTCTCCTCAACTCACTATAGAAGGCATCCCTTACTACTTGGTTTTTCAGCTTCCATATATTCCTCTTTTTCATCACTCATTCTTTAAGCACCATATCACAAATCAGTAGTTTGTGCTGCTGCACAGACTCCTCACTTCCTATAACTTTAACATCCCTCACTAACCTCCTATCGCCCCTCCTAACCAGAAAATAATCTATCTGGCTGCCATTTCCCCCAGACTCATACGTAATTAACCTACTGTCTCTTTTCCTAAAATATGTGTTGCACACAATCATGTCCGTTGCCTCCCCAAACTCGAGTATCCTTTCCCCTTCTGCATTCCTTATACCATACACACATCCCCCATGCACTCCTTCATAACCTTGTGGTGATTCACCTACATGACCATTTAAGTCCCCTCTCAAAACCACTATCTCATCATCCCGCATACCACCCACTACATGTATTAAATCATCCCAAAATCTGTCTTTCTCTCCTTCATCCAATCCTGCCTGTGGAGCATATGCCAATATAATCGCAGCTATCCTTCTACCGAACAGAATTTTCACTACCAATATCCTATCGCTTACTCTCATAACATTCATAACATATTCCACCCATTTCTCTGTAACCATCATACCAACACCTCCACATCCATCTGTCCCCCCTTGCCAAAACAACTTATAGCAACAGTCCTTCCCATCAGTCTTTCTGGCTGATCCACCCCTGTATCAGACTTCCTGGAAACACGCGACATCCACCCACCGCCTACTGAATGCCTCAGTGACTTCCCCCACTCTTCCCCTCGAACTTCCCACATTCCATATACCCACCCTCATCCCCCTGGGTGATTTACTGTCCTCAGGCTTGCTTTGAAACTTTTTCTTCTGTCTTGTCATATTCAGTATTAATAAAGGGGGATAGACATACCACAGGCCCCACTCACTGCACAGTCCCAGGTCCAGGCAATGGATCTGGGACCCCTAGCCCACCAGTTTACTAGTGGCCGTGGTAGTGGCCTCAGGGCACCCTGCCAGGACGGCTGCAGGGACACCCTCCAAGTACGCCTTGGCACTGCAACTATCCCACCATTATACACCCACTGATAGGGCAGCCTCCTGGGGCGCTACTCCCCAGTTCGGGCCCCTCTCGATTAGGTGGAAGCGGCAGCCTGGGAACTGCAATGCCCTGTACCCTGTAGCACAGGCCTGAGCCCCATCTCACCCTGGACCCACGATCTATGCTGGCGGGATCCCCATCACACCTCCCCCAAGAAGTCCAGCACTAGGTAGCGGGGGCAAATTTTTCTGGCCGCATGCCCTTGCTGGCGCCAACCCCTGTAACGTAGTGGGATATGTTGTGTGAAATGTAAAGTGCATGTGGTGTAGTGCATAGGATAGTTAGAGGAAATGTTTGGGAGAGTATGCTGGTCTACTCTCCATGTTACTGTCACACTGAAAATGTCAGCAAAAGGGGATGGTTAGATAGCTAGTGAAACAGGAGCTCCAGCTCTCCCTATCACCAGCATTCCCATTCCCCTCAGAAGTACCACCCTGTTCGGCCCGTGCTATGGCCTCCTCCTATATATTTATATATATATATATATATATATATATATATATATATATATATATATGTATATGTATATATATATATATATATATATATATATATATATGTATATATATATATATATATATATATATATATATATATATATATATATATATATATATATATATATATACAGTATATATATATATATACAGTAATCCCTCTACTATCCGATGTAATAGAGCCAAAGCCATGTCCGGAAAGTGGTCCCGTCCGGAAAGTGGGCCCCTGCCTGCTGGACTGGTACTTATGGACCCTAACCCAGCCTAACTTTGAAAGCCACCTAAATAACTCCCTACCGGACATGCCTAGCACCTATTGAAACCTATTTAAGACCCTATTCACACCAATAATGGATATAAAATATGAAATAAATGAAAATGAACCAAAGAATGATTAATTAGAAGTGACTGTACCTCAGCCAGGGTACTTACAGCACGTTTGTGGCTGCCTTTTCTAAGGTTTTGGCAGAGGTGAAAATGCTCTTGAAGCACGTACAGTAATCCAGTGTTGTGCTGCACCTACACTAATTCTTTGCACTGTGAGTTATAATTGTTTAACACTGCACATTGTTCATAACTGCATCACACCAGTTTCAGCCGCCAAGTTACACCCCACAGTTAATCCTTTGCTCTCTAAATTCTAATTTCTTAACACTGCACAACACTGTAAATTCTCGTGTGGTATAGTGGTGAGGTATTGCAGTTTGTTCACAAAAAACGAGCACGTACACCATCCATTGCGATAAGCATCTACTCGTGATTGCAGTTAAGCAGTAACTGGTGGTGAGGGAGCAGCACGGTTGCCAGATCGAAGCGCGGCCACATTACCACACTCTTCAGTTTTCATTACCAAATTTAACTTTTCATTACCAAATTCATAAAGCTAGCATTTAGTCTTTACTAATTATATATACAAATGGAAATAAATGTAATCACTCTCCTTATAATTAACAGCCTGTTGATTATTTTCATGCAGTGTAGGCTAGCAGATTAATCAGAGAGGGCAGACAATCCACGATCTCCATCCTGTGTATCCTCACCTATCTATCTATTGCCAGACGCCTCAATCCCGTTTGGGGTGGCCACAAACAAATCGCCTCCACTTTGTCCTGTCCCCCGCCATTTCACTGCCCTGCTCCCAACTCACACCCCCCTCTCTCATATACCTCACCACCCCATCCCTCCATCTCATCCTCGGCCTCCTCCTTCCTCTTCCCCCCTCCGCCTCACTCACATATACTCTTCGTCAGTCTTTCACCCTCCATCCTCTCCACATGGCCAAACCACCTCAGTGTGTTCCTCATAACACTTCCTATCACATACACATCCACACCACAACTTTCCTTTATATCCTCATTCGTCAGCCTGTCTCTCCATGTGACTCCACAGGCTCCTCTTAAATAACTCATTTCCACTGCTCTCACTCTTGACTTGTGTCCTTCCAACAATGTCCAAGCTTCACTTCCATATGTTAGAGTTGGTATCACAATACTGTCATGTAGTAACTTTTTCACTTGCTTTCAAAGAACCAGCAACCTTTCTTCCCTGCTGTACCCTTTCAAGCACTTCACCCTCCAAACCTCCATCCTTACTCATCACACTACCCAAGTACTTAAACGTACTCACATTTTCCAATTCCTCACCATCCAACCTCGCTGTACATTCACTGACTTCACCTCTCTCAAAGACCATCACTTTACTCTTCCCTACATTCACCTTTAGATTCCGTTTCTTGCACACTCTCCCAAACTCATCCATCAAGTCTTGCAGCACCCCTTCGTCTTCACTCAATAACACAGTATCATCTGCAAACAACAGTACAGGGAGTTTCCAAACACTATCCTGTCTCACCAGGGCCATTCCAACATCCACTACCCTACCTTGTACCTCTTTTATTACCCCATCCGTGTACAGATTGAACAACCATGGAGACATGACACATCCCTGTTTCAACCCAACCTCCAAAGAGAAAAATTCACTTAGTTCACCATCCACACGCACTGCAACCTTAGCACCATCATACATACTCTTCACAGCATTCATCAGCTTTCCATCTACTTCATATATTCTTAATACTTTCCACAGTCCTTGTCCATCCACCCTGTCATATGCTTTCTCCAAATCAATGAAAGCCGCATACAACTTCTTTGCCTTCTCTAGAATCTTTTCCACTAAAGATCTAAGAATGAATATCTGATCTACACAACCTCTTCCCTTACTAAAGCCTCCCTGTTCTTCTCCAACTAATTCCTCTGTTCTTTCTCTAATTCTGTCAATAAGTATCCTACCATACACTTTTCCTATTATACTAAGAAGACAAATACCCATATGATTACCACACACTTCTTTTTCCCCTTTTCTTTTGTACAAGGGAATAATTATACCTGACTTCCAATCCACTGGGACTCTACCTTCCTCCCAGGCCAATCTGCACATCTTCCACATCCATTCTACTACTATCTCTCCCCCATGCTTCAGCATTTCACGACACACTCCATCAATTCCAGGGGCTTTCCCCAATTTAACTTTCTTCATTGCTTCCACAACTCCTATCCTACTGATTTCTTCCTGTCTTCTCACCTCCATTCTTCTCCCAGCAATTCCCCAGCCATTTATACTCGCATTACTTCCATCCTGTATGTTCAACAATTCCTTAAAGTGTTCTCTCCATCTGCTCACTTTTTCTTCTTTCTCCACTAGTAATCTACCATTTTTATCTGTCATTGTGTATATACAGGGTGAGTCAAAAGTAGCGCCCGATTTCTCTTTTTACAGCTGTCAGTTAATTGTTTGTATTACAGTAATAGCTTTCCAAACTCTCAGCAATAACCTGGAAAACAAAAAGAAAAAGAATTAACTAAGGAAATTAATAATATGCAAAACAAATATTAACAACACAACCTCCCAGAATGTGGGCGATAGTTCTGGCTCACCCTGTATGTAAATATAAATATATATATACTGTATATATATCTATCTGTCTATCTATCTATCTATCTTTATATATACAGTAATCACTCTAATATCCGAACATCCCCACTACCCGGACCTTATCGTCCTGGGATCCCCCCCCCCCCCAAAAAAAAAAAAAAAAAAAAAAAAAAAAATCCCGTCCGTAATTTGAACTTGCCGCGTGCGCCGCGGGAGAGCATTGTTTTGGTGCGTCATTCCTCCGACGTCTGATAGAGCGCCGCTGCATCCACCCCACTTCCTGCCTGTCTCTCACCGCGACTGGACCTACGCTCTTCGCAATGGCTGCCCACGTGATCGCTTTTGTGGTGGTGCCCTACCTGCTGCAGGGCCTCCTGCTGCTCTCGGGCCTCCTCTTAATGTGTGTGATGATGGCCCCGCCACCTGAGAAAAGGAAGAGAGTGGTGTTGACTCTGGAAAAGAAGAGGGAGATATTGGAGAAAGTTGATGCGGGTTCGTCTTCTTCCCGCATTCTCCGCGAGTACAACCTGGCCCGGTCGACTATGTTCGATATCAAATGTTCCCGAGACAAACTCATGCAGTACACGGCTGACTTCTCGTCGTGAAGCAAACGCAACGTGGAAAGGAAGGTTATGTTTACCCCCAAGTTTGCAGAAATCGACCGATCCATGTTGATTTGGTAACGACAGCAACGTGCAGCTGGTGTGATGGTACGTGGAACGGAGCTGAAGGCTGCTGCTGAGAAGTTCGCAAGGCTTCACGACGCCCTAGACTTCAAGGCATCCGAGGGTTGGCTCTTCGCGTTCAAGTTGCGACATGGCCTTACTAACCGTAAAGCACATGGCGAAGCATTGGACGCTAACGAGGATGGAGTTGAGTTTCGTCACAAGGTGAAAGGCTTGATCGACAGGGAGGGCCTCACTCTCGGTCAAGTCTACAATGCTGACGAAACTGGCCTATTCTATCACTCGCTGCCAACGAACACTCTAGCCGAGAAGACAGAGAAGCTTGTACCTGGCCGCAAGCTTTCCAAGGAACGGATATCTGCTTTGTGTTGTACCAGTGCTAACAGCATGCACCGGCTTAAGCCCGTTGTTGTTGGCCGTGCAAAGCAGCCTCGGTGCCTTCGTGGGGTGATGGATGTCCTTCCTGTCGTCTGGTACCATTCTTTGAAAGCATGGTTCACAGCTATGATTTTCAAAGACTGGTTTCACCGTCACTTCGTCAAGGAGGTCATCCATTACCAGACGAAGATACTGGGAGTCCCTCACGACCCGGTAAAGGCCCTCCTTCTGCTCGACAATGCACCTGCCCACCCGTGCGACAAGGACTTGGTTGCTGAGAATGGCCGTATTAGGTGCATGTTTCTGCCACCTAATACGACTGCTCTCATTCAACCCATGGACCAAGGAGTGATCGTGGCAACAAAGCGCCTGTACCGTCGGAAGTTCCTGGACGAAGTGATGGTTGTTCTCGAGGACGAGGACTACCTTCGCCACTACAACATCAAGTCTGCGCTGTACAACTGGGCTAGTGCATGGAAGGAAGTCCCTGTGAAAACTCTTGAAAATGGTTGGTCTAGTCTGCTTCTCGGAACGGATGTGGAGTACGATTTTCTAGGGTTTGGCGTGGATGACTTCCATGCACGGCTACGTACGCACGGCGACGTTGTTGATGTGGACGATGTTTGTGAGTGGTTGGACGACGACGAGGGCAATCCTGGGTATCAGACGTTGTCTGATATCGAGATCGCATCTTCGGTTGCTGGTGTCAGTCCCGAACTTGAAGATTCCGACGAGGAAGGCGACGTTGATGCGGACTCCTTTCAGCAGGACACTACTCCAGCCATCCCCAAGCTGAGCGCACTCCGGGAACATCTAGAGTTCGTCCTAGTCTACCTGGAACACCCGGACTGCGACAGGGAGATGGGGCCCTTGGGACTCGTGGAGGAAGTGCGTGCTTTCAGGCAGCGCATCATCAATCGCCAGAATCGTCGGTCCTTGCGTCAGTCAATGATTGACAGTTTTTTCAGGCCCATGACCCCCGCTGTGCCAAGCCCTGGCCCCACTCCGTTGCCTCCCCAAGACAGGCCCTCATGCTCCGAGCCACAGCCTAGCACATCAGCCACGGTGGAGTCAACGCTCGACGTCAGTTTGCGGCTTTCCTCAGAGTCCTCTGCAGTGGGTACGCCATCACCACGACCCAGCGATGCACCCCTTGGTCGCCTGCCAGTGATACTCTCGGACTCTGACAGTGAATAAACAGCAAGAACTTCTCCACTAGACCACACGGGAATTTTGAGTGTTGTTCAGTGAAAAAAACGGTGTGTTGTGTTAAGGTTTTCGAGTTGAGAGAAAAGACTCAGTGGAAACTAAATTTAACGTAAATAAACTTCTTTGTTTTGGCTTTGGAAATTTTGAAAAGATTGGGAAAAGTTAATGTGCAACACTAAATTGAAATGGAACATTATTTGGACTAAAGTGAACACTGTGAAGAGAACGGACTTCTTTGTGTTATTGACTAAGTTCAGTGCAAGACTTCAGGAAGAGTGTACTGCAAGTGCTTCAGGAAATCGTTCTTACTGTCAGAGTCCGAGAGGAGGCGGTTATTCATCGAGGTGGCCAGGGACTTGCTGTAAGTAGCCAGAATGTTTCATACTGTACTTTTTTCCATACTATACTGACCAGAATGTTTCATACTGTACTTTTTTCCATACTATACTTACCTCATGCATGTGCAGTAGGAATGTTTTTTTCTGAGTTAGGCTAGGTTAGGGTCCATAAGTACCAGAATGTTTATTAATGTATGAACATATTTCTAAACCCTCATTTTATGTTTCTTTTGCATTTATTTCAGTCATTTATGATCCTTATTGATGTGATTTGGGTGTTAAATAAGTGCTATGCATGTCCAGAGGGAGTTGTATAGGTGTTTCTCTGAGTTAGGGTCCATAAGTACAAGACCATAAGCTGGGGCCCAATATCCGGACAAAACCAATAACTGGACCTACCAATGGCTCTATTATGTTGGATATTGGAGTGATTACTGTGTATATATATATATATATATATATATATACACACACACACACACACACACACACACAGTAATCTTTCCGTTATCCGACGTAAAAGAGCCAAAGGCATGTCCGGAAATTGGGCCTGTCCAGATAGTGGGCCTCTGCCTCCTGGACTGGTACTTATGGACCCTAACCCAGCTTAACTCCGAAAGGCAGTGGCTGAATTGGTAGAGAGACGACCTGCGGTCTTAATGGACCCAGGATCGAATCCCGGCTGGGGCAGGGAACAGTTGATTTGAATTTCCTATAAAAAAAAGCAGACTTTCCTGATCTACCAGATGACCCACTGACATGTCGTAAAAATATCCCTGCTAATACCAATACACCAATCCTGTATGAGACAGCCCTAGCATGTATTCAGTATGGATGGTGGGTGTTAGCACCGAAGTGCTGACATGTGGAGGTGTAGGAGGGCTACTGGGCCTTGGAATGGGTCACTGCCCCCGAGAAGTAGGCCCTGAAGCCTTTGCCCAGAGTTGGACACATAAAAAAAGAAAAAAAAAAAAAAAAAATCCCTACCGTTGATGCATAGCACCTATTTAAGGCCCTGTTCACACCAATAAGGGACATAAAAGAGGAAAATAAATGCAAGGGAACCAGAGAATGAGGTTTTAGAGGTGAGAATGGAAAATACAGGACAATATTTAACATTATTCTGGGTACTTACAACAAGTCCGTGGCCATCTCGATGAATGACTCGCCTCCTCTCAGACTGTGAAAGTAAAAAGGTGCACCTGAAGTACCTACAGTAATCAAGTCTTGCACTGCACTTAGTCATATGCACTCTGAATTCTAGTTTCTTAAAACTGCACATTCTTTTCTCACTTGCGCTCTGTTGTACTTTCATGTAAACAGTGTTGCACTCTGCACTTTAGTCTTTGCACTCTGAATTCTAATTTCTTAACACTGCACATTGTCCTTTACACTGCACAACACTGTAAATTCCCGTGTGGTCTAGTGGCGAGTTTTTGCTGTTTATTCACTGTCAGAGTCTGAGAGTAGGTGATGCAGGTGGCCGAGGGGTGTGTCACTGGGACGTGGTGATGGTCTACCCACTGCAGACGACTCTGAAGAGAGGCGCGAACTCACTTCTAGTGGCGACTCCACCGTGGCTGATGTGCTGGGCTGTGGCTCAGAGGTGGATGGCCTGACTTGGGTAGGCAGTGGTGTGGAGCCAAGGCTGGGCACGGCGGGAGTAATGGGCCTGAAATAACTGTCAATGCTTGATTGACGTAAGGAACGACGATTCTGGCGATTGATGATATGCTGCCTGAAAGCTCGCACTTCCTCCATGAGTCCCAAGGGCCCCATCTCCCTGTCGCACTCTGGGTGTTCTAGGTAGTCAAGAACGAACTCGACGTGCTCCTGGAGTGCGCTCAGCTTGGGGATGGCTGGAGTAGTGGCACGCTGCGTGGAGTCCGCATCATCGTCGCTGTCTGCGTCGGAATCTTCAAGCTGGATGCTTGTACCGGCAACCGAAGATGCAATCTCGATATCAGACATGATCTGATACTCAGGATCGCCCTCGTTGTCATCCAGTCACTCACGCACTTCGTCCACATCAACATCATTGCCAGCTGCACAAAGACGTGCATGGAAGTCATCCACGTCAAAACCTAGAAAATCATGCACCATATCAGCTCCGAGAAGCAGACGAGACCAACCATTTTCTAGAGTCTTGACGGAGACTTCCCTCCATGCACTGGCCCAGTTGTAGATGGCAGACTTGATGATGCAGCAGCGAAGGTTTTCCAAAGTCGGCTGGCCTCGCGTGTCCTGTCCCTCCCTGCACTCATTCTCGTCCTCGAGAATAACCATCACCTCGTCCAGGAACTTCCGATGGTACAGCCTCTTTCCATGATCACTCCTTGATCCATTCGTTGGATGAGGGCAGTCTTAATAGGTGGCAGAAACATGCACCTAATGCAGCCATTCTTAGCCACCAAGTCCTTGTCGCACGGGTGGGCAGGTACATTGTCCAGAAGAAGGAGGGCCTTTACCTGGTCTTGCAGGATTCCCAGTTTGTTCGTATGATAATGGATGACCTCCTTGACGAAGTGGAGGTGAAACCAGCCTTTGAAAATCTTGGCTGTGAACCAAGCCTCACAAAATGGTACCAGACATCAGGAAGGACATCCATCACCCCACGAAGACACCGAGGCTGCTTTGCATGGCCAACAATAACGGGGTTGAGCTGGTGCATGCTGTTAGCACTGGCACAACACAGAGCAGATATCTGTTGTTTGCAAAGCTTGCGGCCAGGTACGCACTTCTCCATTTCCTCGGCTAGAGTTTTTGTTAGCATCAAGCGATAGACCAGTTTCGTCAGCATTGTAGACTTGTCCGAGAGTGAGGCCCTTCCTGTTGATCAAGCCCTTCACCTTCTGCCGAAACTTCTCTACTCCCTCCTTGTTGACGTCCAGAGCTTCGCCTTGCGGTTGGTAACTCCATGCCGTAACTTGAAAGTGAAGGGCCAATCCTCAGATGGTTTGAAGTCTTGGGTGTCATGTAACCTTGCAAACTTCTCAGCAGCAGTACGTTGTTGACGATACCAAATCCACGTGGAGTGGTCGATTTCTGCAAACTGGGGAGTGAACATAACCTTCCTCTTCACGTTGAGTTTGGACTTTGATGCGAAGTCAGCTGTGTACCGGGTAAGCTTGTCCCGGGATCTCTTGATACCGAACAGTGTAGAGCGGGCCAGGTTGAATTCACAGAGGATGCTTAACGTCGACCATCCCATGTCCACCTTTTCCAATATCTCCTTCTTCTTCTCCAGAGTCAGAACCACTCGTTTCCTATTCTCGGGCAGCGGGGCCATCATCACACACATGAAGAAGAGGCAGGAGTGGAACAGCAGAGCCTGCAGCAGGTAGAGCACCACCACAAAAGCGAGCATGTGGGCGGCCATGGTGACGAGCGTGCAGTCATGATGAACAACGGGCGGGAAATGGGAAGGAAGCAACATCGCCCTGCTGGATGTCAGTGGAACTATGTGGCAAAACACAGCTGGTCCGTGCCGCGTGCCAAGTTCAAATTACAGTGGGGCCCCTTGTATAGTGACCTTATTAGTCCAGCAAAATGGCCTCTATCCATGAAATCGCTATCTGAGGGGCAAACTTCTAACCTAAAAAAATTAATACAGTCCTGGACTCCTTCAGCTATACCCCTAGTTTCCTCCATTAACTCTTAATATCAGGTCATATTTCTTCAGTAATAAGTTAAACGTATACTACATATTCAAAGAAGATTAACAAACTTACTTTTAATTTAAATGAGTTACCTGAGAGGAGCATATGGAGTGACGTGGAGGGACAGGTTGACGAATGAAGAAGTGAAGGAACGTTGTGGGGTAGATGTGGATGTGGTTGAGAAGATTAGGAGAAATACACTGAGGTGGTTTGGACATGTGGAGAGAATGGAGAATGAAAGACTGACTAAGAGTGTGTATGTGGGTGAGGTGGAGGGAGGGGGGGTGCATTGGGGGGAGGGTAGTCATATGGTAGGTGACAGAGCGACTTGGAGGTGTTTTGTCTGCGGCCACCTTTTGCGGGATTAGGGCGTCGGTCTATAGATAGATAGATAGATAGAGACTTTTAATTCATTTTGAGTGCTTCTTACTGATAAATATAGTTATCGTACTGTTGCAACCTGCTAGAGCCGCAAAAAAATAAATACTGCATGCACTCCAACTAAACCCTAACTTCCTACTGTGAACACTAATACAGTAAAACAAATTTTCACTTAACATGCAAAAGGATAAACAAACTTTTAAATCACTTTTGCTATTTTTTGTTAAAATTACTGTCGTGCTTGGTGGTTGCTGCACCGCAGCAGACTAGCGACCACGGCCCTGACTCTGCTCACTCTCAATCTCTCGTCCCTGGTCTTCCTCTTGTCCCTCACATCGTAACACACACAAACGAACTTCATTCTTGATGCGATGGGCCTCTGTTTCCTCATCTTCCCAACCATCATATAGGTCTTCCTCAAGCTGAACAGGGGGCATGTCGACGTCGTCCTCTTTGTCTGACGGGGCATTCAAAATGGCTTGTCTTTGTGCCTCAAACCTTTCTTGCTGCTGACTTAAAAATCGTGTGATCAGTATCTGGCGTCTTGCATTTATTTTGTCATTCAGGTTCTCGGTGAAGATTTTTGTCAGATCTCGGAAATACACTAGGGCTTGGTCTTGACAGTTAAAATGGAGAGAGGTTACCTTGTCTTGAACTTCGGTCAGTACGGCCAGGATTTCAGACAAATCCTTCACTGTTGGCTCATTTGGTTTCATTTCTTCTTCCTTATCTTCTTGCAATTCCTCTTCCTCTTCCTCATCTTGGTTCAGCATCTCCTCAGCAGTTTCTTCTCGATCTTCACCTCCTACCAAGTCCACGATTTCTTTGTCAGACACACGAAAGTCCCGGCACAGTTCTGATTACATCAGCAGTCTCACGTGCCACCACCTGCAGCTCCTGCCTTGCTGCCTCACCCGCCTGTTTCAAATGTGGAAGCAGGGGGGCCCAAGCGTGTGCAGTGGTGGCTTGATTGATATGGCCCCAAGCTTCACAGAACAAATCCACTGCATGCTTTATCTTAAAAGACTTCCAAAAGGCCTTGACGGTCATTTCCTCTTGATCCTCTTCCTCTTGACTTGCCTCTTGATCGAGTTCACTGTCACTAGAGTTAGCCTCTTGGATCTCCTTCAGTTCTCAAAAGTTATCAGTCTTTTCCCTCAGTTTGCTGTGGAGCTTGCCATAGAAGAAGAGTTTAGTGTTAGCAATTAACTCATGATCTAAAGGTTGAATTTTGGCAGTAGTGTTGGGAGGCATAAAAACAACCTGTACATTAGGGTGGTGATCTACCATGAAGCGAGCGTGCCTAGATGCATTATCCAGGAACAGCAATATTTTCCAGTCAGTATTTTTCTTCTTGCAATACTCGCGAGTCTGGGGCACAAAAATCTCGTCTAACCATTTCATAGAAAGGCTTGAGGTCATATATCCAGTGCTGTTTGAGTATCACACACAGTTGGGGAGTTTGTTCATATCACAGTGGCGGTAGGAATGTGGTTTGGCATATTTATAGACAATAACGGGTTTCATTTTGAAGTCCCCTGGAGCATTGCAGCAAAGCAGGACACTGAAGCGATTCTTGGCCATTTTGGTTCCAGCAGCCTGACGAAGGTTTTTGTGGGCATAGGTGGACTTGGGTGCTTTCTTCCAATACACCCCAGTCTCATCACAATTAAAAACTTGATCTAGGGTGTACCTTCCTTCCTCCATAATAGCCTTAGCAATTTGGGGAAATTCTCGTGCAGCTGTAGTGTCTGCAGATGCAACCTCGCCCTGGTAGAAAACCAGCTTTATCCCACAGCGTTTTTTAAACCCTGAGGCATTGAAAGGAGCAGGATTTTCGATATTTTTTTTTGCACATAGCCCCTGGTACACTGCTATTGTCCTTGCATGAATTTCTGGTCCATCAACACTTGCTCCTTTTCTTAATCGCCTTGCTAACCACTTCTATCTATCTATCTATCTATTGCCAGACACCATAATCCCTTAAGGGGTGGCCATTTGACTTTGAGTTATTTGTTTTAAGGGGAGGGGCACTAACCCTCCACCAACCCACTTGTTCACACGTAGGGAGCACGTATGGTTTGGTTATATGGTTACCACCCAGCATTGTAAATGGTTTCTTGGCTTACAGGAAACATTACATAATGTTCAGTCACCACTTGGAGTCTGTTTTTTTCGGTAGTGTTGTGCATGGCCTGTCTGGCTCCACCTGCACCACCCACAAAATACTTTGTTGTGGTTTTTATTGCTGCCTTTATCTCATCCTTTTTCTTTCTTATGTTTCTTACACTTGATTCAGGCACATTCAACAGTTTAACAATTTCACGTGTCTTTGCACCGTCTTCAATCATCTGGATTATCTTTTTTTTTTCCTCCACGCTGTATTGTTTCTTTGGCTCGCCACGCATGTATTCTCTGGCCTTTTTTATCACTTTTACACCACCTGCACTTCCTGTTTTTTTCCCTGGGCCACCGCCACCACTTGGGCCAGCCCCCGAAGTTGAAGCCATGATAATAGAACACTCAGTAGCCAGACAATAAATGGAAGGTCACAAAAAAACTTTAACAAAGGCGAGACTGCAACGAGTTGGATGAATGCGCGGTGCGTGGATAAACAATGGGTCAATGAACTGAGTGAGGATAGACTCACACTCACTGTCAGTGTTACCAGGGTCTGACCAGGTCTGACCTTGGTAACTCTGCCCACCCACTCGCTACGTGTTAAATGCCTAGCAGATTAACTCTAACCATGCAGCATTAATTGCTATGAGATAGTTTCTTTCCTATTGCTATCCGTGCAGTCACTATTGAAAATAACACTATCTGAGGGGCTCCACTGTACATAGGAAAAAAAATTAAGATTTTTATTTTTATTTTTATTTTTAACATTTTGGGGGCAGTTTGGGGGGTACGAGGTCCCGGGCCCAAAATGTCTTGGTAGTGGGGGGTCCGGATAGTGGGCGTCAGGATAGTAGAGAGATTACATATATATATTGTTACGGTGGCGACAGCCCGGGGCTATTACAAAAAAGACAACAAGTCAGCCTTAGATGATCGGCCTCCACTGCGTTGCAAAAATAACGCAGACCCCGGCACTGACACTCCGCAAACTAGAGAAAAACTGCGCAACGGAAAGGTACTTACTTAAGAACGCAACACTCTGTACTTTGATAATAAAATGGAACAGCCTACCTATAGATCTAGCCTACTATCGTCACTACCGGAAGTAATACCGCCCGAGACAGTATACAGGAACACCTCCCACTTACTTCCGGTGGTGACGACTTTCAACTTAACCCGTGTCCAAGGGGGAATGCAGTTGACGGCTCACGATAGTTCTCACTAGCCTTGTGCAAGTAGATGGGATTAAAATGTGTAGGGGTTAGGGGTGTGTGTGTGTATGTACGTGTGTTGGGGAACGTTAATTAAGGCAGCGAGAGACTACGGTGAGCTAGACTGGCCTTCCAAAGACAACAAGGTCACAAAAACAAATAAAATATCTACTTCCCTCAGTCAGCAACAAAAAGAATAAAAATAACCTTAAATGAAAACGCCAGCTCGGCATAAAAATAACTGGGGAGAGAGCGAGAGTGTACAAACACCCGATACTAAAGCTGGCTGGGAAGATACTGCCCCTGATCAAGGCTCGCACACGGCCAAGCGCGAACGCATGAATCAAATTAATTAATAAGAACTTATATTCGTGCCCCTCTCTCTCTCTATACAATGAATTGGTACTTCTAATGCAAGCAAAACATCATTAAATATACTGGTAGCTCACATAAGACAATCAAAATAATCAAATGCATACTCAGCATGGTATAAAATAAAATTGCCCTCAGTGGCGGGAACGAAAGAAACAAAAGAATTTGTAGCACTCGCTAATATAAACTCCGCGAATGACGCGGATACATACTGCATAATCCCCCTAGCCCAGCTGTAACGGCTGCACCCGTGGGAACGGACAGGCGGACAACGTAACACGCCCTTCCCCAAGGGAAAATTTTGAGCCCTGGATCAAAATTTTCGAATCAAGACCCTGACCCCTCCCTGGATAAACAATCAGCAATTACGTTATCAGTCCCCTTAATATGCCTAACTTCTAAATTGTACTCTTGCAAAAGCAAACTCCAGCGGGTCAAACGCTGGTTCTTAAATTTAAACTTGTTCAAAAACTGCAGGGGATGATGGTCTGAATAAATCTTGATCACAGGGCCAAAAGGGGGCAGGTAGACAGCAAAGTGTTGCAGGGCCAGGATAATCGCTAATAACTCCTGCTCTATGACAGAATAGTTCTTCTGGGCTCTATTAAACTTCTTTGAGAAGTATGATATGGGATGTTCAACCTGGCCCTCATCCGGCTGCATCAACACTGCTCCTACCCCTACTCGGCTAGCATCAACTGCCAGCACAAAAGGTTTGTCGAAATCTGGTGCACGCAATATAGGGTGGTGGCACAGCAGAGACTTAACCGTAATAAAAGCTTGCTCACACTCGGCTGTCCACTGCCACTTCTTATCCATAAGCCTCTGGAAAGTGGCTGGAGCATTCTTCAATCCATAAGGCATCACCTGGCACTGATATACTGCACCACTGACAACAAAGCTAGCCACTTGTTTAGCCCGTTCCGTCAGCGGGACCTGCCAGTATCCTTTTACTAAGTCAAGTTTGGTGATATAAGTGGCATTTCCCACCTTGTCCACGGAGTCATCGACCCGAGGTAAAGGATAAGCATCGGTCTTAGACAGTGAATTAACTTTCCGGAAGTCCACACACAACCTAACCTTCCCTTCTGGCTTCGGCTGCAAGGTAACTGGTGAACTCCACTCACTGAAACTCCTCTTGATCAATCCATGGTCCAACATATACTTGATCTCATTATCGAGAGCTTTCTGTCTGATAGGGTTGATGCGGTAGGGAGCTAATTTTACAGGCTTACTATCCCCAACGTCAATGTCATGAGTAGCCCAAGTTGTCAATCCCGGTGAATCTCCAAAAACTTTCGGATGTTTCCATAATCTGTTGCACAGCTCTTCTCGCTTTATTGGCTCAAGGTGTCGCAATTTCTCCACCAGAGCTGGATAACCATTGCCCTCCCATAGGTCAGCTGGTAACATCTCACCACGACTAAGCACTTCCTCCTGCTCCTCCAACTCACTACCAACCGCCAAAACTACCGGAGCGCTCTTATCCCTGGTTCCCTTAACGTCCACTCCAAAGTCACCTTCCAGGGACTGTGGCTGTAACCCTGGTCCACTACTCACATCACCGGCACCAACAGCTCCCTCCACAGCACGTTCCCTTGATGCCACGTCCTCCTTTCCCCGTCCTTCACATCCCAGGTGAGAGACATCAGCAGTCATCCCACAATGAGAATCAACTGGGCGGTAGTATGGCTTCAACATATTAATGTGGCACAACTGAGTACTCTTCCGCCTATCTGGGGTAACAATTAGATAGTCAAGTTCCCCAACTCTCTTCTTCACAATATAAGGACCACTGAATCTAGCCGCCAGAGGTTTTCCTTGCATGGGCAGCAGTGCCAAAACTTCATCTCCTTGCTTAAACTCACGACTTCTGACCTTCTTATCGTAATGAGCCTTCATTTTCGCTTGAGCCCCGATTAGATGGTCACGGGCAAGCTCTAAAGCGCAATGCAGTCTCTCCCGAGTGCGGCAGACATAGTCAAGCATGGATTCCTGGTTGCCAGATTTGTTGTTACTCCAGGCCTCTCGCACCACATCCAAGGGACCACGAACTCTGTGCCCAAACACTAACTCATTGGGTGAAAACCCTAACGACTCAGTTGGTACCTCTCTCACTGCAAACATAACAAAGGGTACCGCTAAGTCCCAATCCTTTCCACTATCATAGCAGAAGGTGCGCAGCATTGTCTTTAAGGTCTGATGATGCCTCTCCAGGGCACCTTGTGACTGCGGATGGTAGGCACTGGACAAAATGTGTTTGATGCCCAACTCTGTCATTGTCTGCTTAAACAAATTAGATGTAAAATTCACTCCACGGTCTGACTGCAACTCCTTAGGCAGGCCAAAATGAGTAAAGAACAGGATAAGTTGCTTGACTACTGACTTCGCCTGCATGCTTCTGATTGGTATAGCCTCTGGGTATCGCGTGGTAACATCCATTATGGTTAACAAATACTTGTTTCCAGCAGAAGTAGGAGGTAAAGGGCCCACGATATCAATGATTACCCGGGTAAACGGAGGTTCAACTGCAGGAATGGAAATCAAAGGGGCCACAGGAAGAACTTGATTAGGCTTGCCCACTATCTGACACGTGTGACAGCTCTTGATGTACGCAGCAACTTGTCCCGGCATACTTGGCCACCAAAAATTATATCTTGAGCGCTGCACTGTCTTTCTGTTTCCCAAGTGACCCGCTAAAGGTCCCTCATGTGCTAACTGTATTAACGGCACCCTATACTGCACAGGAACCACCACCTGCACTAACTCACCCACTCCTCCATCCACCGTGGCGCCAGTGGGCGTCCATCGGCGATGTAAAACATTGTCTTTAATCAGGAACTCCTCCTTACCACACTCCATACTTCTTTCTTCCCCTACTCGAGCAAACAAGGGCTTTAATGTTACATCCTCCTGTTGCTTCACCCTCAATTCTGCTGGCCCAACACCCGCCAGCTCTACTGAGGACTGAGATAAGGGACTGGTCGAGACACTGGATTGCGAAGGGCGATCAATCTCAGCGTCACCTCTAGTACACTCGACAGGGGGAGGAATGTCAGACTCCACACTGACATCATCACCTCTACCCTCAACAGAGGCACTCTGTTCCTCAGGCGCGTTTGACGGTGGTCCTGCATCCCCGCAGTCGACCCCAGCGTCCTGAAATTCTCCTAATTCAGTCGATGGGCTGGGTTCAGTCTCCACACAGACACACTCAACACCACCTCTAGTGTCCTGAGTGGGAAGTGGGGCGGCGCCCATGCACGCATTCCCACTCTCCTCACCCACTACAGCAACACTCTGCTCACTAGGTTCCTCCATTGGTGGCCCTGCCTCACCACAGTCGACCCCAAGAACCTGTGACTTCACCAGTTCTTCCTCCCGGGCTGCAACCTGTGCCATAGATCTTGTAATTGCACAGACCGGGAACATGGCTTCCACTTCTGCATCAACTTCAATACCAATTTCTGGGGCGTCAAAACACTTCTCTGCCACAACAACTGGTGGGGGAAGAGATGGAAATACTTTCTCCCCAGCCAGGCCGTTCCCCAGCAGAAAATCAATCCCCTCTACTGGCATTACATCAGCAACAGCTACTTGAGCTGCAGCCTGAACAATGGGGCAATCGAGTTCCACATGAACATAATCATAGTATTCATCTGAGTTCATGCCTCTACACAGCACATACTTCCCTGAGTTTACAGGCCCTCCAGTCACGTTTCTGCACACAGACTGTTGTGCACAGGTATCACGAGCCACAGTAACTGGATAACTGATCCCATGAATTTTCACTGTGCCGTGACACATAAAAGGTTTACACCAATCTAGGGACGATTTCTGAGGTAGTTCATCCGGAGGTGGCGTAGCATGTTGGGTAACTTTTTCAGCCTGAGCTGGCAGCGAGCACAGCCGGCTACACTCCAGCTTTCCACAGACTTCTCCCTCACCGTTACCACTCTCCCAACTCCTCTCCTTCACCTGACTCGAACCTATAACTAGTGCCACTGGTTTGGCATTTTGGGAGGCCTTCCACTTAGGGCAGTTAGGCTTGATGTGCCCACTCTGTTTGCAAAAGTAACAAACTAGCTTCGAACTGGATACAGGGCTCTTTCTCCCAGAATTCCTTTTCTCCTCTGTACTTCCCTTGGACTGATTCACGGGAGATTTATCCCAGGCAGGGCCACTCATAGTCCTCTCCCTGGAATACTGAAAATTAGCATACTTGACCCCCATACTCCGCAAGGCAAACACCCGGTCATCAGCCCACGTCGCTGCTTCCTTCACGGTCTTGAATCTCTTCTCCCTAATTTTAACACCAATTTCTTTGTCAGCCATGTTGGTAAAATGTTCCATCAAAAGCAGTTCACGCACCTCGTTATACGAAGTGGCGCTCTCACTCAGCAACCACTCGTCTAACCTCTCCTCCAGATACCTGGCGTAGGCCATATAGGTGTCAGCAGGCCTTTTCCGAGCACCACGGAACAACAACCGATAAGCCTCTGGTCTAAGTTAATATGCCTTCAGGATGGCTGTTTTAAATTCATCATAATCATCTACATCCTCAGGGCTCAACCTATTATACACTTCCAAGGCTTTTCCCTTCAGCACATTAGATACCAACCCCACCCAGTGCTGCCTTGGCCACTCAAACTCCCTAGCCTTCTTCTCAAACCTGACAAACCATTCTGTCACCTTCAACTCATCAAATGCTGGCACTAATTTTAGACTCCTTGAGAACCAACTCTCCCTATCCTCTGCACGGCCTGAGGTTTGGGTATCTGAAGTTGGTCTATTAGCAGTCACCTCCAAGCGAGTCTTCTCCAGCTCAAATCGCATTTTTTCACGCTGCAACTCCATCTCCTCTCTTGCACGCTGCATCTCCATCTCCCTCTCTTCTTTTGCACGCTGCATCTCCATCTTTTTCAACTCCAACTGCAACTGAGCCTCCGGTGACAAGACTCCAGGGTATATGGGAGTGGAATGAACAACTCCAGGAAAGCACTAGACATACCTGGGGGAACTGCTCTAAACTGGCTCGGCGGCATCATAGATGGTAATAGTGGGGTAGCGAAACGAGGCAACTCAGCACCATAGTCAAACTCAGGGCTCACACGGGGAGTACCTTTGCTATGTGCCTCTCGTTGTTCCATATCCACAGGTGACTCAGCACGTACGCGATCTGGTGTAGACACGCGTGACTCCATGGCGACAAATCAATGGCAGTACTGAATAATGAAATACTAATGCTGACTGAGAAACTACAAACACATCAACTTCACCTCAAAGCACAGAGAACGCCAAGGTAATGATATCCTAGCAAGAAAAAGGCACTGTTAGGATATCCTGATGCGAGGTCGCCACTGTTACGGTGGCGACAGCCCGGGGCTATTACAAAAAAGACAACAAGTCAGCCTTAGATGATCGGCCTCCACTGCGTTGCAAAAATAACGCAGACCCCGGCACTGACACTCCGCAAACTAGAGAAAAACTGCGCAACGGAAAGGTACTTACTTAAGAACGCAACACTCTGTACTTTGATAATAAAACGGAACAGCCTACCTATAGATCTAGCCTACTATCGTCACTACCGGAAGTAATACCGCCCGAGACAGTATACAGGAACACCTCCCACTTACTTCCGGTGGTGACGACTTTCAACTTAACCCGTGTCCAAGGGGGAACGCAGTTGACGGCTCACGATAGTTCTCACTAGCCTTGTGCAAGTAGATGGGATTAAAATGTGTAGGGGTTAGGGGTGTGTGTGTGTATGTACGTGTGTTGGGGAACGTTAATTAAGGCAGCGAGAGACTACGGTGAGCTAGACTGGCCCTCCAAAGACAACAAGGTCACAAAAACAAATAAAATATCTACTTCCCTCAGTCAGCAACAAAAAGAATAAAAATAACCTTAAATGAAAACGCCAGCTCGGCATAAAAATAACTGGGGAGAGAGCGAGAGTGTACAAACACCCGATACTAAAGCTGGCTGGGAAGATACTGCCCCTGATCAAGGCTCGCGCACGGCCAAGCGCGAACGCATGAATCAAATTAATTAATAAGAACTTATATTCGTGCCCCTCTCTCTCTCTATACAATGAATTGGTACTTCTAATGCAAGCAAAACATCATTAAATATACTGGTAGCTCACATAAGACAATCAAAATAATCAAATGCATACTCAGCATGGTATAAAATAAAATTGCCCTCAGTGGCGGGAACGAAAGAAACAAAAGAATTTGTAGCACTCGCTAATATAAACTCCGCGAATGACGCGGATACATACTGCATAATCCCCCTAGCCCAGCTGTAACGGCTGCACCCGTGGGAACGGACAGGCGGACAACGTAACAATATCTATATCTATATCTATCTATCTATCTGTCTGTCTATCTGTCTATCTATCTATCTATCTATCTATCTATATATATATATATATATACATATACATATTTATATATATATATATGTATGTACATATACAGCAAAAATCCTATAATCCAAATCGCAGTGGACTGAGGGTCTTTCAGACTATTGGACTTTTCGGACCATTGGGACGGACCTTTGAAAACATTAGAATTATGTACCTCCTCTCTTCCTATTCCTCCTATCTTTCCTGTCACTTCTTATTCCTTTTCTTTTCTTTACAGGTGGCTTTATATTGAGTGACAAGCCAAATGGTTTCCTGTAAGCCAAGAAACCATTTACAACGCTGGGTGTTAACCATATAACCAAACTGTACGTGCTCCCTACTTGTCAACAAGTGGGTTGATGGAGGGTTGGTGCCCCTTCCTGTAAAACAACTAGCTCAATGTCAAATGGCCACCCTTTACGGGATTATGGTGTCTGGCAATAGATAGATAGATAGATAGATCGTTAAATAAACAGTTAAAATGATAAGGGTTATTGTTTTATTCACCAGAAATGCATAGAAGTGTAGATGAATAATTGCAGGCAGGTACACCCAAGTCCAAGGGCAAGTCCAAACCAGATAAAGCCCAGAGAAATTGGAAAAATCCCAGAAAAAATTGAAAACGCCCACAAAAATTTGAAAAATTTCAACTTGACGAATTTGGAATATTGGGATTTTTGGATTGTTGGTGGCCGGATTAGAGGGGTTTTACTGTATATATATATATATATACAGTACCCTCGCGTCCAGCACGCGTTAGTCTAGCACGATTCGAGTCCAGCACGGTGAGCAATTAATTAGTATTATTTAATACGATTTAATTACTGTAACACGAGTGTGTTAGCATAACACGCACAGAGCTCCGAGAAGTGTGCCAAATCCCTTGAGTTCACTCTAGCACAATCACCCCCGGTTCAACACGGCCATACTGGACATTCCCTTGATGATGATAGCCAATGAAAAACTCCTGATCAAGTAGCCTTCCCCGTCCGCTATCGTGACGTAATCGTGATGCCGCCCAATTAAAAACGCTTCTGGTGTCACGTGATGTTTTGTTTACATTTCTTCCGCCACAGAGCCACTCAGTCGCATAATTGCATTGGAAGGTGCTTTTTTCTTGCTGCATTTTCTGCCCTTGTTACTGCATTTTACCCTGCTTACCATGCCTAGGAAGCCTTCTGAGAACCCCAAGAAGTGTCGGCACCTCCCTCAGGCCACAAAGCTAGAAAGCATCGAGAGGAAGAAGAAAGGGGAGAGGAAAGTTGACATTGCCAAGGCCCACGACAAGAATGAAGCCAACGTGATCATAATAAAAAACTTAAGACAAGATCCTGGCAGCTGAAGGCTATTACACTGCACTTCATACCAGGTTTGCCGAGGATACGATGGTAAATCGGAACGGTAACGTGGTAAAATTGCCGACGATACCATGGGCATTTGGAATTCATCTGGATGGATTCGTGCCGAGCATACGATGGGGAAAACAGTGTGACCAAAACCCAGGCGACTCGATGGAGAATGTATCGTACTACAGCATTGAACATTTAGCCTGACACTGAATACATATTAATATTTTAGAATAAATATCAATCGTTTTGAAACCCTTCTCATCGGCGTGCGTACCAGTTTATAAACAAAGTTGCTTCTCCTTATTCTTTACCGAGTCAGCGACAGCGATCACTTTCCACAGTCACGAGACGGGGCTCTGGCTACAGTGTGAGAAGCATGCACTTTGCCGAGGATTACAGGGCTAGGACAGGCAGAAGCAGGACCTTCCATGGCTGTGGATGAAGATAGTGATTCTGAGTGTGATTTCGAGGGATTTATGAGGGAGGTTTGATTTCGAAGGATTTATGAGGGAGGTTGAGGAGGAGCAACAGCCATTACCCGCTAGTGACGCCAGCAGCCATCCTCCGGGGACCCAGTAGGACTAACTACAGCCTTGGATACCACCTTCCATTCCCAGCAAGCCCACCAACACTATCCTAAAAGGTTAGTTATCATTCATAGCACAGTACCATTTATTATAATTACAATAGTACCAATATATGTATAGGTATATGGTAGGTATTTAGGGTGACTTTTCCTAGGGTTGCTGACATAATTCATTTTTCCCCATGAGCTCTATTGTTAGTCCAACACGTTTTTGGTCCAACATGTGACCCATGCATGACAATATTACCGTGCTGGACGCGAGGGTACTGTGTATGTGTATGTATATGTATATATATATATATATATCTATCTATCAATCTATTTATCTATCTATATATATCTTTATCTATCTATCTATCTATCTATCTATCTATCTATATATATATATATATGCATATGTAAGTTACATTGACTAAAATTGTGGTTGTGAGTGTAGTATAAGAAAAGTAGTTGTAAACCTGGAAATAAGCAGCAAGTAAAGCTTTACCATGCAGTTGGGAAGAGGGATAAAAGATTACTGCATTGTATTTTAAGGAATGTGTGTGTGTAGTATTTGACTTGATTGATTGGTTTCAGCATTAAGTAAAACATTGATTTATATTAACAGTAAGAAAGTGCATACTGTACATTGTCAGTTTAACATTAACATTACCTTATCAGGTCATCAGCTGAATGTCAACAGAAGTATAGAGAACTAACTGACCTGGACATCCTCTCTACAACTTTTAATGCCAAGAGGGCCACACAAACCATTATGGGGCAGCCAGAGCGACTCATATGTGATGTCATCTTGGACCAGATGGTGCTCCCTGGAGTTGGCAATATTATAAAAAATGAGGTGTGCTTACAATCTTACACTGTAATCTTCAGTATATTTTACATTCATTTATATTATTCAGTGTAGTATTGCCTATAATTGTACTGTGTGCTGCCATACAGATAAGTTGAAATAAAAGTTGCATCACCATTGTCAGCAATTGACTGCAATGGTTTCTCCTTCCAGGCCCTATTCAATGCAGGAATTAATCCGAACAGCAAAGTTAGCCAACTGAATGAAGAACTTGTGACTTTGCTTGTTGCTATGAACAGAGACTTCACCAAAATCTTTTACAAGGTACTGTATGCACAGTAAATGGGGGTACCCACCATTTACCTACTTGATGTAGTACTGCATTTGTATGTCTGCACTGAATGACAAGCTTAACTGTTTCTGGTGACACTAGAAATCATTCTACTGTCCAGTGTTGGAGAGTAATCATACATCCAAATGGACATCAGGTAGTCAAGTGGGTTAAGGCTCTTCAACTGTATGTGACTCATAAGAGTGTAAAATCTGAGGGATGGTTGATATGTATTTCCTCTTAATGCTACTTAGCAGTGTAACTGGTCAGTTTCGACATAACTTTTAAACTTCGACATACAGTACATACAAGAATTGTTTATGTGGAGGAATGTGGCATATTGTAAAATTCAAGCTAATTTTTTTTTTCCCACATTGTGCTTTGATGTGAATAGGTGGTTACTGTAAAATATGCTCAATCACATATCATTGAGTGGCAAGCCAAATGATTTCCTGTATACCAGGAATCATTGACAGCGCTGGGTGGTAACTCTATAAATAACCAACATATGTTCCCTACATGACAGCACGTGGATTGGTGGAGGGTTAGTGCCCCCTTCCCTGGAAAAAGTAACTAAAAATACGAACAAGAAGCCTCGGACCAGGACTGAGCAACTGGTGAAGGACTGAACAAAGGACACGGTACAGATTGCGACATGGAATGTAAGGGGTGCAAATGATGAGGTGAAAGAGAGAGAGAGAGAGAGAGAACGAGAGAGATTGTCCAAGTACTTGAGGGAGCAAAAGTGGGTGTATATGGATTAACTGAAACTAAATGGAGAGGTGAGTGTGTGAGAGAATGGGAGTATGGATGGGGTATATGCACAGGAGCGGTTGAGAATGAGAGGGCAAAAGAAGGAGTGTATGTTGTTGTGTGCAAGAGATGGAAGAAGAATATAAGAGTATGGATCAGTTGGCTCAAGGATTGTACAGTATGGGTAAGATTGAAAGTTAGACTACAAATATGGGTGATTGTGTGTGTGTGTGTGTGCCAATGCAAGATTGTGCAAGCAGAGTGAAAGAAGAGTTCTGGACAGATGTGGAAGCTTGCAAGGAAAAGTTTGAAAGGAATGAGAGATTGTTTTTGATTGGAGATATGAATGGAAAAGTAGGGAATGTGAAGGTGGAGGAAGTAGTTGGTGAGTGGGGTGTGCCTGCAGAGATGGATGAGAATGGCAGTGCTTTAGTGGACATTTGTGCTGGGAGGGAGTCGGTGATAGCCAGTACCCTCTTCAGGCACAAAATGATTCACAGGTATACGTGGTGTGTGATGAGAACGGTGGGTGGTGAACTGAATGAATAGAAGGCAGTGATTGACTGTGTGTGTGTGGATGATAGAATGTGAAGGTGTGTAATGGATGCAAGAGCAAATAGAGGTTGGAGAAGTGGACTTTTTGACCACCACTAGGTGGTGGCGAGAATCAAGGTTTAGATGAAATGGAGGAGTAGAAGAAGGGAAGAACAGAAGGAAGTACAGTAGTTCATTCAAGGAGTGTGGAGTGGAATGGTTACAAGAGGATGGAAAAAAGGCAGAATATAAGAGAGAAATGGAGGAGCTATTGGGTAAATGTGATTTGGAGGAGAAGGGGGACATGGAAGGTGTGTACAAGATATTCGCAGAAGAAATCTGTGCAGCATGTGAGGTGGTGTGTGGGGTGAAGAGAAGACGAAAGGGGGTTCAAGGACAGCATGGTGAAATGTCGAGGTGAGACAGTCTGTTACACAAAAGAGGAAAGCATATAGTGAGTGGATGAGAAACAGGTGTGGAGGAAGTTGAGAGACAGAAGAATGATTTACATGTAGAGAGGAAGAGAGGTGAAAAGATTAGTAAGAGAGAGTAAGAAGAGAGTAGATGAGGAATTTGGAAGCAATTTGAATGTCAAGTAGAAGGAATGTAAGAAAATGTTCTGGAAAGAGGTATAAAGAGTTAGACAGGGTGTTAAAGAAATTAGTCGGGGATTGAAAGATAAAAGTAGTAGATTACAAGTGGAGTAGGGAGAAAAAATGAGCAAATGGAGAGAACACTTTAAGGAATTGTTGAACATGTAGAATGAAAGTAATGCGAGTATAAGTGGCTGGGGAGTGGCTGGGAGAAGGAGGGATGTAAGAAGAGAAGAAGAAATCAGTAGGATGGAAGTTGTGGAGACAATGAAGAAAGTCAAAATGGGGAAAGCCCCAGGAAATGATGGAGCGTGTGATGAAATGCTGAAGCATGGGGGAGAGATAGTAGTAGAATGGATGTGGAAGATTTGCAGATTGGCCTGGGAGGACAGTAAAGTCCCACAGGATTGGAAGTCAAGTATAATTATTCCTCTGTACACCACTCACTCGTAGTGCTGCTCTCGGGTGTCTTCCCTTTCCTCTCCTCCATCTTTCTTTCCTTCCATCCTCTTGTCTTACTTTCCTTCATTCTTTCCTTGTCTTTCTGCCTACGGGTGACTTTACACTCCCTCTTCTGTCTTTCTTTCCTTCATTCTTTCCTCTTCCTTCTGCCTGTGGGTGACTCTACACTGAGTGACAAGCCAAATGGTTTCCCGTACACCAGGAAACCATTTACTATGCTGGGTGGTAACCATATAGCCAAATTTTGGCACCTGTTGGTTAGTGGGTAATTATTGCACTCCAGTCGGATTGAGCCAGTGAAGGTTTATATCCAAGGGGTGGTTGGGGTTGATTGCTCATGTATTGCCACTCAGAGATGAGTGGGGTTGGTCACTCTCATCTTAAATGTCGGGACCAACTGCCTAGCCCCGGGCTCCTGCGCTCCTCATGGGGCAATGTAGGATTGGATGATGGATGGATGGACAAAGGAAGAAGGGAAAAAGAAGTGTATGGTAATCATAGGACATTTGTCTTCTTAGTGTGATAGGAAAAGTATATGGTAGGATACATAATGACAGAGTTAGGGAAATAACAGAGGAATTAGTTGGAGAAGGACAGGGAGGTTTTAGGAATGGAAGAGGTTGTGTAGATCCGATCTTCATTGTTAGGTCATTAGTGGAAAAGTTTCTAGAGAAGGGAAAGAAGTTGTATGTGGCCTTCATGAATTTGGAGAAAGTATGTGACAGGGTGGATAGACAAGGATTGTGGAAAGTATTAAGAATATATGGAGTAACTGAGAAGTTGCTGAATGCCATAAAGACCATGTTGAGGGTGCTAAGGCTGCAGTGCGTGTGGATGGTGAACTGCGTGAATTTTTCTGTTTGAACGTTGGATTGAAACAGGGATATATCATGTCTCCATGGTTGTTCACTCTGTATATAGATGGGGTTATAAAATAGATACATGGTAGGGCACTGGATGTTGGAGTGGCCCTAATGAGAGTGGGCAATGTGTGGAAATTCTCTCTAATGTTGTTTGCAGATGATACCGTGTTGTTAAGTGAAGACGTAGGGGAGCTTCAAGGCATGTTGAATGAGTTTGGGAGAGTTTGTAAGAAATGGAATCTAAAGGTGAATGTAGGGAAGAGTAATGTTATGGTCTTCGAGAGAAATTAAGTCACGGATTGTACAGTGAGCTTGGATGAGGAGGAAATGGAAAATGTGAGTGCGTTTAAGTACTTGGGTAGTGTGATGAGTAAGGATGGAAGAGTAAAGGGTGAAGTGCTTGAAAGGGTACAACAAGGAAGAAAGGTTTCTGGTTCCTTGAAAGCAGTGAAAAGAAACAGGGATTTGAGCATGTAAGTGAAAAAGTTACAGTATGACAGTATTGTGATACCAACCCTAACGTATGGAAGTGAAGCTTGGACCTTGTTGGAGGGACACAATGCAAGAGTGAGAGCAGTGGAAATGAGTTATTTGAGAGGAGCATGTAGAGTCACATGGAGAAAGACTGACAAATGAAGTGAAGGAGCATTGTGGTGTTGATGTGGATGTGATAGGAAACATTAGGAGAAACACATTGAGGTGGTTTGGCCATGTAGAGAGGATGAAGAGCGAGAGATTGATGAGGAAAGTGTATGTGAGTGAGGTGGAAAGGGGGAGAGGGAGGGGGAGGCCAAGGATGAGATGGAGGGCTGGAGTGGAGAGGTATATAAGAGAGGGGGGTGTGAGCTGGGAGCAGGGCAATGAGAAGATGGGGGACAGGGCGACATGGAAGCGTTATGTTTATGGTCACCCCTGACGGGATTAAGGCGACTGGCAGTAGATAGGTAGATAGATAAACATATAATGCTAAGAACTCTCTCTGATTAAAAAAAAAAGAAAAGACAGTAATAACCTGGAACTTCACCTCATAATTACTTAGGAGAGTAGGCCAGCATGCTCTCCAGTACAAGTTTCTCTAACTGTCAACACCAAACTTCATGCACAGTACACACTATACTTCCTTTTCAAAATTAAAAGTAAAATGGCAGCAGAAAATCAAGCCTCGGGGTCCCCAGGGAGGGGGTGACCATAAATTCCCCCACCATCAACCCCTCTTCCAGTGATGACACAGAGCAATGCCTGGAACCACTGTCTGACTCACTTCTTCTTCATTTCTGCAACATTCGCGGCCTTTCCTCTAACTTTCTGTCGAACACCACCTCTCCTCCACGGTAGGGAGTTGGCCTGCAGTCCTAACGGACCCAGGTTCAAATCCCACTGGGGCAGGGAACAGTTTAAGGATTTGAGTTTTATAAATATCAGACATTACTGCTCTACCGGAAGAACCGCCGACATGTCATAAAAATACCCCCGCAAATACCAATAAACGAGTCCTATATGAGACAGTCCTAGCATGTATTCAGTATGGACAGTGGATGTTAGTGCCGAAGTGGTGACATGTAGAGGTGTACGGTACGTAGGAGGACTACTGGGCCTTGAAAGCAGGCTGTGAAGCCTATGCTCAGAGTCAGGCACATTAAAAAAAAAAAGAAAAACTAAACCTTACCTTCTCTTCTTGACAGACTCTTAGCTGTCTGAGCAGCAAACCCTTTTCTGTTTCCTCCTACTTTCTCTATACTCATTTCAAAGCCATAGGTCGATGTTGTGTATATATACGTACCGATTTATCTTGCTCTCGTGTCCCTGAACTTGATGCTACTGAATTCTCTACTGTCTGGCTTCGGCTTTCTTGTCATTCTCGGACTAAATATATCTGCGCTGGTTACTTATCCCCTGATTCTACTGGCTATCAAAAATTCTTTGACTATCTTACTTCTACAATGGAACACATTCTATCCATTTCTCCTTTCTTTGAAATCTCCATTCTAGGAGATTTCAGTGTTCACCACCACCTGTGGATCTCCTCTCCTTTCACAGATCTACCTGGTGAACAAGCCTACATCTTTTCTATCTTTAATGACCTAGTGCAGCTTGTACAGCACCCTACCCATATCCCTGACTGCCTTGGAGAGAGCTCCAACATACTTGACCTCTTCCTTAGAACTAATCCTTCTACATACACTATTAATCTTTCCTCTCCGTTGGGCTCCTACGATCACAACCTTATTACTTTAACCTGTCCTATCGCTCCGGTACGGCCTGTGGACCCTCCAAAGAAACGTTGTCTGTGGCACTTTGGAGCTGCAGACTGGGAGGGCCTCTTTGATTTTCCATGGAACGATTATTGTTTCCATGGCTGGGAGCCATCTGAGTGTGCCTTGCGCATTACAGAGGTTATTCTCTCAGGCATGGAAGCATACATGCCTTTCTCATATACTCTGACTAATGCAAGAAAGCTTTGGTTTAATCACTCTTGTTCTAATGCTGTCTGCAACAAGGAGAGGGCCTATAAAAGGTACCAGAGCCAACCCACCCCTGAATCACATCTTTTTTATGTTCCTGCCCGGAATCGTGCTAAGTCTGTTTTTCGCTCTGCTAGAAATAATTTCATCCATATTAAGTGCTCTCAACTCTCCAACTCGAATTCTTCCCACTCCTTCTGGCACCTTGCCAAAAACCTTTCTAACAACTTTACCAGATCATCCTTCCCTCCTCTTTTCTATTCTGATGGCTCTGTAGTTATTTCTTCTTCTGATAAAGCAGATTTCTTGGCTCAGACTTTCTCCTCCAATTCCACCTTAGACGATTCTGGTGCTGTTCCTCCATCACTTCCCCCCTCTGACTTCCTCATGGCTGACATTAAAATTTCTTCAGCTGATGTATTTTTGCCATCACTGGCCTCAGTACTAACAAGGCATATGGGCCTGATGGGGTCCCTCCTGTTGTTCTCAAGAACTGTGCTTCTGTGTTTACACCCTGCCTCGGTAAACTCTTTCACCTTTGTCTGTCAACTTGTACCTTTCCTTCTTGGTGGAAGTTTGCTCTCATTCAGCCAGTCCCAAAGAAGGGTGACCGTTCCCAACCCTGTAACTATCGTCCAATTGCTTTAACATCATGTGTTTCAAAAGTTTTCGAGTCAATTCTTGATAGAAAAATTTCAAAGCGTCTTTCCTATCACAACCTTCTCTCTGATCGTCAGTATGGGTTCCATCAGGGAAACTCCACTGGCTATCTTCTCACCTACCTTTCAGACTCCTGGTCATCCTCCTTTCGGGACTTTGGCAAAAGCCATTGCACTTGCCATCTCAAAGGCTTTCGATCGAGTCCGGCATAAATCTTTAATTTCTAAACTGCCCTCGTATGGTTTCTATCCTTCTATCTGTGCCTTCATCAATAGCTTCCTTTCAGGTTGTTCTGTAGCTGCTGTTGTAGATGGCCATCGTTCTTCTCCTAGATCTATTAACAGTGGTGTTCCTCAGGGCTCTGTCCTATCACCAACTCTCTTCCTTTTATTCATCAGTGACCTTCTAAATTGTACATCTAACTCTGTCCACTCATACGCTGATGATTCCACCCTTCACCTTTCCATTCGGTTCCTGCAACGTCCATCTCAACAGTTACTTAACAAACAAGGGATGAGGCTATGGCACACCTAATGTCTGACTTGGATAAAAATAATCTTGTTGTTTTTAATGCATCAGAAACTCGGTTTTTACACCTATCAACCCGACACGATCTTCCACAGGAGTACCCTCTAAGGTTTAATAATATCCAGCTCAATCTTGCTTCATCCTTGAACATGCTTGGGGTTTCATTCACTTGGGACTTATCTTGGGAAAATCATATTACATCTCCTGTAAAATCTGCTTCTAAGAGATTAGGCTTGCTAAGCCGACTGTGTACCTTCTTTACCCCTGGACAGGTGATGACTTTATACACGGGTTTTATTTGCCCCTGTTTAGATTACAACTCTTGTGTGTGGGGAGGCTTCCCATATACAGCTCTTCTCAACAGGGTGGAGTCAAAGGCATTTCGTCTCATCACCTCTCCTCTTACTGGCTCCCTTCAACTCTGTCTCTTCGTCGCACTGTTGCCTCTTTATCTCTTTTCTTTCGCTACGTCAATGGTCACTGCTCCTCTGAACTGTCTGCTTGCATCCCTGCACCTCTACTACGGGTGCGTAGCACCCGTCGAGCAACAAATTCTCATCCCTTTTCTGTCCAACTCTCTAATGCAAGAGTTAACCGTTACTCCCAGTCCTTCATTTATGCAACAGGTCAACTCTGGAACTGTCTCTCTCTGTCTGTATTTCCTACATTCTATGTCTCCAGTCTTTCAAACGCAGGGTGTCCAGGCATCCCAAAATGAACAGATCATGAATTTGGCTCTCTTTTGTATTTTTTTTTTCTTGGAAGGAACAGTTTGTGGGCTTTGGCCTTTGGTTCCTTCTTTCATGCATAAAAAAAAAAAAAAAGGTATGAGAAATATTGATTGTTAGACATAGCCGTATTTAACATGTTCTCTCTCATTACTAGATTTTTTTTTTTTTTTTTTTTTTAAATGAAGGACACAGGCATGTTCTCCAGTGCTACATTTTACTGGTTAAATGTCAGGACTAAGTAGCCTATCCCCAGACCCCTATATTCCATAAGACAATAAATAATTAGATTATAGATAGATAGGTATGTAAATTCTTATTATGATAGTGGATGCTGAATGTAGTCTGTAGGTTTAGCGATGATATATAATATGATGAAATTAACTTAGTGTTTTGTCACATGTCATATTGATAAGAAAGATTGAAAGCTGAGCTATGTCCATGTACGGTATTCTCGCGTCCAGTACGCGTTTGTCCAGCACTATTCTCGTCCAGTATGGTTGGTAAAAAAATTAAATAATTTATTACTGTAGTACGGGTTTGTTGGGCTTGTACGGATTGGCTGCACAAAGTGGGCCAAATCTGAGGAGTTCTCTAGTACTGACGTGCTGCATCCAGTACTACTACCTGTATCTGCTTGGGAAGATGGCCAACACCGAGGAATGTTTCCCTAGTACTGCTGCTCCAGTCCAGTACGCCTTCCTTGTGATGTGTACCAATCAAACTGCAGTATTGCATTTTCCCCTGATGACGAAGACGACGGTGTCAGCATGTGACTGAGGTATTTATGAGGAAGGTTGAGGCAGAGAGGCCGCAGGATCCTGAAGGCCCTCCTCCAGGGGGTCAGTAGGACCTCTTACAGCCTTGGGAACCTCTCCTCCTTCCCCCCCCAAGCCCATCACCACTCACCTTAAAGGTGGGTAAAATCTTAGTTGTGTCAAAGTGTAGTTAAGTTGAATTTTAGGGGCACTTTTTCAAGGCTTGTCTGACATTCATTTTTCCCACAAGGTTTGTTGTTTGTCCAGTGCAGATTTAGTCCAGTACGGTAGTACTGTCTGACAAAAATACCTTACTGGATGCGAGGGTACTATACTGTACTTAGGTTCAGCAGTAGTGAAGTATGGTACTACTGTACAGTCACCCCCCAAAAATATTGCACCGGTAGGGCATGATGCCACCCAAAATGATCAATATAGCTCGTGAATTTTGGATAAAATTTTTTTTTAATCACTTTGCTATACACATAATAGCAATACGGATTAGAAAATGTCACAGACAAGCCATGTATAGCATCCTTGAGGGAGCAAGTTTATCAGCATGGGGAAAAAATCATTGTTCAGTTTCAAGCAGCCATTGTCTGGTGCCATTGCTTCATGTCAAAGGTGCACCGTTACTTTTTGGTGTGAGTGTACATGAGGACTAATTTCAAATGAAGATATTCAGTTTATTCTTTTTACAGTGCAGGAAAGAAGGCAAAAACCTTAATAAATTCATGAATGTGTACAAGAAAGGAAAGTGTGTGGAGTGTGGAGCCAAGCTGGTGCAGTGTAAAATTGGCGAGTATGAGAGACTGACATTCTTCTGCCGTGCTTGTCAGAATAACACTCTCAGGTTGCACACTAAGCTCCCAAAGCGATCTTCTCTCCTGGGATGGGTTGTTGGTGCTAAAAATGAAGTAAGTATTGTTCTTTTACTGTATCTGTGTAATAATATTTATAATAATAATATTTATAATAATAATAATAATAATAATAATAATAATAATAATAATTCAGTGATCCCTTGGTATCACACACTTGGTATAGTGGTTTTCATTATCACTGCTAGATGGAAGTCTGCACTTCTGCCATTATCACATATTTTTTGGCCAAAAAACTTTGTTATCATGCACCGGAGCTGGTTTCTGCTGACAAGGATGGTGCAAAGTTTGTTGGTTTCTGATGGTCTTGAGGGGTTTGGATATGAGGTCCTACTCGAGAAGTTAATCCCAGGTGGTGGAGATCACCAACTCTCAGTCCCCTAGCTTCAAAGCCCCTTACCTTAAGCCCATCTGAGGTCTCTAGATGGTTTGCATTTCTTCTGTTTTGGGCCCTTTTTATAATTTTCTGTTAACTTAATCATGCTTGTGTGTGTTTCTGACTTATCATAAGTTATTTTTTTAATTAATTTATTTTTTACACCATGTCCTCTTTCGTTCATAAGGGCTAAGACATTGCCCCTGGGTAGAGGACTTAGGTTTGGGAGCATGTAGCACTTTATGACTGGATGCCCTTCTTGATGTCTACCAATGACCCTTGGGTGGACTCGAGCCTCCGACCCTTTGATCAGAACGCTCTAACCCACTGGAGCTAAATTGTTGTAAAAGGGAATATTTGGGTTTACAAGTGAGATGCCCAGTACCAATCAGAATAAATCCCTTAGGTTCTTTGCTTTCTAATGTGCACAGTTTAGTGTCACCCACTAGGCGAAGTACCAGCTAACCTGTACCACTCTAAGGACATACATATACGTCCCCCTCTAAAACACCAGTGACGTAGATCTACGACCTGCAGCATTGAGAAGTCATTGCAAGCAACCAAAGTAAAATGGAAGGTAATAACATATCTCGCTAACTTCAGACATTTCTCCACTACGCCTACAACACTGATTTAGGAGTGTGGGAGGTGGCCGACAGTCTTCTCAGGCTCACAGCCACTCTGCTTTCTCAGTAACCTTGAAGATTTCAGAAGTCGAGTGGGCACCAGCCCGACTCGAGTCAACCAACATTGGTGATTATTTTGGTGATTACTTGGCTTTGGTGATTATTTTTATTAGTGCCAGGGATCTTATTTTGATGTATTAAGCCCATTTAGCCAGAAAAAAAAAAAATCCAAAATCAGCCAGCATAGAGGGGTATCATTTTCTCTCTCTCTCTTTCCAGTGCAATACGGGGTAATGTACAATAATCAAGGGATCACTGTAATCATCATCATTATCATCATCACTATCAAGATCATAACTGTTGAAATCCTCATTGTTATGGAGGAGGAGGAGGAGGAGGAGGAAGAAGAGGAGGAGGAGGAGGAGGATGGAGATGGTGACAATGACAACAGTAACAATGTTTATTGTCATTTTCACCATCTCCATCCTCCTCCTCCTCCTCCTTCTCATCATCATCATCATCATCATTATTATTATTATTATTATTATTATTATTATTATTTTTGTTGTTGTTGTTGTTGTCGTTGCCATCATCATCATGAAATCTGGAGATGAGCAAGAACAAAATGTTACTGATGTCACTAGGTGTTTTTTGTGATAAATCTAGTAATCAGCATGAAATATGTA
The DNA here is from genome assembly GCF_032717465.1 of Coenobita brevimanus. Classification (NCBI taxonomy): domain Eukaryota; kingdom Metazoa; phylum Arthropoda; class Malacostraca; order Decapoda; family Coenobitidae; genus Coenobita; species Coenobita brevimanus. The sequence goes on along the minus strand of NC_137003.1, from coordinate 36,314,306 downwards.
CAGGTATATGATTCCATTGTTCATCAATAAGTGGTCAGGATGTTCAGTGAAGGGTCATTGTTGAAACAGCTCACACCATCATTGATTTAATATATCACTTATATGTTTAAGTTGATAGTGGACTGTAACATTTGATACTGCCCATACAAATACACCCAGTCAGAGTTTTTATACATTTTGGTATACAGTCTTATCCTTGAATATGTGTATTTTACACCTGAGAGGATAGCCTGGTATGCTCCCCATTTCAAGCAGTATTCGTAACAGAAGTAGTGTACAGTATCTGAGAACACATCTACGGTTTTTGGTAAGGATTAATGATTTCTAAAGTGCATGGAGGAATATTTTTCAAAATGCAAAATTTCAAAAAGTAACCAACAAGAAAAATCACTGTGTAAAAATATGAATGTTATCACTGAGGATACAAGTGGGAAATGGCTGGGAGGAGGAGGGAGGTGAGAAGGGAGGAAGAGATCAGTATGATGGAAGCAGTGGAAGCAATGAAGAAAGCCAAAATAGGAAAAGACCCAGGAATTGATGGAGTGTGTGGTGAAATGCTGATGCATGGGGAGAGATCATAGTAGAATGGATATGAAAGATGTGCCGATTGGCCTGGGAGGAAGGTAGAGTCCCGGAGGATTGGGAGTCAGGTATAATCATTCCCCTGTACAAGAGAAAATGGGAAAAAGAAGTGTGTGGGGTAATCATAGGGTCATTTGTCTTCTTAATGTAATAGAAAAAGTATATGTTAGGGTATATACTGACAGGGTTAGGGAAATAACAGAGGAATTAGTTGGAGAAGAAGAGGGAGGTTTTAGGAAGAGAAGAGGTCGCGTAGATCACATAATCATCCTTATGTCTTTAGCGGAAAAGTTTCTAGAGAATTGAAAGAAGTTGTATGCTGCCTTCATGGATTTGGAGAATGCATATGACAGAGTGGATAGAAAAGGAATGTGGAAAATATTAAGAATGTATGGGGTAAATGGGAAGTTATTAAATGCCATGAAGAGTATGTCTGAGGGTGCTGAGGCTGCAGTGCTTGTGGATGTTGATCTGAGTGAATTTTTCTGTCTGAATGTTGGATTGAAACAGGGATGTTTCATGTCTTCATGGTTGTTGAATCTGTATATGGATGGGGTTATAAAATAGATACAAAGTAGGGCAGTGGATGTTGGAGCGTCCCTAATGAGAGAGGGCAGCGTTTAGAAACCTTCTGTCCTTTTGTTTGCAGATGATGATGTGTGTTTGCAGATGATGTTGTGTTGTTAAGTGAAGACAAAGTGGAACTGCAGGGCTTGGTGAATGAGTCTGGGAGTGTGTGTAAGAAACAGAATCTAAAAGTGAATGTAAGGAAGAGTAAAGTTATGGTCTTTAAGAGGAATGAAGTTACTGAAACCACAGTGAGTTTGGATGATGAAAAAGTTGAAAATGTGAGTACATTGAAGTACTTGGGTAGTGTGATGAGTAAAGATGGATGTTTCGAGGATGAAGTGCTTGAAAGGGTACAACAAGGAAGAAAGATTGCAGATTCTTTGAAAGAAATAGAGAAGGGAGCATGGAAGTAAAGAAGTTTGTGCATGATAGTATTGTGACCAACCCTAACGCATGGAAGCAAAGCTTGGACCTTGCTGGAAGGACACAATTCAAGGGTGTGAGGTAGTTGGCCATGTAGAGAGGATGGAGAACAAGAGACTAACGAAGAGAGTGTATGTGAGTGAGGTGGAGGAGGGGAGAGGGAGGGGGAGGCCGAGGATGAGATGGAGAGATATATGAAAGGAGTTGTGAGTTGGTGGGAGGGCAGCAAACTGGTGAGGGACAAAGAGACATGGAGATGATTTGCTTGTGGCCACCCCTTACTGGGTTAAGGCATCTGTCAGTAAGTAGGTAGATAGTGTATTATCTTTTTGTCAGTATTTGCAGCAGTAGTATCGGAATATCATTGTATATTGTAAAATCATAAAATATGAGATCTGTTCAAAAAGAAGCTGAACTTTTTAAATAGCACACCAACTAGCCAGCGTAGTATGATCGTGATGGGATTGCTGTGTAGCGGTATAGTCATCAAGGTACTGTAAATCCACTTGAGTAAATGTCTGTTAAGTGCATTTGGCAATTTGTTACAAATTGAACAATGAGGGATCTTGAAGAGCAACATGTTTGCTTGAAATTTTTATTTCAGATTGAGAAAAACTTGTATTGAGACTTTTCATATGTCACAACAGGCATATGTAGAGGATTGTTTGAGTCATACACAGTGTCACAAGTGGTTCCAGTGGTTCAAATCGGGAAAAGCATCCACCAAAAATTATTCCAAATTGGGCGGCCCTCCATGTCAAGAGATGACAATCTTGTTGAGAAAGTGTGTGTTATGATCTGTGAAAATTGTCACCTAACTGTCCATGAAGTTTCCAAAGAAGTAGACATCTGTAAAAGCTCATGTCACATGATTTTAACTGACATACTAAAGATGTACTGTGTCGTCGCAAAATTTGTGTTGCGTCTGCTGACAGGAGCAAAAAGAGAGCTGTGTCACGGTCAGTCGGGAGCTGTGTGATTGTTCAAATGCTGATGAAAACTTTCTGGAAAAAGGTTAGAACAGATGGTGAAACATGGGTGTACAGCTGCGATGTCAAAACAAATAGGCAGTCGTCACAGTGGGTTGGATGATTTTCACCGCAACCAAAAAAAAGCATGTTAGCGTAAGGGGATGTTGATTGTATTATTTTATTACAAGTGCACTGTTCATCATGAGTTTGTTCCACATAGTCAGACTGTCAATAAAAAGTTTTATTTGGACGCCCCAAAGTGTTTGAGAAATGCAGTGCAAAGGAAGAGGCCTGAGGCATGAACACACAAAACCATAATGTTACATCATCCTCCAGCTGCCCCATTCTATGGCTCTGGCCCCTGTGGACCTCCCTGCCCCTGACAATTGAAGAGATAGATGAAAATTCACCAAGTGCACTAAACATGTTCACTCAAGCACATGTACCATGATGACTAAGTGACATAAATGTGATGCAGATAGTGTTAGATTAAAGCTCAAAGTTGCCGCTACACGACGCTCCTGTAGTGATCATGCTATGCTAGCTAGTTGGTACACTATAAAAAAAAGTTTGGTTTCTCTTTGGACAGGTCCAATATGTTTCCGGCGATAGTCATGTCGCTTGTTGTGGTGATCCTTGTTAAGTAACATAAAGGGGCAGGACCAGAAATTGGTGGTTTGGCTTTAATGGGACTGGATTAATAAAATGAAAAATAACTGAATTTTACACCTATTAACTTCTGTAGTTCTTTCAGTGGTAGTGTAAGGTAATATGAACTTACTAAAAGTGTGCAGTATTGCTAATTTGTTTACTGGAGGAATACACAGGTAGTGTAAGGCAGTATGAACTTCTCAAAGTGTACAATATTGCTACTTTGTTTACTGGAGGAATACTCGCAGTAAAGTACAGTATTGAAAGCAGAGATGCTGAGAAATGAAAAAGTAAAGGCAAATGAATAACTAAGAACAGTACCGAGTGTTTCTCTTTACTAAAAGATAAAGACTAACACTTTGTAATCACTCATTTATATGTGCTAGTGTTGTGTACCAAGTGAAATGTGAGAGTTAATGAAATTTTTAAAATTTTACCAGGTACCATGGAGCTGCTCAGCTTGTACTCTGGTGAATAAACCAGCTAGTGTCAAGTGCATTGCCTGCCTTACTCCAAAATTTCACCTCACTGGCAGCAACAACACCCAAAGTGGTCATGCAGTGCATCCTCCATGCTCACCACTTCTTACCTCTGATTCTAGCTCCACTATCACAACACTCAGTCATTCTTCACCTGCATCTACTGCTCTCAGCTCACCTGTATCACCCACCTCAGGATCCTCAACTTCAGCATCTCCACCTTCTGGAATTAAGCGGCTGTTAGAAAATGATCAGAGCTTTGTCACTAATTCTAAAGGGTATGTTAAATTTATCTCTGTACTTGTGTTTTTTTTGTGGATGTAGAAAAAAATATCAATGAAACCAATGTATTTACCATATATAATGTTATAGAAAGGTAAAGAAGACAGTTTAGTAATTATTTGGTAAATAATGACTGAACATATTTCTTTCTGAGTTGTTTAATTTTATTGTAAGTCTTTGGTTGGGGAGGTATCCTTCTACAGAATAAAATCTCAAGCATTACCTATATGAAATTCTTAAAGTACAGTACATAATGGTCACACCACCAGTGAAAGGTTGGGGAGATTCAAATTCATGTAGATAAGGGAGAAATAAAAGTTCATACATACCCCTTGTGTGATATATATGGCAGCTGAAGTGGGAAGTAGTTGGGGGAATGATGAAGTTCTCGTCATTGTTGGTATAGGGCTGTGTGGATCCCGTCACCTGGCAGTTGAATTGCAAACAGATTTTTGCCTCCAGTACAAGAGTTGCTTTAGTGGACAGTACAGTAAAAGTCCAATTATTTTGTATCTACGGGACTGGGCCGATGCCGAGTAATCAGATTTGCCAAATAATAAAAAAACCTACCCACACAGTACCCTATATGTATTAGTGAACACTGTCATAACTACAGTAGAACCTCTCTCATTCGGACTATATGGGGGGAAGGGTTGTCCGAATTAGCAGATTGTCCGGACCATCAGGGTAATCTCCAGTTCATACCAAAAACTATCTACATAAGGTATGTTAATTATTAACATATGTGGCATATGTCAACCCTACGTAACTGCAAAAGATGAAACGATACTAAAATAACAAAACTAATCATGTACGATAGTTTTGTATTGCATAATTTACAGGTAAGGCCATGACAAGAAACTAGCCTACATTTTAAATTGTAGTAAGTGACTAAGGCCCGTGTAGGCAGAAAAATAAATTAATTAACTGTAATATTTGGAATAAAAATAAAACTTATGTAGGCAAAAAATACATTGTCATTTTTGGCATATTGATAACGCCCATATGGGCAAGAAGCTAATGATTGATGTACAAGTAAAGCACATTTAAGTACAAAAAATAACCTACAGTAATCACTAAACACTGCAGAATATTCTGACCCATTTTTGTGTAAGCAAACTCCTCCTTTTAACACCTTTATTTATTGCAGAAGCTACACTTGCATTAAGGGGCATGGTAAGGAGGATTAACTTTTGAAATACAGAGTAAAAATATAAATGGTTGGAGAACTAGTTGATGGAACGAATGCTAGCGTGTGTTTAAACAGGCGCCCATGTTGCGACCTAGCGTGATCCGAGACTAAACGAATAACGATCGCTTTCCGTGCCGATACTGAAAATGCCTTTAGAAGTACTTTCAACATATTTTTGGAGCCTATTATTTTAAAATTTTGTCCGAATTAACAGAAATCCGAATTAAAGGGGTCCGGACCAAAGAGGTTCTACTGTACTTGTATTATTACAAATGTTTGGAGAGAATACTGTATACTGTATGATACTGTACAATACTGTAATCAGTACAGTACTATACCTGAATGTGAATAATATGGAAGGGACTGTAGTGAACATATACACGTGTAATGACACAGTAGGCCTACAAGTCACAGACAACACTTCCCGGACTGTCGAGATGATACGGAATATTACCTACCCGCTCAGTACCATATATGTATTAGTGAACACTGTCATCACTACTTATATTATTACAAATGTGTTTGGAGAGAGTATTATGTACAGTAGAACCCCATAATAGCTGAACTCAAAAGTAATGGCTTAACTAATTAGCGATTTCATCCCAAAAAAATAGTCGGAAGAATACAGAAAGTAAACTGGAGGAATATGATTCGGTAAGGTCTTTCTGCTGAAAGTTATATGTACATTTGGCACTCATTCTTTGTTTTGCTTTTGTGTTTATATGCGAAAGAGAGAGTATTGATGTAAACAGTAATGTATTCCATTAACCCCTTAAAACCCCCCAGCATTGAACAACAAATTACATTACTGGTGTCAGTGACGTTGAGGTAGGGCGAGCTATAAAAAACTGTGAACAATTATGAGAAGAGAACAGTCACTGGTATGTTTACATGACTGGACGCTATCATCCCATGCAGTCAGATGGTTGCTTAATCTCTTATGTTTTCTCCCATTTGGCACGCACTGTATTTTTATCAGTTCTTCAGTGAATCATAGTGATTCATAGGATGGGTTTAGGAAGCTAAAAAACTCATTGCTAGATGTACCAGATGATTCTCTTCACATCCTAAAAAAAAAATACATTGATTTTAGAGCTCTTAAAAAATTGTTCCAGAACCGGCCAGAGGTGCGCACAAATTTCTGAGCCCACAGCCATTGAGGGTTGAAGTTACTAAGCCATACCTATGATATTTACCAGTGCAGTGGAAGAAACATACTTCATGTCCTCACAGATGGATTTCGTTTCCCTATTTCCCAACTGGAGGTTAGGTTAGGCTTGGTTAAATTATTAGGTAGAGTTAAACTAGGATAGGTTAGGTTTAGTTAAACACTTAGGACAGTCCCTTCCTCCACTATGCTGATGAATCAAACAAGAGTTGTCACAGCTGAACAGCTAAAAACAACAGGGGAACAGTTTTAATAAGAAACGTTTATTTAAGGGTAATGCATTACAGTGTCACTGATTCATAAGCTACACAATTACCGGTAAATGTCATTTTCATGAAGGCATCAGGATTTAGCAAATTTCATGAATTAGCGAGGGGGTTAGGGATGTAACTCTGGCTAATTAGGGGAGGGGGGTTACTGTACTATAAGATACTGTACAATACTGTACTCAATACAGTACTCTACCTGAATCAGAAAAATATAGATATTAGAGAGCATATACAAGTGCAATGACACAGTAGGCCTACATGTCAGAGATAACGCTTCCTGGACTTCCAAGATGATTTGGAATATCTGACAAACAATCAAAGACTTTCGAAAATGGGACTATTTCTCAAAACTGCCAAAATATCGGGTATTCCGAATAATCATCTGCCGAATAATTGGACTTTTACTGTAGTGTGCTATTTTGTGGCACCTGAGAAATCAGAGAACCTTGTTGAAGAACTCACCACTCCATGTTAATAGGGATAGCATTTGAAAAGGGAAGCAAGATTTTTAGGTCATTGTCATCATCACTGTCTTATGGCTATGTGAACAGGTAGTTAGGGAAGCCCCTTGATGTTGAACAGACTGTCTTTTCCTGTGAAAAGAAAGTAATGTGCCTCATGCCTGAAAAGTGTAGTGCTCTTTGATACTGAAACATGGATGTGAAAATGAAGATGCCTGCAGGTTTGAGTGTAGTAAATGAGTACTCACACCGTGGGACAGAAATAATTTTTTAGAGCTAAGAGGACTTTTGGATATTGAATGCCAGTGGGAAAATGTATATTGGTAGGTTGAGATGGTTTGGACATGTGGATAAGATGCATAAAGTAACTGGCTGTAGCACCATACAGTCCTAAATGTGCTAGGGAGAGCCCCTGGGTGTACATCAAAGGAAATTTGGAATAATGTTCTAAGCAGTGGCTTCAGGGTTAAAGGACTTGAACAGGATGTTGCAGGAAACTTTGCGGCTTAGAAAGCAAGCTTGGAACAGAGCCTTGTATTTATGTATACACAGTGTGCAGAAGGGAGCAGGCTTAGATGGTATAATCATATCATTTATGAAGGCTCCAGCATACTTGCATGAGTCACCTTGGTCACCTAATAGTGGCTTTCCATGCTGCTCGATCTCTGGTAGCCTCCCTATTCAGTCCCTTATCCCTGAGGCCACCCTCTGTGACCTTATCTCAGACTTTTTTTTTGGTCTCCCTGTACAACCCTGCCCTCGACATTCACATCTCTAATCTTCCAGACCCATTTCTCATCTTCCATCTTCTCAACATGCCTAGACCACCTAAATCTAGCCCTTCTTATCAGAACACTAATACATTTAAGTCCCATCCTTCCTCTTAGTACTTAGTTGCTGTCCTAACCCCTCCAGGCCTCTCACTCAAGGAAGTACTACTTATTTATCTAGTAATTATCATTTCTGTATGCTTGAGCCTATGAATACAGTACCCTCCTCCTTTGCTGCCCAGGTCTCACTGCTTTATGGTCTTACACTCATTACACATGCTGCACACATGGACCCTTTAGCATGGAGGGAGAATCCCCTTTAATGTCACGAGGGGCAACAACTCCCTTAACTTCCCCCAACTACTCCTTACTCTTGTCAGAGCTAGCTCCAGCCCCACTTCTAGCACATAACATATCTCCAAATAGCAAAACTCCTCCACACACTCAAGAGACTCTCCAACAAGATCAATCATTTCTCATTTTTTAGTTAGGAGAAACATGTTGAGGTGGTTTGGCCATGTGGAGAGCTTGGAGAGTGAGAGACTGACTAGGAGAGTGTATGTGAGTGAGGTGGAGGGGGGGAGAGGGAGGGGGAGGCCAAGGATGAGATGGAGTGGAGAGGTATATGAGAGAGGGGGATGTGAGCTGGGAGCAGGGCAATGAAATGGCAGGGGACAAGGAGACGTGGAGATGATTTGTTTGTGGCCACCCTTTCCAGGATTAAGGGATCTGGCAATATATATATATATATATATATATATATATATATATATATATTCGTCCTTCTGCCTACGGGTGACTTTATACTCCTTCTTCTCTCTTTCTTTCCTTGCATTCTTTCCTCTTCCTTCTGCCTCTGAGTGACACTGCACTGATTCCTGTACACCAGGAAACCATTTACTATGCTGGGTGGTAACCATATAAATAAATTTTGGCATCTGGTGGTTTGGTGGGTAATTATGGTGCTCCAGTCAGATTGAAACAGTGAAGGTTTATATCCAAAGGGTTGGTGGGGCTTATTGCTCACGTAATGCCACTCAGGGATGAGTGAGGCCAGTCACTCTCATCTTAAATGTCAGGACCAACTTTCCTAGCCCTGGGCTCCTACGCATCTCATTGGGCAACGTAGGATTGGATGATGGATATATACAGTATATATATACAGTATATATATATATATATATATATATATATATATATATATATATATATATATATATATATATATATATATATATATATATATATATATATATATATACATTATATATATTTGTATATATATATATATATATATATATATATATTATATATATTATATATATATATATATATATATATATATATATATATATATATATATATATATATATATATATATATATATATATATATATATATATATATATATATATATATATATATATATATATATATATATATATATATATATATATATATATATATATATATATATATATATATATATATATATATATATATATATATATATATATATATATATATATATATATATATATATATATATATATATATATATATATATATATATATATATATCTATCTATCTATTGCCAGACGCCTCAATCCCGTTTGGGGTGGCCACAAACAAATCGCCTCCAAGTCGCCCTGTCCCCCGCCATTTCACTGCCCTGCTCCCAACTCACACCCCCCACTCTCATATACCTCTCCACCCCATCCCTCCATCTCATCCTCGGCCTCCCTCCCTCTTCCCCCCTCCACCTCACTCACATACACTCTCTTCGTCAGTCTTTCACCCTCCATCCTCTCCACATGGCCAAACCACCTCAGTGTGTTCCTCATAACGCTTCCTATCACATCCACATCCACACCACAACGCTCCTTTATATCCTCATTCGTCAGCCTGTCTCTCCACGTGACTCCACAGGCTCCTCTTAAATAACTCATTTCCACTGCTCTCACCCTTGACTTGTGTCCTTCCAACAATGTCCAAGCTTCACTTCCGTATGTTAGAGTTGGTATCACAATACTATCATGTAGTAACTTTTTCACTTCCATGCTCACTTCCCTGTTTCTTATCACTGCTTTCAAAGATCCAGCAACCTTTCTTCCCTGCTGTAGCCTTTCAAGCACTTCACTCTCCAAACCTCCATCCTTACTCATCACACTACCCAAGTACTTAAACGTACTCACATTTTCCAATTCCTCACCATCCAACCTCGCTGTACATTCACTAACTTCACCTCTCTCAAAGACCATCACTTTACTCTTCCCTACATTCACCTTTAGATTCAGTTTCTTACACACTCTCTCAAACTCATCCACCAAGCCCTGCAGCTCCCCTTCGTCTTCATTCAACAACACAGTATCATCTGCAAACAACAGTACAGGGAGTTTCCAAACACTATCCTCTCTCACCAGGGCCACTCCAACATCCACTACCCTACCTTGTACCTCTTTTATTACCCCATCCATGTACAGATTGAACAACCATGGAGACATGACACATCCCTGTTTCAAACCAACTTTCAAAGGGAAAAATTCACTTAGTTCACCATCCACACGCACTGCAGCCTTCACACCATCGTACATACTCTTCACAGCATTCAACAACTTCCCATCTACTCCATATATTCTTAACACTTTCCACAATCCTTGTCTATCCACCCTGTCATATGCTTTCTCCAAATCCATGAAAGCCGCATACAACTTCTTTCCCTTCTCTAGAAACTTTTCCACTAAAGATTTATGAATAAATATCTGATCTACACAACCTCTTCCCTTCCTAAAGCCTCCCTGTTCTTCTCCAACTAATTTCTCTGTTCTTTCTCTAACTCTGTCTATGAGTATCCTACCATACACTTTTCCTATTATACTAAGAAGACAAATGCCCCTATGATTACCACACACTTCTTTTTCCCCTTTTCCTTTGTACAAGGGAATAATTATACCTGACTTCCAATCCTCCGGGACTCTACCTTCCTCCCAGGCCAATCTGCACATCTTCCACATCCATTCTACTACTATCTCTCCCCCATGCTTCAGCATTTCACCACACACTCCATCAATTCCTGGGGCTTTCCCCGATTTAACTTTCTTCATTGCTTCCACAACTTCTATCCTACTGATTTCTTCCTGTCTTCTCACCTCCCTCCTTCTCCCAGCCATTCCCCAGCCACTTATACTCGCATTACTTCCATCCTCTACGTCAACAATTCCTTAAAGTGTACTCTCAATCTGCTCACTTTTTCTCCCTTCTCCACCAGTAATCTACCATTTTTATCTTTCACTCCCCTGCTAACTTCACTTCCACCCTGTCTTACTCTTTTCACTTCTCTCTAGAACATTTTCTTACAGTCCCTCCACTTTGCACTCAAATTCCTTCCAAATTCCTCATCCACTCTCTTCTTACTCTCTCTTACTAATCTTTTCACCTCTCTCTTTCTTTCCACATACAACTCTCTCTTCCACCTCTCAACTTCTTCCACACCCCTATTTCTCATCCATTCATTGTATGCTTTCTTCTTTTGTGCCACAGCCTGTTTCACCTCTTCAGTCCACCACGCTGTTCTTTGCACCCCCATCTGTCTTCTCTTCCTTCCACACACCACATCACATGCTGCACATATTTCTTGTGTAAATATCTTACACACACCTTCCACGTCTCCCATCTGCTCCAATTAATATTTGCCCAATCGTTCCTCCACTTCTCTCTTATACTCTGCCTGTTTCTCATCCTCTTGTAACCTTTCCACTCTCCTTGCAACTACTTCTTCCTCTCGTCTTTCCCTTCTTCTATTCCTCCATCTTACTTGCATTCTAATTCTGGCCACCACCAAGTAGTGGTCAGAAAGTCCACTCCCCCAACCTCTTTACACTCTTGCATCCTTTACACATCTTCGCATCCTTTCATCCACACACACATAATCAATCATTGCCTTCCTTTCATTCAGTTCACCACCCACCCTTCTCATCACTCGCCATGTATACCTGTGGATCATTTTATGCCTGAAGAGGGTATTGGCTATCACCAACCCCCTCCCAGCACAAATGTCCACTAACGCACTCCCATTCTCATCTGTCTCAGCAGGCACACCCCACTCACCAACTATTCCATCCACCTTCACATTCCCAACTTTACTATTCATATCACCAATCAAAAACACTCTCTCATTCCTTCCAAACTTTTCCATGCACACTTCCACATTTGTCCAGAACTCTTCTCTCACTCTTCTAGCATGATCTTGCGTTGGCGCATACACACACACAATCGCCCACATTTGTATTCCAACTTTCAATCTTACCCACACAATCCTTGACCAAACTGATCCATACTGTCTTATGCTCCTCTTCCATCTTTTACTCACAACTATACATACTCCTTCCTTTGCCCTCTCATTCTCACCTACTCCTTCACATATACCCCATCCATACTCCCATTCTCTCACACTTTCTCCTCTCCATTTTGTTTCAGTTATTTCACATACATCCACTTTCGCACCTTCAAGCACCTGGACAATCTCTCTCTCTTTCACCTCATCATTCACTCCTCTTACATTCCACGTAGCCATTACCAAGTCCTTTGTCCGGTCCTGGGTCGTCATCGTTTGGTCAGTCCTTGTCTGAGGCTTCTTGTTTGTTTTTTTAATTAGTTGTTTTCCGGGGAGGGGCACTAACCCTCCGCCAACCCTTTTAGTCGCCTTTTACGACAAGCAGGGATACTGGGGGAGTATTCTTGAAAACCCCCCTACCCCCAGGGGTAAAAGGTTATGACAATTATGGGACTTGACCCGGGGCCTACTGTATAAATTTTCAGTCACTCACCTCACCTCACCCACCATATATATATCTATCTATCTATCTATCTATCTATCTATCTATATGTATATACTGTATATATCCATCATCCAATTCTACGTTGCCCAATGAGATGCGTAGGAGCCCAGGGCTAGGAAAGTTGGTCCTGACATTTAAGATGAGAGTGACTGGCCTCACTCATCCCTGAGTGGCATTACGTGAGCAATAAGCCCCACCAACCCTTTGGATATAAACCTTCACTGTTTCAATCCGACTGGAGCACCATAATTACCCACCAAACCACCAGATGCCAAAATTTATTTATTTGGTTACCACCCAGCTTAGTAAATGGTTTCCTGGTGTACAGGAATCAGTGCAGTGTCACTCAGAGGCAGAAGGAAGAGGAAAGAATGCAAGGAAAGAAAGAGAGAAGAAGGAGTATAAAGTCACCCATAGGCAGAAGGACGAATATATATATATATATATTGCCAGATCCCTTAATCCCGGAAAGGGTGGCCACAAACAAATCACCTCCATGCCGCCCTGTCCCCCACCATTTCACTTCCCTGCACCCAGCTCACACCCCCCTCTCTCATATACCTCTCCACTCCATCCCTCCATCTCATCCTTGGCCTCTCCCTCCCTCTCCCCCTTTCCACCTCACTCACATACACTCTCCTCATTAGTCTCTCACTCTCCATCCTCTCCACATGGCCAAACCACCTCAATGTGTTTCTCCTAACGCTTCCTATCATATCCACATCCACACCACAACAGTCCTTCACTTCCTCATTTGTCAGTCTGTCTCTTCATGTGACTCTACATGCTCCTCTCAAATAACTCATTTCCACAGCTCTCACTCTTGACTTCTGTCCCTCCAGCAGGGTCCAAGCTTCACTTCCAAACGTTAGAGTTGGTATCACAATACTGTCGCGTGGTAACTTTTTCACTTCCCTGTTTCTTATCACTGCTTTCAAGGAACCAGCAACCTTTCTTCCTTGTTGTACTTTTTCAAGCACTTCAGCCTCTAAACTTCCATCCTTACTCATCACACTACCCAGGTACTTAAATGCACTCACATTTTCCATTTCCTCCTCATCTAACCTCGCTACATTCACTGACTTCACCTCTCGAAGACCATAACTTTATTCTTTCCTACATTCAGAAAACTTTGCCCCCGCTACCTAGTGGCGGACTTCTGGGGGGAGGCGTGGCGGAGGTTCTGCCGGCATAGATCATGGGTCCAGGGCGAGATGGGGCTCGGGCCTGTGCTAGAGGGTACAGGGCATTGCGGTTCCCAGGCTGCCGCTTCCGCCCAATAGAGATGGGCCCGAACCTAGGAGTAGCGCCCCAGGAGGCTGCCCTATCAGTGGGTGTATAATGGCGGGATAGTTGAAGTGCCAAGACGCGCTTGGAGGGTGTCCCTGCAGCTGTCCTGGCAGGGTGCCCTGAGGCCACTACCACAGCCACTGGTAAGCTGGTGGGATAGGGGTCCCAGATCCATTGCCTGGACCTGGGATTATGCAGTGAGTGGGACCTGTGCTGTGTCTGTCCCCATTTATTACTGAAGATGACAAAACAAAAAAGGTTTCAAAGCAAGCCTGAGGACAGTAAATCACCCATGGGGATGAGGGTGGGTTCATGGAATGTGGGAAGTTTGAGGGGAAGAGCAGGGGAAGTCGTTGAGGCATTCAGTAGGAGGTGGGTGGATGTGGCGTGTTTGCAGGAAGTCCGGTACAGGGGTGGATCAGCCAGAAAGATTGTTGGGAAGGACTGTTGCTATAAGTTGTTTTGGCAGGGGGGGACAGATGGATATGGAGGTGTTGGTGTGATGGTTGCGGAGAAATGGGTGGAATATGTTATGAATGTTTTGAGAGTAAGCGATAGGATATTGGTTGTGAAAATTCTGTTGGGAAGAAAGATAGCTATGATTATATCGCCATATGCTCCGCAGGCAAGATTGGATGAATCAGAGAAAGATAGATTTTGGGATGATTTAATACGTGTAGTGGGTGGTATGCGGGATGATGAGATAGTGATTTTGGGAGGGGACTTAAATGGTCATGCAGGTGAAGCAGCACAAGGTTATGAAGGAGTGCATTGGGGATGTGCATATGGTCTAAGGAATGCAGAAGGGGATAGGATACTCGAGTTTGGGGAGGCAACGGACATGATTGTGTGCAACACATATTTTAAGAAAAGAGACAGTAGGTTAATTACGTATGAGTCTGGGGGAAATAGCAGTGAGATAGATTATTTTCTGGTTAGGAGGGCTGATAGGAGGTTAGTGAGGGATGTTAAAGTTATAGGAAGTGAGGAGTGTGTGCGCAACAGCACAAACTATTGATTTGTGATATGGTGCTTAAAGAACGAGTGATGAAAAAGAGGACTTATGTACCTAGGAGGAAAATATGGAAGCTGAAAAACCAAGTAGCAAGGGATGCCTTCTATAGCGAGTTGAGGAGAGTGGTGGCTGAACAGGGAGCTGTAGACAGAGGCGTTAATGAACAGTACAGAGCCCTCAAGAACAATTTCTTGAGAGTTACTGATGTAACATGCGGCTGGACAAGAGGACCACCAAGATATAAAGTAACTTGGTGGTGGGATGAGGGTGTAGAAGCTGCAATTAAGGAGAAAAGAAGGCTTTTCCGGGAATGGAAGACGGGTGGTAGCAAAGAGGAATATTTGGCTGCCAAGCGTAGGGCTAGGAGAGAGGTATACAGGGCAAAGTCTGAGTCACAGAGATAATTACTTGATAACCTATATCATGGGGAAAGGAAAAATATATTTAGGGTGGCAGGTCAGGTGAAGAGGGATAATCGGGATATCATAGGTGAGCAGTGTGTGAAGAATGATGAAGGAAAGGTAGTGGTGAACAGTGAGGATATTAAAGATGCATGGAGAGAGCATTATAACCGGTTGTTGAATGAGGAGTTTGACTGGGACAGGGTAGGTTTGGAGCCAGCAAATCCAGTGTCTGGCCCTTGGCCTTTGATTGATACTGCTACTGCGAGTGAGGCAATAGGCAGGATGAGGGTGGGGAAGGCAGCAGGTGTGTCTGGGTTGACTGCCGAAATGTTGAAGGCCTCAGGCGATATAGGGGTGAGTTTAGTCACTGACCTGATAAATAGGATTATTTATGAGTGTGTTGTCCCAGATGATTGGCTGAAGAGTGTAATTGTAAATGTGTATAAAGGGAAGGGTGATGCCCTGGAAAGAGGAAATTATAGAGGTATAAAGCTTTTAGATCAGATAATGAAGGTAATGGAGAGAGTTTTAGAAGGTATGATTAGAGAAAGAGTGAATATTGATGAGATGCAGTTTGGGTTTATGCCAGGTAGGGGGACCACTGATGCCATATTCATTGTTCGACAGCTTCAGGAAAAATATATTGGTAGGAGAAGGGATCTTTATTTTGTTTTTGTTGATTTGGAAAAGGCCTTTGACAGAGTCCCTAGAGAGGTGGTGAAGTGGGCAATGAGAAAGCTTGGCTTGGAGGAGTGGCTGGTTAGGGTGGTTATGGCCATGTATGTGGGTGCTCACACCCAGGTGAGAGTGAATGGAGATTTGAGTGATGAGTTTTCCGTGAATGTTGGTGTGCATCAGGGGTCAGTCTTGAGTCCCATGTTGTTTATCATGGTACTTGAAGCCCTTTCATGTGACTTTAGAAACGGACTCCCGTGGGAGTTGTTGTATGCTGATGATTTGGTATTGGTTGCAGAGAACGAAAGGGAGGTGGAGGAAAGGTTTAGGAAGTGGAGAGATGGTATGGGGCAAAAGGGTTTAAGGGTAAATGCAGATAAAACAAAAGTGATGATATCTAGGGTTGGTGGTGGTACTGTCAAAGACGAGGGAGAGTGGCCATGTGCAGTTTGCCACAAGGGTTTGGGAAGTAATTCCATCTTGTGCGGTGTGTGTGATAAATGGGTGCATAAGAGATATAGTGGTATCAGAGGTAGACTGCGAGATAATGCTGATTTTATGTGTACGGCGTGCCGGGGTGAGCAGGTGGAGATCGTCAGACGTGAAAGGATTGAACTTGCTGGTGAATCTCTTGAGTGTGTGGAAGAGTTTTGTTATTTGGGAGACATGTTGTG
The DNA here is from genome assembly GCF_032717465.1 of Coenobita brevimanus. Classification (NCBI taxonomy): domain Eukaryota; kingdom Metazoa; phylum Arthropoda; class Malacostraca; order Decapoda; family Coenobitidae; genus Coenobita; species Coenobita brevimanus. The sequence goes on along the minus strand of NC_137003.1, from coordinate 36,297,591 downwards.
TGCTGGAGTTGAGGCTGGAGCTAGCTCTGTGGCTAGGGTGAGAAGTGGTTGGAAGAAGTTCAGGGAGCTCTTGCCTCTCCTGACATTGAGAGGGCTCTCCCCACGTGCTAAGGGGTCTTTGTTTGCAGCATGTGTTAGGAGTGTAATGCTGTATGGCAGTGAGACCTGGGCAGTGAAGGAGGAAGACATTCGCCAGCTCAGATGTACAGAAATGACAATGATAAGGTGGATGTGCAGTGCATCCCTGTGTCCAAGGCCTGGAGGGGCTGGGTTTACAATGGAAGAGTTGAGAGGTAGGATGGGACTGGAGTGTATTTGTGTTGTGATGAGGAGAGGTAGATTGAGGTGGTTTGGACATGTGGAGAGGATGGGGGATGATAATTGGGTGAGGAAGGTGAGAAGTGTTAATATTGGGGATGGGGTTATGAGGGGTAGACCGAGAAAGACATGGGACGAGGTCATTAAGTGTGACCTTAGGGTTAAGGGACTGAACAGGGAGGCTGCAATGGATCGTGCAGCGTGGAGAGCCGCCATTAGGTGACCAAGGCCGACACATGCAAGCATGTTGGAGCCTTTAAAAACGAAACGAAACGATTCACCTTTATATTCCGTTTCTTACATACTCTCCCAAACTCATCCACCAAGCCTTGCAGCTCCCCTTCATCTTCACTTAACAACACAGTATCATCTGCAAACAACATTAGAGAGAGTTTCCATACATTGCCCTCTCTCATTAGGGCAGCTCCAACATCCACTGCCCTACCTTGTATCTCTTTTATAACCCCATCCATATACAGTTTGAAAAACCATGGAAACATGACACATCCCTGTTTCAATCCAACCTTCAGATAGAAAAATTCACTTAGTTCATTATCTACACACATTGTAGCCTTAGCACCCTCATACATACTCTCCATGGCATTCAGCAACTTCCCATCTACACATATATTCTTAATATTTTCCACAATCCTTGTCTATCCACCCTGTCATATGCTTTCTCCAAATCCATGAAGGCCGCATACAAGTTCTTTCCCTTCTCTAGAAACTTTTCCACTAAAGATCTAAGAATGAATATCTGATCTACACAACCTCTTCCCTTCCTAAAACCTCCCTGTTCTTCTCCAACTAATTCCTTTGTTATTTCCCTAACTCTGTCAACAAGTATCCTACCATATACTTTTCCTATTACACCAAGAAGACAATGCCTCTATGATTACCACATACTTCTTTTGCCCCTTTTCCTTTGTACAGGGGAATAATTATACCCGACTTCCAATCATCTGGGACTCTACCTTCCTCCCAGGCCAATCTGCACATCTTCCGCATCCATTCTATTATTATCTCTCCCCCATGCTTCAGCATTTCACCACACACTCCATCAATTCCAGGGGCTTTCCCCATTTTAACTTTCTTCATTACTTCCACAACTTCCACCCTACTGATTTCTTCCTGTCTTCTCCCATCCCTACGTCTCCCAGCCATTACCCAGCCACTTACACTCGTATTTCATTCTCTATGTTCAACAATTCCTTAAAGTGCTCACTCCATCTGCTCACCTTTTCTTTCTTCTCCACCAACAATCAACCATTTTTATCTTTCACTCCCCAACTAACTTCTTTGGCACCATGTCTAACTCTCTTTACCTTTTTCCAGAACATTTTCTTACATTCCCTCCACTTTACACTCAAGTTCCTTCCAAATTCTTCACATATACTCTTCTTACTCTCTCTTACTAATCTTTTCACCTCTCACTTCCTCTCTACATACATCTCTTTCTTCCGTCTCTCATCGTCTTCCATTCCCGTTTCTCCTCGACTCATTATATGCTTTCTTCTTTTGTGCCTCAGGCTCTCTCACCTTTTCATTCCACTATGTTGTTCCTTGCACCCCCTATCATCTTCTCTTCACCCCACACACCACCTCATACGCTGCACGGATTTCTTCAGTGAATATCTTGCACACACCTTCCGCATCCCCCATCTGCTCCAATCCATATTTCCCCAATCGCTCCTCCACTTCCCTCTTATATTTTGCCCTTTTTTTCATCCTCTTGTAACCTTTCCACCCTCCTTGTTTGAGCTGCTTCCTCCTGTCCTTCCCTTCTCTTTCTCCGTTTCATCTGAACCTTGATTCTCGCCACCATCAAATGGTGGTCAGAGAGTCAACCCCCGCAGCCTCTATATACTCTTGCATCCACTAAACACCTTCTCATCCTGTCATTCACATATACATAATCAATCACTGGCTTCCGTTCATTCAGTTCACCATCCACCCTTCTCATCACTCGTCACATATACCTGTGGATCATTTTGTGCCTGACATGGGTATTTGCTATCACCAACCCCCTCCCGGCACAAATGTCCACTAAAGCACTTCCATTCTCTTCCATCTCTGCTGGCACACCCCACTCGCCAACTACTCCATCCACCTTCACATTCCCTACCTTTCCGTTGATATCTCCAATCAAAAACACTCTCTTATCCCTTTCAGAATTTTCCATGCACACTTCCACATTTTTCCAGAACCCTTCTCTCACTCTGCTTGCATGATCTTGCATTGGTGCATACATGCACACAGTTGCTCACGTTTGTAGTCCGACTTTCAGTAATAGAAATATTAAAACAACATGAATTACAAGTGGTAGCAAATACAGTGGGAATAATACTGAAACAAAGAGAAATAATTATGAATATAAGAAGCACCATAGAAATGAACAACAGAGAAAGAAAATAAAGCCTTCTTGTTGCAAGACAAGAACTCCCGGATGGGAGTAGGCACCAACAACAACAACAATATGAACAACATGATGGCTGCCGACAGTAGAACATCGCCTTGCTCATGGCATGTTTTGGTTGGAGATGGGCCATGAGAGCATCGAAAAATGCGATTTTTGCATCATAAACTGAGATAGGCCGGACCACTCAAAAATGCATCAAAATTTGAATTGTCGAAATCTAAATCATCGACATTTGAGATTTCACTGTGTATACTGTATATATATATATATATATATATATATATATATATATATATATACAGTAATCCCTTCAATATCCGATGTAATAGAGCTATAGGCAGGTCCGGATAGTGGTCCTGTCCGGATATTGGGCCCCAGCTTATGGACTTGTACTTATGGACCCTAACTCAGAGAAACACCTATACAACTCCCTCTGGACATGCATTGCACCTATTTAAGTCCTAAATCACAGCAATAAGTGACATAAAAGACTGAAATAAATGCAAAAGAACCATAAAATGAGGTTTTAGAGGTGAATTTATACAATATTAAACATTCTGGGTACTTACAAGTCCCTGGCTCCTAGACTGGTTTGAACCGCCAGTTTGCAGTCCACAGTTAATCCTCTGCACTCTAAATTCTAATTTCTTAACACTGCACAACACTGTAAATTCCTGTGTGTTCTAGTGGCAAGGTATTACAGTTTATTCATTGTTTATTCACAAAAAACAAGCTCCTGTGGCTTGCACCGCTATGAGCATCTGCTCTCGATCGGAGTTAGACTGTGACTGTTGATGATGGTGGGGTAACAGAGTTGCCAGATCGCAACGGCCACATTACCGATCTGCTCAACTTTCATTACCAAATTTAACTTTTCATTACCAAATTCGTAAAGCTAGCATTTATTCTTCACTAATTATATATACAAGTGGAAATACATGTAATCACTCTCCTTATAATTAACAGCATGTTGATTATTTTCACGCTATGTAGGCTAGCAGATTAATCAGAGAGAGCAAACAATCTACCATCTCCATCCTGTGTATCCTCATACATGTGAAAAATCCATTTGGTTATGCATTATTCTGGTTCATTACCAAACGAATTTTTCATTACCAAATTGGCTCACACTTGGTAATGAAAAATACCAAATGGCAACCCTGACAGGGGAAGGGGGAGAGGGGAGGAAGGAAGGGGTGAAGGAACCATGGTGTAACTGCTGTTCAGTGCCAGGCTGCAATTTCAAATTATGGGTGGGAAAAAAATCAGATTTTTTTCGAATTTTTTGCAGTTTTTGGCCCATTTGGGGAATACTGGATCCCAGGATGATTATGTCCGGTTAGTGGGGATGTTCGGATATTGGGCGTTAGGATATTAGAGGGATTACTATATATATATATATATATATATATATATATATATATATATATAAATATATAAAATATATATATATACATATATATATATATAAATATATAAAATATATATATATACATATATATATATATATATAAATATATATATAAAATATATATATATATATATATATATATATATATATATATATATATATAAATCTGAACAATTGAAATTCAAGATTTTGCTGTATATATATATATATATATATATATATATATATATATATACAGTAATCACTCCAATATCCAATGTAATAGAGCCATAGGTAGGTCCGGATATTGGTTCTGTCCGGATATTGGGCCCCAGCTTATGGACTTGCACTTATGGACCCATGGTTATTCAATCTGTACATGGATGGGGTAATAAAAGAGGTACAAGGTAGGGTAGTGGATGTTGGAGTGGCCCTGGTGAGAGAGGATAGTGTTTGGAAACTCCATGTACTGTTGTTTGCAGATGATACCGTGTTGTTGAGTGAAGACGAATGGGAGCTGCAAGGCTTGGTGGATGAGTTTGAGAGTGTGTGTAAGAAACGGAATCTAAAGGTGAATGTAGGGAAGAGTAAAGTGATGGTCTTTGAGAGAGGTGAAGTCAGTGAATGTACAGCAAGGTTGGATGGTGTGGAATTGGAAAATGTGAGTACGTTTAAGTACTTGGGTAGTGTGATGAGTAAGGATGGAGGTTTGGAGGGTGCAGTGCTTGAAAGGCTACAGCAGGGAAGAAAGGTTGCTGGTTCTTTGAAAGTAGTGATAAGAAACAGGGAAGTGAGCATGGAAGTGAAAAAGTTGCTACATGACAGTATTGTGATACCAACTCTAACGTACGGAAGTGAAGCTTGGACGTTGTTGGAAGGACACAAGTCAAGAGTGAGAGCCGTGGAAATGAGTTATTTAAGAGGAGCCTGTGGAGTCACATGGAGAGACAGGCTGACGAATGAGGATATAAAGGTGCGTTGTGGTGTTGATGTGGATGTGATAGGAAGCGTTATGAGGAACACACTGAGGTGGTTTGGCCATGTGGAGAGGATGGAGGGTGAAAGACTGACGAAGAGAGTGTATGTGAGTGAGGTGGAGGGGGAAAGAGGGAGGGGGAGGCCGAGGATGAGATGGAGAGATGGGGTGGAGAGGTATATGAGAGAGGGGTGTGTGAGTTGGGAGCAGGGGAGTGAAATGGCGGGGGACAGGGCGACTTGGAGGCGATTTGTTTGTGGCCACCCCAAACGGGATTGAGGTATCTGGCAATAGATAGATAGATAGACTTATGGACCCTAACTCAGAGAAACACCTATACAACTCCCTCTGGACATGCATTGCACCTATTTAAGACCCAAATCACACCAATAAGGCACATAAATGACTGAAATAAATGCAAAAGAAACATAAAATGAGGGTTTAGAAGTAGGTTCATACAATAATAAACATTCTGGTGACTGGCTCATGGACTGGTACTTATGGATCCTAACCTAGCCTAACTCAGAAAAACACCTTCCTACTACACATGCCTAGCTCCTAACACCCTATTCACACCAATAAAGGACATTAAAGAGTGAAATGAGGTAAGTATAGTATGGAAAAAAATACAGTATGAAACATTCTTATGTCCGGATAGTGGGGATGTTCGGATATTGGGCGTCTGGATATTAGAGTGATTACTGTATATATATATATATATACACACACACACACACACACATATATGTAGGGGAGAGCAGTGATGGTTCGGATAGTGGGATGGTTCGGACAGTGCATTCCCTGAGAAACGTATGGGACCTAGGGCTGTGTGATCTTGTGTGAAAGTGGGAGAGTTTGTTTTATTCGACCATACAGAACCTCCAAGCTAGAAATCCCTCACTTTTTGATGCAGGTCAGATTTTTTGTTTTTTTGCATCTTCTACTGTATGTAATAATTTGAGTGTATATCGTTAGCTCTGCCTTTATGAATATGCCAAGCATCGAACTGTGCATTTTCAGGGTTGATCTGTGTTGCATGGAGAACATATTGCTATGAAAAACGAATGTTAAATTCTCTTGGGTGAAACTTGAGAGTACCCGTCAATTACTTACATAGATGAGGGATGATTCGGACAGTTGAGGTGGGCGATGGTTCGGACGGACCTAATTATCTCTCCACTACTAACAAGCCATGACCTTATCAATTGATAATGCTACTTTTGATCATTTGTATTTGAAGACATAGTGAACACCATTCTTAATAGTTATCAGGGAATATATATTAATAATTTTCTTTGTTTAACCTATTCCTCAAAGTGTTAAAAGTAGGAAGAGGTAATACAACTTCTGTTTCAGTTTTGCAGGCTACAATATGCATTAAAAATCTTAAGTTAGTCCGTCTGAAAAAAGGCCTAGAAAGTGAAAAGTGAAGTCAATATTCCAGAGAGAGAGAGAGAGAGAGAGAGAGAGAGAGTGAGGGTGAGAGAGAATGAGAGAGAGAGAGTGTGAGAGTGAGAGAGAGAGAGAGAGAGAGAGAAAGAAAGGCTAATTATGCATAATTTTGTAGCAGAAAGTAAGAGGTTCATTTATTATTAAATCTGGTGAAGGTTATTTCAGTTCTAATTTTTTTTTGACAGATATCAAGTAGTTCATTTGGATTCCGAAGTTTAATATTGTACTTTAGGAAAATGAAATATCTTTGAATTAATAATGTTTGTTTTTATCCAATATAACTCTTATAATTTTAAGAATATGCTGAGTAATACATATGGCCGAACCATCCCACCCTACTGTCCGAACCATCACCACTGGTAGAGATGCTTCATACGATTTAGTCACTTGTGTTTCGTTAACTATATATTAAAGCTGAAAAGAGCTAAGAATTTCATATTATCAACCTAAAGACCCAAATGATGTGGCAATATTTTAACATAAACCAGATCACACTCCTGCTTAACCCCTTGACCGTGGGGCATCACTTTCGTGACACTTGGGAGCAAGGGATCATACCGCGGGGCGACACTCTTGTGATTCTGTGTTATTTTGAATTCGCCTGGACTTTGAAGTGGTGACTTGTATCATCTATCAGTACTGCCAGTGTCCAGCACTAGTCAGCACTCCTAATCTCATCTGTACTCCCATCCATTGTTGACAATTTAGCCATTTCTCCCTGTTCTTGACTCCCCTCCCTACCTCCCCTCCATTACCCTATCCTCTCGCCTACCCGGCCGTGCAACGCTAAGTAAATCTTCCCTGGAATTTTTCACTGATTTCATCCATTGAAATAAGCCCTATGCCCTATTCTTATACCAAATAATATATACAAAAAAGAAATAAGGTAAGTGATAGTGTCATACACCTAGAATTGGCTAATTATCACCTGACAACACCTCACGTACACTCGTTCGCTAATTTTCGCTGTTTATTTCCCCTTGAAATATGCCGTATAATCAATTTTCATAATAAATGTACATATAAGGAGGTAAGAGAGATGCCTAAGTGATATTTACATTCACCTGGAACTGTACCTAATTTATTACGTATTGTCTTGGTTTCCTGCGAATCATTTCATTGCTATATATTAGCAGGTCTCATAAGGCTGAAGTTGGTAGTATTGCACCCACCCTAGCCAGGCGGCAGGAGGCCACCACTATCAGTTCACTGTTTTCTTTGAAAGTGGGAGTATGTCTGATTTGCTCCTGCTAACTTCCATCGCTTTATAGCTCCATGCAAAGGGCCCTGTGACCTTTACCCCCTACTAAACCTCGTGTGGAAAGAGGTAAAGGGCTGACAATTGATAGAGAGTGACTGATCTTTTTATTGAGTAAAACAGTGCAAATGGAATTGTAAATAAGGTGTAAATAATGTGTAAACAGCATGAAAGCAATGAATGTAAATATAAGTGAACAGTGGAAAATAGTTTTATAAGTTACTTCAAGTGACAGTGCATAACACAGTGTAAATAAAATAGAAATGTAAATAATGTAACTAAAGTAGAGAACGTAAATAGAAATGTAAATGAGTGGTATTATAAGAATATGAGTATATATACTAGGAGTAATGAAAGTGAAAGTTTCACTCTAGCATGTATGAATACTATGAGTTATGAGAGTGAAGGTGAAAGTGACATTCACTCTCAATGCTAGTGTACAGGACGAGAAAGTGAATGCTATATATTTTACTGAAAGAAATTGAATGCCTACAGTGACAATAAACTACTGTTACTGAAGGAAACTTATGGATAAAGACTGTAGATATATATAAGTGTTATATAGTAACAGAAATATAAACTGTGAGTGTTTTTATGAATAATAGACAACACTAGCGGCGAACGATCGGAAGTGGGATGGTCATACGCCCTCGTAATTTTCATTGCTTTCACAGTGTTTTTTTTGGGGAGTATGGTTTCCAAACTATTTGAGAATCATAGATTAGTGTTTTAGTGATAATATCAGGCTGTGGTAATCATATTACGAGTTGTCGGGAAGTGTAAAGTGGAGACTTCTTTACCCAACTTCAGAGGTCTCCACAAGTCCTACGGTACTCGACGGAGGCTCAACAAACACCCAAGGAGAAAGCTGAAGGTATGCGCCATAAGTATATGTGATTTTAATATTCTAGGACTAATAACTAATTTTTGGCAAATATTTTTAGAGAGTCTGTCGGAGCGCGAATATGCCCGTGGGAGCTGCAAGTCAAAGCAGAACAAGTCCGTGGTGTAAGGGTTAAACCTGAATTTTTATAAATATTTTTTTAAAAAATGTCCAAACCATCACCGCCCTCCCCTATATATATACAGTGCTCGTCAGAAGTATGGAGCGCCCTGCGTCCCTCCTGAGAAACAAACCTTTCAACATTGAAAAAACATATAAATAATGCAATTTATTTACCTTTAGTGATTCGTAGGGTAGCCTTTACGTTTCTTCACAGACCTGAGACGTCTTGGAAGTGATAGGGCGAGGCTCCTGAGGTGCTGGAGGGGTATTTTGTCCCAGGAGTCACGAATGGCGGCTTCCAGCTTAGGCAGAGAGCTCACGTCCTTCCCTTGGAGACTCTTCTTTACGAGGTACCAGAGGTTTTCAATTGGGTTGAGGTCCGGGCTATTTCCTGGCCAGTCTGTCATGAGTGATACCTCACAGTCACAAAGCCAATTGCTGACTGATTTGGCCTGGTGAGCAGGTGCACCGTCCTGCTGAAACACTTGTGCACCTGTTAGCTCGAAGGAGTCTGGTAAATGATCACACAGAAGCTCCAGGTAAACATCCTGATTCACTCTGAGGTTCTTGGGAAGTACAACAAGCTTCCCCAAACCTTTCCCTGAGAAACAACCCCATACCATGAGTGAATCAGGATGTTTAACTGTGCTTTCTACATACCGTGGGTCAAGTGGGTCACTACCTTTGCGTCGATACACACGTGCTCCTCTGTTATAGATAACACTAAACGTTGCCTCATCAGACCACAACAGACAACCATTGCTCCTCACCCCAGTTTAGATATTTATTAGCAAAGGCAAGCCTACGAATTCTCTGGCTCTTGGTGAGAAGAGGCTTTTTCACAGGCCTGTGACTTGTGTAACCAAGCTCATGCACTACGAGACACTGTTCTCACTGACACCTCACCAAACACTTCCGGGTTGCTCTCCTTAATTTTCCTTGCACTCACACGAGGATTAAACTCCACTGCACGTTTTAAAACATTAACAGACCTTGGGGAAGTTTTCCTAGGCCTACCAGACCTCGGTTTCTTTGTGGGAACTTCGCCACTGTTTTCCTCCCGAAACCGCGCACACCAACGACGCACTGTCGATCGTGCCACACCAACCAATTCACTAATTTCCTTTGTCTGGTGGCCTGCCTCCTTTAGAGCAATGATCTGGGATATGATTTCACTCGATTCAGTTCAGTGCCATAACAAAGTTTTGAAGACCATAACAAAGTTTTGAAGGCCAAAACAAACGGGACGGGGTTCGCATTCTCTCAGAGGACGACTGAGTTCCTCTCTCAGGCAGCCCTGGCGGTCAAGGCCTCTTGGAGCTATCGTGGCCTCAGGAGCTCAAACTCCCAATTCTCACCCAGGGTGCAGCTGGGCCATATGTGCTCACACTTTCCCCTGACACTGTATATATATACACACACACACACACACACAGTAGGATCTCACCAATAATGTCTAATTGGTGTCAGAAAAACGCCGTTATTAGTGAAAATGTTATTTGCGTGACATTGAAATACACGTATAAAGGGTTTATTGGTGCCGCCACTCCAGGACTTTTATCCACTTTTCCCACCTGGAGCCGTCCTGTCAATAATTTTTTTTAGCTGAAATAATAAGAGTAGTTTTTAAATAATCATGAGTAACATAAAACTCATCTTAAAGGAGTTATGAGATGTTTGATATGATGATTGTTTCGAGGCTTGCGCATGGATGCTACTGCAGCGTACCCACTGACCCCTCGCTGGCCTCGTCCCCACTCCTGCCTCACACCATGGTCACCCTCTTCCATCAACACTTTGTCAAACCCCATAACAAAATCTTCAGGAAAGTCCCCAATGCCATCATCTACTCAACCCTTCTCTGTTGTTCTACCTCGGCTGGCTAGCTTTGTGAAAGAAAGTGAGTGATGAGTGACTGATGGTGGGCATTCACTCGATCGTGATACTGTTTCTGGTATTTTCTTGAAATCTGTTGTACAAGTCCAGCCATTAGTCATTAATTCTGATGGCCGCTCTTTCTCTGTCTCAGCAGACTTGAATTGTGACTGGAGTGCCAACCAGGCATATTTAATGGTTGCCAATATTGTATTATTCCAGGCATTGACGAAGAAATTTACAGCCTGTTGAATGTTATATTTCTTCCAGAATGCAGCAGATGTAATTATTTGGGGGGTTGCAGGTATGCCAGGTGGAGCAGGTGAGTCCCGTGGGGCTATGGAGGTGGAGGGAGAGGCAGATTGTGAGTCAGGTAGGGCAGTGGAGGTGGATGGGATGGCAGTGGGCGAGTCAGGGGAGGTGGGGAGGGGAGGATCCTCCATCTCCTCTTCACTGCTGCTCACATTTTCGGCAAATTCCTTCATCTCTTCTTGTGTGTCTGTTTCATTCCTCATCTTGCTATGGACATATTTGCTTTGACATTCACAAAATAACCATTATTCAAGTGAATCCAGACGTTATTAGAGAAACTGGGTATCTATTCTAACTTACCGTTATTGCTGAAAACATTCTCAAAATCGTTATTGGTGAGATCCTACTGTATATATATATATATATATATATATATATATATATCTATATATATATATCTATCTATATATATATATATATATATATATATATATATATATACCTGTATATATATATATATCTATTGCCAGATGCCTCAATCCCGTTCGGGGTGGCCGCAAACAAATCGCCTACACGTTGCCCTGTCCCCCGCCTTTTCACTGCCCCGCTCCCAACTCACGCCCCCCTCTCTCATATACCTCGCCACCCCATCCCTCCATCTCATCCTCGGCCTCCCCCTCCCTCGTCCCCCCGCCACCGCACTCCCATACACTCTCTTTGTCAGTCTTTCACCCTCCATCCTCTCCACAGTATATATATATATATATATATATATATATATATATACAGTAAAACCTCGATATAATGGACTTCAGTACAGCAGAATTCGCTTTTATCGGACTCGAGGAGCCAAGTGGACTAAATTCTTATGCTCAGGAAAAGTCCAATAAAGCCAGAAGCAGTTCTTTCTTGGAATAAATGAATAAAGAAACAAACGGAGGAGATACCATAACATCGGTCCCTCCTCTCTCTCTCTCTCTCTCTCACTCTCTCCTCCTCCATTCCTTCCCCTCCTCCCTGTCCCTCTCTGGTGAAAGAGAGAGAGAGAGAGAGAGAGAGAGAGAGAGAAGGTGAAACTGAAAATGAAAAAGTGACTGTGAAAATGAGTGTAAAAATGAGGGTGAATGAGAGCACACAAGTGAATATGGAATATCAAAGTCAACAGAGAGAGAGAGAGAGAGAGAGAGAGAGAGAGAGAGAATAAACAGAAATGACAAGTGGCATCCCCTTGGCATAAACAAAGGAGGGAGATAGGCATAACCTTGGTCCCTCCTCTCTCTCTCCTTCTATATTTCCTCCCTTTCTCTCTGTCTCCGGGAGAGAGAGGTGAAAGTCAAACTGCACATGGCCACTCTCCCTTGTCTTTGACAGTACTGCCACCAACCCTAGATATCATCACTTTTGTTTTATCTGCATTTATTCTCAGGCCCTTGTGCCCTATACCATCTCTCCACTTCCTGAATCTTTTGCCCCACCTCCCTTTCATTCTCTGCAGTCAACACCAAATCGTCAGCATACAACATCTCCCATGGAAGTATGTTTCTGAAGTCACGTGAGAGGGCTTCATATACCATGATAAACAACATGGGACTCAAAACTGATCCCTGAAGCACACCAACATTCACAGAAGACTCATCACCCAAATCTCCATTCATTCTTACCAGGGTGCGAGCACCCACATACATAGCCATAGCCACCCTAACCAGCCATTCCTCCAAGCCAAACTTTCTCATTGCTCACTTCACCACCTCTCTAGGGACTCTATCAAAGGCCTTTTCCAAATCAACAAAACAAAATACAAATCTCTCTTCTTCTCAATATATTTTTCCTGAAGCTGTTGAGCAATGAATATGGCATCAGTAGTCCTCCAGCCTGCCATAAACCCAAACTGCATCTCATCAGTGTTCACTCATTCTCTAATCATACCTTTTAGAACTCTCTCCATTACCTTCATTATCTGATCTTAAAGCTTTATACCTCAATCATTTCCTCCTCCTAGGGCATCACCCTTCCCTTTGTACATATTTACAATTACACTCTTCAACCAGTCATCTGGGACAACACACTCATATATATGTAATCATATTTATCAGGTCAGTGACTAACCTCACCCCTATATCTCTTGAGGCCTTCAACATTTCGGCAGTCAACCCAGACACACCTGCTGCCTTCCCCACCTGCGCCCTGCCTATTGCCTTACTCGCAGTAGCAGCATCAATAAAAGGCCAAGGGCCAAACACTGGAACTGCTGGCTCCAAACTTTCCCTCTCCCAGTCAAACTCCTCATTCAACAACCGGCTATAATGCTTTCTCCATGCATCTTAAATATCCCCACTGTTTACCACTACCCTTCCTCCATCATTCTTCACACACTGCTCACCTATAATGTCCCGAGTATCCCTCTTCATCTGATTTGTCACCTCAAATATCATATTTTTCCTTTCCCCATGATTTAGGTTATCAAGTAAAAGTCCCTGTGACTCAGACTTCACCCTGTATACCTCTCCTCTAGCCCTGCATTGGCAGCCAAGTGTTCCTCCTTGTTACCACCCTTCTTCCATTCCTGGAAAAGCCTTCTTTTCTCCTGAACTGCAGTTTCTACACCCTCATCCCACCACCAAGTTACTTTATGTCTTGGTGGGCCTCTTGTCCAACCGCATATTACATCAGTAACTTCAGAGGTTGTTCTTGAGGGCTCTGTACTGTTCATTAACGCCTCTGTCTGCGACTCACTGTTCAGCCACCACTCTCCTCATCTCCCTGTAGAAGGCATCCCTTACTACTTGGTTTTCCAGCTTCTATATTTTCCTGCCAGGTACATAAGTCCTCTTTTTCATCACTCATTTTTTAAGCACCATATCACAAATCAATAGTTTGTGCTGCTGCACACACTTCTCACTTCCTATAACTTTAACATCCCTCACTAACCTCCTATCAGCCCTCCTAACCAGAAAATAATCTACCTGACTACTATTTTCCCCAGACTCATACGTAATTAACCTACTCTCTCTTTTCCTAAAATGTGTGTTGCACACAATCATGTTCGTTGCCTCCCCAAACTCGAGTATCTTTTCCCCTTCTGCATTCCTTATACCATTCGCACATCCCCCATGTACTCCTTCATAACCTTGAGCTGCTTCACCTACATGACCATTTAAATCCCCTTCCAAAACCACTATCTCATCATCCCCCATACCACCTATGAAACATATTAAGTCATCCCAAAACCTATCCTTCTCTACTTCATCCAAGCCTGCCTGTGGAGCATATGCCGATATAATTGCAGTCATCATTCCACCGAACAAAATTTTCACTACCTATATCCTATCGTTTACTCTCATAACATTCATAACATATTCACCCATTTCTCCGCAACCAGCACACCCACACATCCATATCCGTCTGTCCCCCCCCTGCCAAAACAACTTATAGTTGCAATCCTTCCCAACAGTCATTCTGGCTGATCCACCCCTGTACCGGACTTCCTGCAAACATGCCAGATCCACCCACCTCCTACTGAATACCTCAACGATTTCCCCTGCTCATCCCTTCAGACTTCCCACATTCCATGAACCCACTCTCATCCCCTGGTCAATTTAATGTCCTCAGGCTTGCTTTGAAGCTTATTCTTGTATTTATTCATGTCCGGTAACAATAAAGGCGATAAACATACCATAGGCCCCACTCACTGCACAGTCCCAGGTCCAGGCAATGGATCTGGGACCCCTAGCCCACCAGCTTATCAGTGGCTGCAGTAGTGGCCTCGGGGCACCCTGTCAGGACAGCTGCTGGGGCACCCTCCGAGCGTGCCTTGGCACTGCAACTGTCCCATCATTATACACCCACTGATAGGGCAACCTCCTGGGGTGCTACTTCCAGCTTCAGGCCCCTCTCAATTGGGTGGGAGCGGCAGCCTGAGAACCGGAGTGCCCTGTACCCTCTAGCACAGGTTCGAGCCTCATCTTGCCCTGGACCCATGATCTATGCTGGCAGAACCCTCGTCATGGCCCCCCCCCCCCCCCCAAGGTCCACCACTAGGTAGCGGGGGCAAAGTTTTCTGGCCGCATGCCCTTGCTGGCGCCAACCCCTGTAACGTAGTGGGATACATTGTGTGAAATGTAAAGTGCATGTGGTGTAGTGCGTAAAATAGTTAGAGGAAATGTTTGGGAGAGTATGCTGGTCTACTGTCCATGTTACTGTCACACTGAAAAGGTCAGCAAAGGGGGATGGTTAGATAGCTAGTGAAACAGGAGTTCCAGCTCTCCCTATCACCAGCTTTCCCATTCCCCTCAAAAGTACCACCCTGTTCGGCCTGTGCTACAGCCTTTTAAGTTATTGGGTAGTGTGATGAGTAAGGATGGGGAGGATGAAGTGCTTGAAAGGGTTCAACAAGGAAGAAAGGTTGCTGCTTCTATGAAAGCTGGGATAAGTAATAGGGAAGTGAGTATGGAAGGAGAACAGTTATTACATTCAAGGTTCTAAAGTTTGGTGAACTGAAGTACTGTATCTTGCTGAATTGTTAGAATTGCCATCGGCACACCCAGGTGTGATGTTACCTAGTGAAGAGGATTCTCTGCGTCTTGATGAGCCTGGAGCCATACACCAATCATCTTTCTCTGATTGTTCTTTTGTGTATAGAGCCCCTAGGTTACGTAATAGATTGCCTTTGTCCATGAGCTCACTTCCGTTTAATCCTTTAAGAAAGCCTTTCTCTTTTCAAAATGCTATGACCTGGAGAGAGATAGTGTGGCAGATGATTATACTGTATAATTATTGCCACTTTCACATATTTGTTTACTGATGAAGTTTGTATTGTATATGAGAGATGTCACAATTCTTGTAATTTTAAAAATAATGTATATATGTGTCGAGCGCTAGTAAATTCCCAATGGAAGAACTGGCGCACATGAGAAACATAAAACCAGATTATTTTTATTATTATTATTATTATTATTATTATTACCGGTATTATTATTATTTGTGGTAGGTGGTGGCACTCATCATCCACTCACTCGATGCAGTGCTGCTTTGGGTGTCTTCCCTTTCCTTTTTTTCCTTCCATCCTCTTCTATCATTCTTTCCTTAATTCTTTCCACTTCCTTCTGCCTGTGTGTGACTGTACAGTGAGTGACAAGCCAAATGGTTTCCTGTTCACTAGGAAACCATTTACTGCACTGGGTGGTAACCATATAACCAAATTATGGCACCTGGTGGTTTAGTGGGTAATTAAGGCGTTCTAATCAAATTGAGCTGGTGCAGGTTGCAAGGGGTGGTTGGGGTTTATTGCTCATATAATGCCACATAGGGATGAGTGGGGATGGTCACTCTCATCTTAAATGTCAGGGCCAACTTGCCAAGTCCTAGGCTTCTACGCTTCTCATGGGACAACATAGGATTGGATGATGGTTGATGGATGGATTATTATTATTATCATTATTATTACTACTTTGAGGAGGATTGACACTCTAGCTCAACAGGTAAGCTATTATTTCATTTGAGCCTAAGGTCAGATACTTCCTGAACAGACCACATATTATCATTGTCATTATTATTACTGTACAGTGTTATTGTTATTGTGGAAAGGATGGACAGTGAGAGACTAATGAGTGTATGTGAGGGAAATGGAGGGGGTGACAGGGGAAGGAGACTGAGGATGAGATGGATGGATGGGGTAGAAAGGTACAAGTATATGAGAGAGGGGATATAAGTTGGGATGGCAGCGAAATGACAGGGGTCACAGCGACATGGAGGCGATTTGTCTGCGGCCACCCTTTACGGGATTAAGGCATCTGGCTACAGATAGGTAGATAGTTACTGTTGTTGATTGTGCATATATGGTAGGTACTCATGATACCAGTACAGTATTTCACTTTTAACAGAAAATACAAGTTTCGAAGGCTGAGTAATGTCTCCAAGGAAAGTCAGCAGAGCCATTCCTCAAGAACTATGGAAACATTACCACTGTCAAAGAAAACTGCACAGAAGACCACACCACTGAAAGGTATAGTGTTGTTATTTCCCAGGAAGAGTTGATGGTAAATGTTCATTTGAGCTTGGGGTCTCAGCATCAATAGAAATACTTTGTGATGTTCTCCTCCATCCAACACTGCATTTAACATACAGCTACACACACACACATAGACATTCAAGTATCTTTAGCCAGACATCATCCTTCATGAATTCCCACCAGACATTCATCCCACAGAAATTGTCATTCCCAGAGATACATGAATGCACCTACCCTGACTTCATTGTGGCCATTACCATTCCCTGCTTCATAACAACACAAAATACATCTTATGAACACTGTGCCTTTATGACATTGCAACCCCTCATACTGCACCACACTTTATTCACCTCGTGCACCTCACATTCACGGCTTTGCACAGTGGCAGTATTGTAACCAGTGGGGTTGAGGTGCTGTTGCCCAACTATTTTGATTGTTCAGGAAAAGTTTTCAGAACATCTCATTGTTGGTTTGACTCGTAATAAATTAGGCAAACAAGTCCTGTCCTGCATTAGGTGATGATAACCATCATCCACTCATTTGATGTAGTGCTGCCTGCTTCTTCCTTCACCTGTCATTCTTTTCTGTGTCTTCCTTCCTCCTTTCCTATTTCTTCCATCCTTATTGTCACTTTACTATTTTTTCCACTTCAGGTGGCTGTACACTTAATGACAAGCCTAATGGTTTTCAGTAACCCACAAAACCACTTACAGTACTGGGTGTTAACCTGCAACCTAAAAATAGGTTGATGTGGATCGTACTATGATGCCCTGAGTGGTGAGATGCAAGTGTGTAATACATCTGTGAACCAAATCTCCACAACCTTTCATGTCCCTTGCTGTGGAGAGGTGCTGTTTCCCACAAAGGAACATTGGTTCACTGCATGGAATGGCCCTGTGGTGGCAGTTGCTTTTTGGTACATGGGTCTGCTTAGCCAGACACACCAGGGTTAGTCAGTGGGGAGGTGGGGGGGGACCTTCATGAGGTAACCTTATTAGTACACCTTCTTGATTTTAAGTTTTTAATTTTAATCTTGAAAAGTTTTTACTATTTTTTTTTTCTTTGAAGGTGGAGCCAGAAGGGAAGATGGGTATTTATGCATACTTTTTTTTTTTAGCAGATTTATTTTTACTCCTACAGTACACTTCTCATGGGGCAACACAGGATTAGATGATGATTTATTTTATTTATTTTATTTTTTTCATTGAAAGAATGGAGAGAGGTAAACTGAATGTATGTGGCTTGAGTGAAATGGATTTACAGAATGAGGTCTGTCCAAAATGAAAATGAACTTTTCAGAAAACAAATTTATTGCTTTATTTACAACTTAATCAGACTTGTCTTCTTCAAAATACAGTCAACCCCCACTATTTGCAGGGTTTGCATATTCGTGGATTTTTCTGATAAATTGTTTTAAAAATTCACAGGAAGATATTTCCTGCTTTTCCCGTAGCATCAGCTGTTTCTAGTGATTCATGTGAATTTTTTTGCATGTTTTCCATGATGAATACTGCCCTTTACAGTCAAAATGTGCATTTACCCTGTAAAGGTGTATGCTGTTCAGCACAGGGCGTCAGCACTCTACAGCACTCGGTATTTCACAACACAAATCTTTTTGTTCTTTTCCCGTAATGAGAGCTTGCTTGTGAGTGGGTGGTAGGGTGGTGTCCCTTATTATCTGCCTACATGTCTTCATTCTCCCTATTCTATTGGCAGTTCAAAGAAGAGACTCAATCCTTTGCTGGTGTGACTGTAGGCATTAATATGTAACTATGTAATATAGGTATGGGGAGTTATGTCTCAATTCTCCAGGAAGAGGTTAGATACACATGCCTGTAGCCAGACACTCAAGTATTCCAAACAGGATGACCTGAGCTCATCACATGTCGGAAGTGTGATCACACACACACACACACACACACACACACACACACACACACACACACACACACACACTGAATTATTTGATGGGTAATTGATGGGTAATGAACCAATCACAAAAGTGGGAGAAGAGAAAGATTTGGGAGTGCTGGTCCAGGATAGTGTGTCACCTTAAAAAACACATTAACAAGACAGTGAGAGAGATGTAACTCTTGACTAACATAAGAGTAGCATTTCATACATGGATGAGGAGATGATGAAAAAATTGATAGTGGCCATGATCTACCCCAGGTTAGAATATGCAGCAATAGTGTTGTCCCCATACAAAAAGAAGGATATAAACAAGATTGAGAGAATACAAAGAACAGCAACCAAGATGGTCCCTAGTCTGGCAGATCTGTTGTAAAGAGAGAGGCTGGAAAAGCTGGATTTGCTTTCCTTAGAGGAAAGGAGAGAGAGAGAGAGGCGACATGATCGCGGTGCTCAGGGCCATGTTGGGAGTAGATAATATTGACAGAGATCTGTTTGTACGGGATGAGAGAGTAACAAGAGGACACAGAATGAAACTGAAGAAGCCAAGGTGCTCGAAGGATATCAAGAAATCTAGTTTTCCTTATAGATGCATAGACCTGTGGATAGCCTGGACAAAGAGATCGTCCAGTCTAAAAACTTAAAAAAGTTTAAAGCGAAATTTGACTTACTGAGAAACAGAGACAGGACCCCATGAGCATAGCTCATATCCTGTATATCTGTCTGTCTATCTATTGCCAGACGCCTCAATCCCGTTTAGGGTGGCCACAAACAAATCGCCTCCACGTCGCCCTGTCCCCCGCCATTTCACTGCCCTGCTCCCAACTCACACCCCCCTCTCTCATATACCTCTCCACTCCATCTCATCCTCGGCCTCCCCCTCCCTCTTCCCCCCTCCACCTCACTCATATACACTCTCTTCGTCAGTCTTTCATCCTCCATCCTCTCCACATGGCCAAACCACCTCAGTGTGTTCCTCATAACGCTTCCTATAACATCCACATCCACACCACAACGCTTCTTTATATCCTCATTCGTAAGCCTGTCTCTCCATGTGACTCCACAGGCTCCTCTTAAATAACTCATTTCCACTGCTCTCAATCTTGACTTGTGTCCTTCCAACAACGTCCAAGCTTCACTTCCATATGTTTGAGTTGGTATCACAATACTGTCATGTAGTAACTTTTTCACTTCCATGCTCACTTCCCTGTTTCTTATCACTGCTTTCAAAGAACCAGCAACCTTTCTTCCCTGCTGTACTCTTTCAAGCACTTCACCCTCCAAACCTCCATCCTTACTCATCACACTACCCAAGTACTGAAACGTACTCACATTTTCTAATTCCTCACCATCCAACCTCGCTGTACATTCACTGGCTTCACCTCTCTCAAAGACCATCACTTTACTCTTCCCTACATTCACCTTTAGATTCCATTTCTTACACACTCTCCCAAACTCATCCACCAAGCCTTGCAGCTCCCCTTCGTCTTCACTGAACAACATAGTATCATCTGCAAACAACAGTACAGGGAGTTTCCAAACACTATCCTCTCTCACCAGGGCCACACCAACATCCACTACCCTACCCTGTACCTCTTTTATTACCCCATCCATGTACAGATTGAACAACCATGGAGACATGACACATCCCTGTTTCAACCCA
This sequence comes from Coenobita brevimanus, assembly GCF_032717465.1. Classification (NCBI taxonomy): domain Eukaryota; kingdom Metazoa; phylum Arthropoda; class Malacostraca; order Decapoda; family Coenobitidae; genus Coenobita; species Coenobita brevimanus. Next base: position 36,277,064 of record NC_137003.1, on the reverse strand, counting down.
ACCTTCAAAGAGAAAAATTCACTTAGTTCACCATCCACGCGCTGCAGCCTTAGCACCATCGTACATACTCTTCACAGCATTCAACAACTTCCCATCTACTCCATATATTCTTAATACATTCCACAATCCTTGTCTATCCACCCTGTCATATGCTTTCTCCAAATCCATGAAAGCCGCATACAACTTCTTTGCCTTCTCTAGAAACTTTCCCACCAAAGATCTAAGAATGAATATCTGATCTTCACAACCTCTTCCCTTTCTAAAGCCTCCCTGTTTTTCTCCAACTAATTCCTCTGTTCTTTCTCTAACTCTGTCAGTAAGTATCCTGCCATACACTTTTCCTATTATACTAAGAAGACAATGCCCCTATGATTACCACACACTTCTTTTTCCCCTTTTCCTTTGTACAAGGGAATAATTATATCTGACTTCCAATCCTCTGGGACTCTACCTTCCTCCCAGGCCAATCTGCACATCTTCCACATCCATTCTACTACTATCTCTCCCCCATGCTTCAGCATTTCACCACACACTTCATCAATTCCTGGGGCTTTCCCCAATTTAACTTTCTTCACTGCTTCCACAACTTCTATCCTACTGATATCTTCCTGTCTTCTCACCTTCCTCCTTCTCCCAGCCATTCCCCAGCCACTTATACTCGCATTACTTCCATCCTCTATGTTCAACAATTTCTTAAAGTGTTCTCTCCATGTGCTCACTTTTTCTCCCTTCTCCACTAGTAATCTACCATTTTTATCTTTTACTCCCCTGCTAACCTCACTTCCACCCTCTCTGACTCTCTTCTGTTTTCAGAACATTTTCTTACGGTCCCTCCACTTTACACTCAAATTCCTTCCAAATTCCTCATCCACTCTCTTCTTACTCTCTCGTACTAATCTTTTCACCTCTCTCTTTCTTTCTACATATAATTCTTTCTTCCGCCTCTCAACTTCTTCCACACCCCTATTTCTCATCCATTCATTGTATGCTTTCTTCTTTTGTGCCCCAGCCTGTCTCACCTCTTCATTCCACCACTCTGTTCCTTGCACCCCCCTCCGTCTTCTCTTCATCCCACACACCACATCACATGCTGCACATATTTCTTCTGTAAATATCCTGCACACACCTTCCACATCCCCCATCTGCTCCAATTCATATTTGCCCAATCGTTCCTCCACTCCTCTCTTATACTCTGCCTTTTTCTCATCTTCTTGTAACCTTTCCACCCTCCTTGCAACTACTCCTTCCTCTCGTCTTTCCCTTCTTCTATTGCTCCATCTTACTTGGATCCTAATTCTGGCAACCACCAAGTAGTGGTCAGAAAGTCCACTCCCCCAACCTCTATAAGCTCTTGCATCCATTACACATCTTTGCATCCTTTCATCCACACACACATAATCAGTCATTGCATTCCTTTAATTCAGTTCACCACCCACCGTTGTCATCACTCGCCATGTATACCTGTGGATCATTTTATGCCTGAAGAGGGTATTGGCTATCACCAACCCCCTCCCAGCACAAATGTCCACTAACGCACTGCCATTCTTATCTATCTCAGCAGGCACACCCCACTCACCAACTATTCCATCCACCTTCACATTCCCTACTTTACCATTCATATCACCGATCAAAAACACTCTCTCATTCCTTCCAAACTTATCCATGCACACTTCCATATTTGTCCAGAACTCTTCTCTCACTCTGCTAGCATGATCTTGTGTTGGCGCATACACAAACACAATTGCCCACATTTGTATTCCAACTTTCAACTTTATCCACACAATCCTTGACCCAAGTGATCCATACTTTCTTATGCTCTTCTTCCATCTTTTACTCACAGCTATACATACTCCTTCCTTTTCCCTCTCATTCTCACCTACTCCTGCACATATACCCTATCCATACTCCCATTCTCTTACACTTTCTCCTCTCCATTTTGTTTCAGTTATTCCACATACATCCACCTTCCACCTTTGAGCACCTGGACAATCTCTCTGTCTTTCAACTCATCATTCGCTCCTCTTACATTCCTTGTTGCCATTCCCAAGTCCTTTGTCCGGTCCTGGATCGTCATCATTTGGTCAGTCCTTGTCCGAGGCTTCTTGTTTGTCTTTTCAGTTAGTTGTTTCCGAGGAGGGGCACTAACCCTCCGCCAACCCTTTTAGTCGCCTTTTACGACAAGCAGGGATACTGGGGGAGTATTCTTGAAAAACCCCCCTACGCCCAGGGGGTATATCACAATTAGGTAAATACACACGCACGTACGTATGCGCATGTACTCCCACCCGCATTATCTGGATGTGAGAAGGGGACATAAGTCCGAAATCACATGTAAGAGTGCCTGAGAGAGCGTGAGAGAATGATCGAGGGCACAAGGCAGGAGATAGGGTCAGCTAGGAGGTTCTCTGTCACGTTACGTTACGCTGTCAATCACATCTCTTTATAACTTTGTACATAAAACTCTGTAACCCAAGAAGTGACTATAACTCGCCTCACTTACGATAAAAGAATACAGAGAGGGAAAGTGAGATTGAGAGAGAGCTACCTTTTCACTCGACTCGATGCCCCTCCACTTTACTGGCAGCTGTCCATGTTCCAAACCACTGGTGATAGAGGGGCAACTGTAAATCTACGATACATGTACCATGTCTCTCTCCATTTAATTAAACCCTCGGCTGTGTCAAATTGATGAATTGACATCATGAATTACCGAATTGGCGGACATTTACCCAATCAGCACAGCATCGGCACTTTTAATTGGAAAATACTGTATTATTATTTTTATCACCATTTAAGTTCATTCACACCTTATTATCATAAATCTGGTAAATAAATTGTGCTTAATATAACTGTTAATAAAAAGTCAGGTTTCAAAGCTAAAATGCACAAAAGTTAGAGGATCTTTCCCCTTCATTTCGTCAGCATGCCTTGACAAACTTCTATTTTGCATAAATATTGATGTAGCGTACAAACAGATGTATGTACATTGTAAATCAGTATTTATACAAGACAAAAGTCTGTCATGGCTACTTGTTGAGCTAGAGGCAAAACACTTCCGCTAACTTTAGCAAATTTCCACCCTGAAACCTGATTTTTTAAAAATAGTAAAATTAAATACAAATTTTTTACCAGATTTCAGGTAATTAGGTGTGTGTGAACCTATATGATGATAAAAATTATATTTTCCAATTAACCTGACGACTGTGGCATTAGGATTCCTGGTCTACCCCCCATGCGCATAAAAATGGATAAAAAAAATTTTCTCTAAAATAATTTTTGCTCATATGAAATGAAAGAGTGCATGGAAAAGTATAGGAAAAACAAATATGAGTTCATTATTTATCTTAATTCAGCCATGGTGAAGTAATGAGGACATATGGGAGAAATGTGTTGTGCGCCCATTTAGAAAAAAGCTTACTCAAATGATGTATGTCACAGCTACAAGTTTTCCGTCTTATGAAGTGTGTCACAGCTATTGGGTTAAAAGAGCCAATTCGGTAAATGACAGCCGATTCAGAATTTTGTTGCACCTATCATATGCTGCTGTGCTCATTCTCTTTTTCATCTCACAGGTTGTGCATCCATGTGTGTTCTGCTTGTTATTATGGCTTTGTTAATCAACTCCATTCTTTATCCCTGTGAAAAATGGGTCCTAAGTTTGCTGCTGGGGGTGCATCTGCTGCTAGGGAGCCTGAGTGGCAGAAAAAAGTGATGTCACTGGAAGATAAAGTGAAATTGCTGAACATGGTGCATGAGAGGCAGTTGTTCATGGCTGTTGGGCTCCATTTTGGTGTGAACAAGAGCATGGTGTGTTACATCATTGCATGGGTGAGCAGAGCACACTTTACCTAGAAAGGCTTGTGTATCATCCTGTACTGTCTTTTTAGGAAGTACTGTACTAATGTGCCTTAAAATGCATTGACAGGTCTCATAGTGGGTCTGTAGGTAATGGGAATAGTTAAAACAATGAAACCAGTGATTTTTGCAGAAGGTATGGATTATTCACAAGTTTCACCATTTGTGGGAGGGGGGGGGGGTGACATGAACCTCGCGTATAGCAGGGGTTAACTGTACAGTACTCTCCTCCACTGTTCATACAACATTCCCAACAGTTTTTCCAATTCTGAAATGCATCCTGGAATGCGTTTTCAGGAATGGTGTGAAGTTCTCATAGCGAGTTTTCTTCTGTCTCTTATATTGTCCGAAACTGTCGATCTTTCAAGATCGATTTTAAATTTGGGAACAAAAAAAAGTTTGCAGGGACCAGATCCAGAGAGCAGGGCAGCAGGGTGACAATAGTCATCTAGTGCTTTACCAAAAGGACACAGATAAGGAGTGACGCGTGAGCCCGTGCATTGTCATGGTACAGCATTCAGGTTTTGTTTGTCCATGCCTGAAGCCTCTTCCTTCTCACTGCCTCTCTCAAATACTTCAGGATGTCCAAGTAAAGCTCTTTATTGACTGTTTGACCACATGAAACAAACTCACGATGAACGAAGTCTTTCCAATGAAAAAAGGTGATCAACATCACTTTCTCATTTGAGCGACTGATGTTCCTTTTTTGGTTGCGGTGATAGTGATCCAGCCCACTGCGATGACTACGTTTTTGTTACTGCATCATAGCCATACACTCAAGTTTCATCACCAGGTATAAAATTTTTCAGAAAGTTTTCATCAGCATTCTAACAATCGAACAGCTTGTGACTGACTTTGACACGGTTTTCTTTTTGCTCATCTGTTTTCGACGTGGCACAAATTTTGCAACAACACAATGCATCTTCAGTTTTTTTGGTTAAGATTATGTGGCATAAACTTTTTGGATGTCTGAGTCTTTGGAAACCTCATGGACAGTCATGTGACAATTTTCATCGATCCCAGCACACACTTTGTCAACATGATTGTTGTCTGCTGATGTAGAAGGCTGTCCAGATTTAGGATCGTCTTCGGTGGATGTTCTTCTTGATTTGGACCACTGGAACCACTTGTGTTTTTGAGTATGGCTCAGACAATCCTCCGCATGAGCCTTTTACAACACTTGAAAAGCCTCTGTAAAAGTTTTTCTGAATTTGAAACAGAAATTCACACAAATACATTGCTCTTCATGACCCTTCATTGTTCACCTTGCAACAAATCACCAGGCACACTAAACACATGTTCACTCAAGCTCATTTACCTCGATGACTAAGCGATGTAGCATAATGTGGCTAGTGTTAGACTAAAGCTCAAAGTCGCTGCTACACAACGCCCCCATCAAGATCATTCTAAACTGGCTAGTTGATACACTATTTTAAAAATTCATTATTTTTTTCATGCCATTAAAAAAAAAAAAAAAAAAAAAAAAAAAAAATCACCTTCGTTTTGGAGAGACCTCGTACTTTTAAAAAGTGTTTGCTTTCAGCTTCATCCTTTTAGCACTTTTTTATCAAATTAATTTATTACTGTCAGAAGTATATTGCCACTCTGCCAGTAATGCATCATTAGAATATAGACAAGTTAAATATTCGCCCCAACCAAATGGACAGATTCGCATGGCCATGTGGAATGTGAGAGGTGTGCATGAGGAGAGTAAGAGGGTGAAAGTGGTGAATCTGTTCAAGCGTGCAAGATATGCTGTGGTGGCATTGTGTGAAACTAAGATGAAAGGGTGTGAAGTGGTGGAGTGGGAGGGTGTAAAGTGTGTAAGGTTGAGCATGAATGAGTGAGGAAGATGCAAGGAAGGAGTTGCTTTGTTGATGAATGAAGTGTGGCAGAGTGGAATGAGAGATTACAGATGTGTCAGGTCGAGAAGTATGTATGTAAAGTTCATGTCTGAAAAGGTGAAAGTGGCAGTGATTGTAGCATATGCACCATGTGATGACAGGAGTGAGACAAAGACAGGTTTTGGGATGAGCTGGATGAAGTAGTAGGAGAAATGCCCATGAGTCATAAAATGATTGTAATTGGTGATATGAATGGTCGAGTTGGTACTGGTCTTGTGAATGATATAATGGGTAATAATGGAGTACCAGGAGAGAATGATAATTGAAAGCGACCGAAGGATATGTGTCAGGAAAGGAGGTTGTGCATTTGTAATTCTTATTTTAAACACAAAGATGCACATAAATATATATGATATAGAGGGAATGGAGATCATGTTGAGAGGAGCCTGATTGATTACGTGCTTGTAGAGAAATTGATGCTGGGTAGTGTTGCTGATATGAGGGCTGTGAGAGGAAGATGTGAGGTTTGTAGGATCACATGATTGTGGTATGCAAGATCAAGTTGAGAGGAGAGAGGTGGACCAAGAGAGAGAGAGGGGCTGTCAGGGAGAGAGACTGAGAGTCGAGAAGCTGAGGATCAAGGAAATAGCAGATGAATACAGGGGAGTAGTAGGGGAGGAGTTAGAATCAGTGAATTGGAATGAAATGGATCTGGACAGCTTGTGGAATATGTACTAGGATTGCATGGTCAGGAATACTAAACCAGTGTGTGGTGTGGGAAGAGTATCAGCAAAGAAGAAAGGTACGGTATGGTGGGATGAACAAGTTAAGAGAGCAGTGGAGGAAAAGAGGAAGAAGTGCATAGAGTGGAAACAGCACAGGGGTTCAGTTGAAATAAGAAATGAATACATGTACTGTATATTGAACTCAAGAAGCACGTAAAGAGACTAGAGAAGAAGAAAAAGAAGGAAGTAAATGATGATCTAGGAAGAAAAAAAACAATGCACACTACTGTGAAAATAGGAAGTTATTCTGGAAAGAGATGTGGAAATGCAGAAGTGACAGTGGAAAGAAATGTGAAAGTGTGAAGGATGTAAGTGGTAGATTATTTTTTAAACATGGGGATGAAGTAAGGGCCAGATGGAAAGAATATTTTGAAAGTCTGATGACTGGGAATGGAGAGAGCAAAGTGACTGTTAACATGATTGGTTTTGGGGGTGTACAGAGAAGGAATGCAGTGCCAGGAAACGTGACACTCACAGAGGTGAAGAACGTTGTGAAGCTGCTGACAATTGGGAAAGCAGCTGGGGTTGATGAAGTGTATGTAGTGATGATTAAGTGTAGTGGAAAGAGCAGAATGAATTGCTTGTTGGAGATACTGTATGTAAGAATGCATGGATGAGTGAAACTGTGCCAGTAGAGTGGAAAAAGACAATGATTGTACCCCCGTACAAAAATAAAGGTGAGCAAAGTGAGTGCAAGAATTATTGTGGCATAAGTCTTTTGAGTGTGGTAGGGAAGGTATATGGAAGAATTATTATAAAGTACTGTAAGAGGGATATCAGAAGTCCTTGTGAGTGATGAACAGGGTGGCTTTAGGACTGGCAGAGGATGTGTGGATCAAATATTTGCAGTAAGACAGATAGTGGAGAAGGCATGTGAGAAGGAATATAAGGTGTTTATGGTATTTATTGGTCTGGAAAAAGCATACGAGAAAGTGGACAGAAAAGGAGTGTGGGAGGTTTTGCGCATGTTTGATGTAGATGGTAAGCTGCTATATATATGGATTGGGTGATGAGAAAAGTAAAAATATGAGTAATGGAGAGAGGGATGACGTTGGTAATGAATGGTGACGGATGGAATATCGCAAATTTGTTGAATGCTAATGATGCATTGCTACATGCAAATACCGGACAAGAGCTTGGTAGACTAGTGCAGAGTTTTGTAGATGTCTGTTAGCATTGTGCCTTGGGAGTAAATGTAGAAAAGAGTAAAGTGATGGTTTTTGAGAGAGGTGACTCCCTGTGTGATGTTACAGTGAATAGTGAGAGAGCAAATACCTGGGTATTGTGATAGAAAAGAGAGGAAAATGTGCAAGAGAAGTGGAAAGTAGAGTGACACAAGGAAGGAAAGTAGCTGGTGGAATGTAGGCCTTGATAAGAAACAGAGGCTTGAGTGCTGCAGCTGCTCGAGGCTTACATGAAGGAGTGTTAGTGCCAACTTTTACATACGGATGTGAGACTATGGTGTGGCATGAAAATGAAAAATCAAGAGTAAGAGCAGTGGAGATTGGACTGCTGAAGAATGAATGTAAAGTACAGAGAGTGGACAGGTTACAGAATAATGTGATTTGCTAAAGATGCAGAGCAAGGAAGTCTGTGGACACCAGAATCGAAGAGAGTGTCATGGGGTGGTTTGGTCATGTGGAGAGAATGGATAACAATAGAGTGGTGAATAAAGTATATCTGAGTGAATATGAAGGAGGGAGGAGGCAAGGTAGGCCAAGAAGAAGGTGGAGGGATGTGGTGGATGAGTGTGTGAGGAAGCGTGGAATGGATGTTGGTGAGGCTAAGAGACTAGCAAGAGGCCAAGCTGGCTGGATTAGTTTTGTGCGGAGTAGTGCATAACCATGGATATGGCACCCCTTTTGAACATGACAGCGTTCGGATTGACTATATCAAATAGGTAAATGTGAAGCTACAGAATGTAGTGAAATTTTTTTGCGTGATGGAGCCAGGATTCTGTGGACTTGAATGATGAGTGAATGGAAGCATGGCCCATTGAATTGAGCAAACTTAGGCTGTCTGGATGTTACTACTCCTCACCCTACCCTAGGGTGGGAAAGGAGGTCTGGATGATGATGATGATGATGATAAATATTTGCCATATACCCGGTATTTGTGTCTTCCAGGGAGGCAGTTTTCTGGTTTGAGTTGTTCATCTGCCTTCCTTTTTGTTATCCCATAGATTGTTAATTAACCCCTTAACCGAGGGGTGTCACTTACGTGACGCTTGGGAGCAAGGAATCATACCGCGGGGCGTCACTTTTGCGATTCTGTGTTATTTTGAATTCCCCTGGGCTTTCAAGTGGTAGCTTGTATCATCTATCAGTACTGCCAATGTCCAACACTAGTCAGCACTCCTAATCTCATCTGTACTCCCATCCATTGTTGACAATTTAGCCATTTCTCCCTGTTCTTGACTCCCCTCCCTACCTTCCCTCCATTACCCTCTCCTCTCGCCTGCCCGGCTGTGCTACGCTAAGTAAATCTTCCCTGGAATTTTCCACTGATTTCATCCATTGAAATAAGCTCTATGCCCTACTCTTATACCAAATAATATATCTATCTATCTATTGCCAGATGCCTCAATCCCGTTTGGGGTGGCCACAAACAAATTGCCTCCAAGTCGCCCTGTCCCCCGCCATTTCACTGCCCTGCTCCCAGCTGACACCCCCCTGTCTCATATACCTCTCAACCCCATCCCTCCATCTCATCCTCGGCCTCCCCCTCCCTCTTCCCCCCTCCACCTCACTCTCATACACTCTCTTCCTCAGTCTTTCACCCTCCATCCTTTCCACATGGCCAAACCACCTCAGTGTGTTCCTCATAACGCTTCCTATCACATCCACATCCTCACCACAACGCTCCTTTATATCCTCATTCGTCAGCCTGTCTCTCCATGTGACTCCACAGGCTCCTCTTAAATAACTCATTTCCACTGCTGTCAATCTTGACTTGTGTCCTTCCAACAACGTCCAAGCTTCACTTCCGTACGTTAGATTTGGTATCACAATACTGTCATGTAGTAACTTTTTCACTTCCATGCTCACTTCCCTGTTTCTTATCACTGCTTTCAAAAAACCAGCAACCTTTCTTCCCTGCTGTACCCTTTCAAGCATTTCACCCTCCAAACCTCCATCCTTACTCATCACACTACCCAAGTACTTAAACGTACTCACATTTTCCAATTCCTCACCATCCAACCTTGCTGTACATTCACTGACTTCATCTCTCTCAAAGACCATCACTTTAATCTTCCCTACATTCACCTTTAGATTCAGTTTCTTACACACTCTCCCAGACTCATCCACCAAGCCTTGCAGTTCCCCTTCGTCTTCACTCAACAACACAGTATCATCTGCAAACAACAGTACAGGGAGTTTCCAAACACTATCCTCTCTCACCAGGGCCACTCCAACATCCACTACCCTACCTTGTACCTCTTTTATTACCCCATCCATGTACAGATTGAACAGCCATGGAGACATGACACATCCCTGTTTCAACCCAACTTTCAAAGAGAAAAATTCACTTAGTTCACTATCTACACGCACTGCAGCCTTCGCACCATCGTACATACTCTTCACAGCATTCAACAACTTCCCATCTACTCCATATATTCTTAATACTTTCCACAATCCTTGTCTATCCACCCTGTCATATGCTTTCTCCAAATCCATGAAAGCCACATACAACTTCTTTCCCTTCTTTAGAAACTTTTCCAGTAAAGATCTAAGAATGAATATCTGATCTACACAACCTCTTCCCTTCCTAAAACCTCCCTGTTCTTCTCCAACTAATTTCTCTGTTCTTTCTCTAACTCTGTCAATAAGTATCCTACCATACACTTTTCCTATTATACTAAGAAGACAAATGCCTCTATGATTACCACACACTTCTTTTTCCCCTTTTCCTTTGTACAAGGGAATAATTATACCTGACTTCCAATCCTCCAGGACTCTACCTTCCTCCTAGGCCAATCTGCACATCTTCCACATCCATTCTACTACTATCTCTCCCCCATGCTTCAGCATTTCACCACACACTCCATCAATTCCTGGGGCTTTCCCCAATTTAACTTTCTTCATTGCTTCCACAACTTCTATCCTACTGATTTCTTCCTGTCTTCTCACCTCCCTCCTTCTCCCAGCCATTCCCCAGCCACTTATACTCGCATTACTTCCATCCTCTGTGTTCAACAATTCCTTAAAGTGTTCTCTCCATCTGCTCACTGTTTCTCCCTTCTCCACCAGTAATCTACGATTTTTCTTTCACTACCCTGCTAACTTCACTTCCACCCTGTCTTACTCTTCTCACCTCTTTCCAGAACATTTTTTTACAGTCCCTCCACTTTACACTCAAATTCCTTCCAAATTCCTCATCCACTCTCTTCTTACTCTCTCTTACTAATCTTTTCACCTCTCTCTTTCTTTCTACTTATAACTCTCTCTTTCGCCTCTCAACTTCTTCCACGCCCCTATTTCTCATCCATTCATTGTATGCTTTCTTCTTTTGTGCCACAGCCTGTCTCACCTCTTCAGTTGACCACGCTGTTCCTTGCACCCCCCTCCGTCTTCTCTTCCTTCCACACACCACATCACATGCTGCACATATTTCTTCTGTAAATATCGTACACACACCTTCCACGTCTCCCATCTGCTCCAATTCATATTTGCCCAATCGTTCCTCCACTTCTCTCTTATACTCTGCCTTTTTCTCATCCTCTTATAACCTTTCCACTCTCCTTGCAACTACTACTTCAACATACAAATACATAAACATGAGGCACCATTCGAACACTGATTGGTTTCGGGACAATTCGCCTTCACAACAATGACAAGGCAATTCGCTGTCATTAATGATGACAGCTATGGGTGATGCTAGAATATATTTCAAAGGTGACTACAGCGAGGAAGAAACAAGTTAATTATTGACTAAAGGGGCAACTACTCTAGTAAATAATATCCAAAGGCTATGTTATTGAATATAGACTTTGATGGATCCCCTTGAAATATAGTTATTAAATTATTGACTAATTAATAATAAGTATATTTATAGAATGACAGAGGATCGTCCAGGGTGTGAATTGTCTGGACAGAGAATCGTCCATGTTTTGAAGGGGAATTATCTGATGGCAAAGTGACTTGACGGCTAATTGTCTCGGAACCCGTCGACCATGGGTAATCATATAGATCAGGTTAACTGGTTACAAGGCTTTATTTAATGTTTTAACTTTATTTAAGTGCTTTAACTTACAAGTACATACCAGAACAGTAAATATTTAACTTACAAATACAGTACTGAACAATTAAAAAGGCAATAATCCGACACCTATCTGGTAAACTGGTTATGAGACTTTATTTCTTGCTTTAATGATATTTAATAGTACTTCAACTTGCACATAAACTTACCAGAACAGCAATGTAAATATTTAACTTACAAATACGGTATGTGGAAAAGCAGTATAGCGAATCACGCGATCACATAATCAAAACAAGCCTTGCTCGCTGTGCTGATGTTTGAAGATTTGGCCTTCAAAGGCCTCTCTTGCGTATATGTATAGTTTTCATAATGGTTCTTTTATCTTACATTGTCTTATATGTATTCCAGCACTTTCCTTGTATAATTGTGAGCGCGTTCGGCAAGAACGTGTTTGGGGCAAGCTTACTGTACATATATATATATATATATATATATATATATATATATATATATATATATATATATATATTATATATATATATATATATATTATATATATATATATATATATATATATGTATATATATATATATATATATATATATATATATATAATGTATATATATATATATATATATATATATATATATATATATATATATATATATATATATATATATACAGTAATCACTCCAATATCCGGATCAATAGAGCCATCGGTAGGTTCGGATATTGGTTTTGTCCGGATATTGGGCCCCAGCTTATGGACTTGTACTTACGGACCCTAACACAGAGAAACACCTATACAACTCCCTCCGGACATGCATAGCACCTATTTAACACCCAAATCACACCAATAAGGCACATAAATGACTGAAATAAATGCAATAGACACATAAAATGTGGGTTTAGAAGTATGTTCATACATTAATAAACATTCTGGTACTTATGGACTCTAACCGAACCTAACCTAACCGAACTCTGAAAAACACATTCCTACTGCACATGCATGAGGTAAGTTTAGTATGGAAAGAAGTACAGTATGACACTTTCTGGTAAGTATAGTATGGGAAAAAATACAATATGAAACATTCTGGTAAATATAGTATGGAAAATAGTACAACATGAAACATTTTGGCTACTTACAGCAAGTCCCTGGCCACCTCGATGAATAACCGCCTCCTCTCGGACTCTGACAGTAAGAACGATTTCCTGAAGCACTTGCACTACACTCTTCCTGAAGTCTTGCACTGAACTTAGTCAATAACACACAGAAGTCCGTTCTTTTCAGAGTGTTCACTTTAGTCCAAATAATGTTCCATTAAATTTAAGTGTTGCACATTAACTTTTCCCAAGTTTTTTAAAGTTTCCAAAGCCAAAACAAAGAAGGTTAGTTACGTTAAATTTCTTTTCTACTTAGTCTTTTCTCCCAACTTGAAAACCTTAACACAACACACCATTTTTTTCACTGCACAACACTCAAAATTCCCGTGTGGTCTAGTGGAGAAGTTCTTGCTGTTTATTCACTGTCAGAGCCCGAGAGTATCACTGGCAGGCGTCCAAGGGGTGCATCGGTGGGTAGTGGTGATGGCGTACCGACTACAGAAGACTCTGAAGACAGCCGCAAACTCACGTCGAGCGGTGACTCCACTGTAGCTGATGTGTTGGGCTGTGGCTCGGAGCATGAGGGCCTGTCTTGGGGAGGCAACGGAGTGGAACCAGGGCTTGGCACAGCGGGGGTCACGGGCCTGAAAAAACTGTCAATCGTTGACTGACGCAAGGACCGGCGATTCTGGCGATTGATGATGCGCTGCCGGAAAGCACGCACTTCCTCCACGAGTCCCAAGGGCCCCATCTCCCTGTCGCAGTCCGGGTGTTCCAGGTAGTCTAGGACGAACTCTAGATGTTCCCGGAGTGCGCTCAGCTTGGGGATGGCTGGAGTAGTGTCCTGCTGGGCGGAGTCTGCATCATCATCGCCTTCGTCGTCGGAATCTTCAAGTTCGGGACTGACACCAGCAACCGAAGACGCGATCTCGATATCAGACAACGTCTGATACCCAGGATCGCCCTCGTCGTCGTCCAACCACTCACGAACATCGTCCACATCAACATCGTCGCCGTGCGTACGTAGCCGTGCATGGAAGTCATCCACGTCAAACCCTAGGAAATCGTACTCCACATCCGTTCCGAGAAGCAGACTAGACCAACCATTTTCAAGAGTTTTCACAGGGACTTCCTTCCATGCACTAGCCCAGTTGTACAGCGCAGACTTGATGTTGTAGCGGCGAAGGTTTTCCAAAGTCCGCTTGCCTCGAGTGTCACGTCCTTCCCTGCGCTCGTCCTCGTCCTCGAGAACCACCATCACCTCGTCCAGGAACTTCCGACGGTACAGGCGCTTTGTTGCCACGATCACTCCTTGGTCCATTGGTTGAATGAGAGCAGTCGTATTAGGTGGCAGAAACATGCACCTAATACGGCCATTCTCAGCAACCAAGTCCTTGTCGCACGGGTGGGCAGGTGCATTGTCGAGGAGAAGGAGAGCCTTTACCTGGTCGCGAGGAATTCCCAGTGTCTTCGTCTGGTAATGTATGACCTCCTCGATGAAGTGATGGTGAAACTAGTCTTTGAAAATCACAGCTGTGAACCATGCTTTCAAAGAATGGTACCATACGACAGGAAGGACATCCATCACCCCACGAAGGCACCGAGGCTGCTTTGCACGGCCAACAATAACGGGCTTAAGCCGGTGCATGCTGTTAGCATTGGCACAACACAAAGCAGATATCCGTTCCTTAGAAAGCTTGCGGCCAGGTACACGCTTCTCCGTCTCATCGGCGAGAGTGTTCGTTGGCACCGAGCGATAGAATAGGCCAGTTTCGTCAGCGTTATAGACTTGACCGAGAGTGAGGCCCTCCCTGTCGATCAAGCCTTTCACCTTGTGCCGAAACTCGTCCACTCCATCCTCGTTAGCGTCCAATGCTTCGCCATGTGCTTTACGGTTAGTAAGGCCATGTCGCAACTTGAACGCGAAGAGCCAACCCTCGGATGCCTTGAAGTCTAGGGCATCGTGAAGCCTTGCAAACTTCTCAGCAGCAGCCTTCAGCTCCGTTCCACGTACCATCACACCAGCTGCACGTTGCTGTCGATACCAAATCAACGTGGAGCGGTCGATCTCTGCATACTTGGGGGTAAACATAACCTTCCTCTCCACGTTGCGTTTGCTTCTCGACGAGAAGTCAGCCGTGTACTGCATGAGCTTGTCTCGGGAACGCTTGATATCAAACAAAGTCGACCGGGCCAGGTTGAACTCGCGGAGAATGCGAGAGGAAGACCAACCCGCATCAACCTTCTCCAATATCTCCCGTTTCTTCTCCAGAGTCAACACCACTCTCTTCCTTTCCTCAGGAGGCGGGGCCATCATCACACACACTAAGAGTAGGGCAGAGAGCAGCAGGAGGCCTTGCAGCAAGTACGGCACCACCACAAAAGCGAGCACGTGGGCAGCCATGACGAAGAGCGTAGGTCTTGTCGCGGTGAGAGACAGGCGGGAAGTGGGGAGGATGCAGCGGCGCTCTATCGGACGTCGGAGGAATGACGAACCAAAACAATGCTCTCACGCGGCGCGCGCGGCAAGTTCAAATTACGGACGGCAAAAAATCGATTTTTTTTTCCATTTTTTTTGGATTTTCGGACCATTTTGGGAATGTTTGATCCCAGGACGATAAGGTTCGGTTAGTGGGGATGTTCGGATATTGGGCGTCCGGATATTAGAGTGATTACTGTATATATATATACTGTATATATATATATATATATATATATATATATATATATATATATATATATATATATATATATATATATATATAAAGAAAAAAAAAAAAAGTGAGTTTTACGCCAGGTACCCCTTTTTTGGATAAGGGCTAAGGCGTTGCCCCTGGGTAGAGGACTTTGGTTTGGAGCGTGTAGCATTTTATGACCGGATGCCCTTCCTGATGTCTACCAATGACCCTTGGGTGGATTCGATCCTCCGACCCTTCGTTCAGAACGGAGCTCTCTAACCCACTGAGCCACGGCTGCTGTATATATATATGTATCCATTCATCCATCCATCCAATCCTACGTTGTCCCATGAGGAGCGTAGGAGCCCGGGGTTAGGCAGTTGGTCCTGACATTTAAGATGAGAGTGACCAACCTCACTCATCCCTGAGTGGCATTACGTGAGCAATAAACCCCAACCACCCCTTGGATATAAACCTTCACCGGCTCAATCCGATTGGAGCACAATAATTACCCACTAAACCACCAGGCGCCAAAATTTGGTTATGTGGTTACCACCCAGTGTAGTAAATGGTTTCCTGGTGTACAGGAAACCATTTGGTTTGTCACTCAGTGTAGAGTCACCCACAGACAGAAGGAAGAGGAAAGAATGAAGGAATGAAAGACAGAAGCGGGAGTGTAAAGTCACCCGTAGGCAGAAGGACGAGGAAAGAATGAAGGAAAGAAAGATAGAAGAAGATGGAAGGAAAGAAGGATGGAAGAGAGGACAGGGCAGACACCCGAGAGCAGCACTACATTGAGTGAGTGGATGGTGAGCACCTCCACCTACCACAAATATATATATATATATATATATATATATATATATATATATATATATATGTATATGTGTACAGTACACACACACGCATGCACTCATAGTGTATATCTATCTGTCTATCAATCTGTCTATCTATCTATCTATCTGTCTATCTATCTCTCTATCTATCTATCTATATCAGTGGTTCTTAACCTATGGGTCGCCCAAGCCATTTGGAGTGGGTCGCCAAGAGACAAATATATTACTTATATTATTAATGATGTATACTATTACTTTGTAACATATTACCGTACTTGTCGATACTTCACACTTTACATTCTCTCTCTCTCTCTCTCTCTCTCTCTCTCTCTCTCTCTCTCTCCCCCCCCTACAGTAGGCGATTGCATTTGGCTTAAAAAAAGATTATTACCATGCACACAACTGGGAGTAGCGTACCGGTACTGTACATTTTATATTTTAAAACTTAACCGTTTTCATTTCGGAGTAATGATGCCCAGCTTATGGCTTACATACGGTACCGAGGTCCAGAAGACATGGAAGAGGAATTTCTGTTCTGTCGGCCATTACACACGACCACAACCAGAGAAGATATTTTCAGTACTGTGGACTCATTCTTCAAGGAAGCAGGGCTTCAGTGGAATCAGTGTTTTATGTCTGTTGTGATTGTGCACCAGCAGTGCTGAGAGTACGTCATGGCTTCATTGCCAGAGTTAAAGAAGAAAATCCATTCGTGCTGATTGTTCACTGTCTCCTTCACCGTGAGAATCTTGCTTCTCAGGGGTTGTCACCTGAGTTACAGAAAGTGATGCAGGAAGTCATCCAGGTAGTCAGTTTCATTAATTTAGGGCTGTGCCCTCCAGGATCATCAGTCGGATGTGTTTTGATTTTGGTTCAGAACATATAGGCTACACATGTTGTACCACTCTGAGGTTAGGTGGTTGTCATGAGGAAGCGTGCTCCAACGGTTGCCTGAAATGCGGAACGAGACTGAGATATTTCTAGCAAAAAAGAATCATTCACTGGCCCCAAAGATTCTCTGATTCAAAGTAGGTGATTCAAATGGCTTATCTTGCAGATATCTTTGCTGAGATTAACGCCTTGAACATTTCAATGCAAGGTCACGATCAGACATTAGTTGGGCTGTCAGAGAAGGTAACTGCATTCAAGGGGAAACTGAAGCTGTGGAAGAGTAAAACTGAGACTGGGAAGACTGCGTCGTTCCATCTTTGAGTGAATATCTGGAAGATGAAAAATTTTCTCTCACCCAGGTCCAAAGCATCATTGTGGAACATATCTCCAGACTAATCGAAGAGTTTTTCACTACATTCCTGAGAATGTGATGAAATATGCCTGGGTAAGAAATCACTTCAGCATTGAAGCTGAAGACTTACCTGACGAGATTTCTAACATCAGCTAGCTCCAGGAGCACCTCATCGAGGTTCAGAATGATGAAACACTTCGTTATGATTTCAGGAAACAAAACGAATCACTGAGCTCATTCTGGATCATAGTTTACAAAGAAAAGAAAATTCTTGGAGGTGAAGCCCTGAAAGCACTCCTTCCCTTTGCTACAACTCATCTGTGTGAGACAGGATTTTCTGCACTCACAAAGTACAGAAACCGTCTACAACCAGAGCATGACCTAAGATGCAATCTGTCATCTAAATCACCCCAGTTTAAGAAGCTGATTGAAACATTTCAGTGCCAGTGATCTCACTGATTATAGTACTTTATGTCTCAGACAACATCCAAAATAGTGACTCTCTCTCCTCAATGGTCAGAGTAAATAGGTGTATCATGAACATGAATGAATTATTTTGATTTTCTGATCTTCAGTTTATTTTTTTCATGCCAAAATGTGTTGATATTTTAGTTCTTAGGAAGTACATATAATAAAAATGAAATTTATTTATTATGACATCAATAAAATTTTGAAATATTACATTGGTTTTAGTCACATGATATGACACATATGTTTGTTTTAGTTCTGGTGCAGAGTAAGTTTACGAGGGTTTGGGTCGCCATATAAACCATCTTATGGATTTTGGGTCGCCAAGAAAAATGGTTAAGAACCACTGATCTATATATATATATATATATATATATATATATATACAGTATATACATACAGTAATCCCTCCACTATCCGATGTAATAGAGCCAAAAGCATATCCGGAAAGTGGTCCCGTCTGGATAGTTGGCCCCTGCCTCCTGGACTGGTACTTATGGACCCTAACCCAGCCTAACTTTGAAAGCCACCTAAATAGCTCCCCACCGTACATGCATAGCACCTATTTAAACCTATTTAAGACCCTATTCACACCAATAATGGACATAAAGCATGGTATAAATGAAAAGGAACCAAAGGATGAGGAATTAGAAGTGACTGTACCTCAGCCAGGGTACTTACAGCACGTTTGTGGCCGCCTTGTGTAAGGTTTTGGCAGTGGTGAAAATACTCTTGAAGCACGAACAATAATCCAGTGTTGTGCTGCACTTACAGTAATTCTTTGCACTGTGAGTTATAATTGCTTAACACTGCACATCGTTAATTGCATCAGGCCAGTTTCAGCCACCAGGTTTGCACTCCACAGTTAATCCTTTGCACTCTAAATTCTAATTTCTTAACACTGCACAACACTGTAAATTCCTGTGTGGTCTAGTGGCGAGGTATTGCAGTTTATTCACTGTTTATTCACAAAAAAATGAGCACATGGCTTCCATTACGATGAGCTACCACCCGCGATCGAAGTTAGGCAATAACTGTTTGGGTGTTGGTGAGGGGGAAACAGAGTTGCCAGATCGCAACGGCCACATTACTAAACTCCTCAGTTTTCATTGCCAAATTTAACACCTCATATCCAAATTCATAAAGCTAACATTTATTCTTCTCTAATTATATATACAAGTGGAAA